>NW_024412396.1:22577601-22884071 GCF_014898765.1 Herpailurus yagouaroundi | reverse complement strand
AATAATCAAATAAAAATGCTAGAAATAAGAAAAATGGCATCAAAAATACGTCTTTAAAAAGCCTGTCAGTAGACTCAATACTGTTAAGAAAGAAAATCTGTAATTTGAAGACAAGTCAATAGGAAGCACTCAAATTAAAACACAGGGGTGGGAGAGTAAAAACAACAAAACACCAGACCATTATAGAGCTATGGGAGAAATATCTAAGAAATAAACATACTTGTAAATAGAACCCTAAAAGGTAAGGAGAAAGAGAATGGAACAGAAAAAAATATTAGAAATAAGATAATAGGTGACAAATTTAGAAAATAATGAAAGATATCAAACCACAGATCCATGAAGAACTCAAAACAGGATATATACAATTTTTAAACACCTACATATAGCATATCCAAACTGCTAGAAAGAAATACAAAGAGAACACACTGGAAATATCCAAAGGAAAAAAGACACATTCATAAACAGGAAATAAGCTAAGCATAACTGTTGACTTGTCATTAGAAACAATGCAAGCCAGAAGACAATAGAGTAACATCATTGAATTGCTGAAACAAAGGCTGTCAACACAGAATTCTATACACAGCCAAATATATTTCAAAAGTAAAGGTAAAATAAAGACTTTTTCAGAACAGCAAAAGCTGGGAAAAATCATGACCATTATCCCAAACTAATAAAAATGAAAGGAATTTAAAAAGACTTTGTCTTATTTTTAATCACTTTAAAAATAATAGTTACTATGTTTGCTTTAGACAATATATTTGGAGTTTATAACATATAAACAGATGTAAAAGTAAAATGTGTGACAACTATAGCACACAGGATAGTACTGCAGAATGGGAAGTACATAGTCCTAAGATTTTTACATTATACATGAAGTGGCATAATGTTCTATGATAAATTATAGATATGATAAATTAACAATGTACATTGTAAGCCCCAGGGTACCCTCTTAAAAATTAGAAATAGATGTATAAAAAGTCAATAATGAAGATAAAATGGAAACAAAATATGCTCAAGTAATCCATAAGTAGGCAGCAAAAGAGGGGGAAAAAAGAATAAATAGAAAAAAAACAAGCAAGTTCTTAGACATCACACCAAAAACACAAATCTATAAAGGGGAAAAAATTAAAGCTTTTGCTCTGTAAAAGATACAATTAAATAAATGAAAAGACAAGCAACAGACAAGGAACAGAGTGAAGAATATACTTGCAAATTACATATCTAACAAAGGATTTCTATCCAGAATACACAAATAATTTTCACAATTCAACAGTAAGAGAACAAACAACCCAATTTTAAATGGATAAAAGACTTGAACAAATACTTTACCAAAAAGTTACATATAGGCAGCAAATAAACACATGAAAAGATGTTTACCATCATTAGCCATTAGGAAAATGTAAATTGAAACTATGCTGAGATACCTCTACATCCCTATTAGAACGATTAAAATGAAAATTATTGACAACAGCAGGTACTGACAAGGATGCAGAGCAATTGGAATTCTCATGCATTGCTAGTGGGAATGTTAACTGCTAAAGTCACTCTGAAAAATAATTTTGCAGTTTCTTATAAAGTTAGCCAATCACTTAACACATGTTCAATAACACTGCTCCTGGGCATTTACTTTAGAGAAATAAAAACTTATATTCACACAGAAACATATACTACTGAAATGAGTATAGCAATCCTATTCATAATCACCAAAATCTGGAAACAACTCAAATGTACATCAACAAGCAAGTAGATTAAAACAAACAAACAAACAACAACAAAAACTATGGTATATCTACATAATGGAACACCCTATGATAAAAAAAAAAACTATTGAGGCACTCAATAACTTGACTAAGTCTCAAAGATATTAGGCTAAGTGAAATAAACTGTCTCAAAGGTTACATACTATATACTTCCATAAACATGAGATTCTCAGAGTTACAGTGACCATGAACATATCATTGGTTTTCCAGAGATTAGGGGTAAAAGAAAGATGTGACTACAAAGGGATAGCCCAAGAACATTTTTTTGGAGTGATGCAATTGTTTTGAACCATAAAAATGTTAATAGTTACAGGAATCAATACATGTGCTTTGCACTATGATGATATTCACAAATTGGTTATATAATTAAAAATAAAGAGGAAAATAAACCAAAGAAATGTGAGGATACCAGACCTTTTACATACCTTCATTGTGTTTGTTTGTTTATTTTAGGGTTTTTTTTAATTTCTCTTAAAATATTAGCCTATAGCAGTGGTTATTAAAATGTGGCCTTCTGACCAGCAGCATCAGTGCTATCTGTAGTTAAATTCTCAGGTCCCACTCCAAACCTTCCAGTTCAGAAACTTTGGGGACCCGACATAGAAATAAGTTTTAAGAAGTTCTCCAGGTGATTCTGATGCATATTAAAGTTTAAGAAGTATTGTCTATAGAGGGGTTTGTCAACCTTCCCACTATTAACATTTTGGTCCAGATCATTCTTTGTACTGGGGGGGTGGGGGGCACTGTCCTGTGGTTTGTAGGATGTTTAGTTGCATCTTAGATTTTTACCAACTACGTGGCAGTAGCAACCTTTCACCCATATGACAATCAAAACTGTCTCCAGATAAGACGAAAATCATATCAAGTATCTTTTCCAACCACAATGGTATGAACTAGAAATCAATTACAAGAATAAAACCAGAAAAAAAATGCAGAGAGTAAACAACATACTACTTAACAATCAATAAGTAATGAAGAAATCAAAGAAGAAATTAAGAAATACATGGAGACAAATGAAAATAAAAACACAACATTCCAAAACCTACAGGATGCAGCAAAAGCAGTCCTAAAAGTGAAGTTTATAGTGATACAGGCCCACCTCAAGAAACAAGCAGAATCAAATAAACAATCTAACTTTACACCTGAAGGAACTAGAACAAAGTCCTAACCTAGTAAAAGGAAGGAAATAATGAATATCAGAGTGAAAGTTAATGAGACTAAAAAATTTTTTAAGTAATAAAATAAAAAGATCAATCAATCTAAGAGCTTGTAGTTCATGAAAAAATAAAAAAAAAAATGATAAACCTAGAGCTGGACTCATCAAGAAAAAAAAAGAGAGGGGGACTGCCTTACAGAAATGGGTAAGCTCCTAGACACATGCAACCTACCAAGACTGAATGAGGAAGACATATAAAATCTAAACAGAACAGTTTCTAGTAGAGAAGTAGAATCAGTAATCAAAAAACTCCTAAAAAAAACAGAAGTTCATAACCAGTTTCACAGATGAATTCTACCACATATTTAAAGAAGAGTTAATCCCTATCCTTCTCAAAAGGATATGACAAAAAATTGAAGAGGAAAGAATGTTCCCAAACTCATTCTATGAGGCTAGCATTATTCTGATACCAAAACTAAATAAAGATACTGCAACAAAGAAAATTACAGGTCAATAACCTTGACAAACATAGAAGCAAAATATCCTCAACAAAATATTAGAAAACTGAATTCAACAATGCCTTAAAAGGCATACACCATGATTAAGTAGAATACATTCCAGAATTTCAAGGATGATTCAACATCTGCAAATCAATCAATGTGATATACCATATTAACAAAATGAAGGGTAAATATCATTTGATCATCTAAACAGATGCAGAAAAAACATTTGACAAAATTCAACATCCATTTATAATAAAGACTCTCAACAAAGTAGGTATAAAGGGAACATACCTAAATGTAATAATGGCTGCATATGACAAACCCACAAGTAACATCATACTCAACATTGAAAAGCTGATTTTTCCCTAAGATCAGGAATAAGATAAAAATGCCCATGCTTGACACTTTTATTCAATATAGTATTGGAAGTCCTAGCCACAGCAATTAAGCAAGAAAAAGAAATAAAAGGCATCCAAATTGAAAAGGAAGAAGTAAAACTGTCACTATTTGCAGATGACATGATAGTATACATAGAAACCCTAAAGCCTCCACCAAAAATCTATTAGAAGTAATAAGTGAATTTAGTAAAGTTGCAAGATACAAAACATACAGAAATATACAGAAATCTGTTTCATTTCTTCTTTTTGTTTTTATTTATTTTTTTAATTTACATCCAAGTTAGTTAGCATATGGGGCAACAATGATTTCAGGAGTATATTTCTTAATGCACCTTACCCATTTAGCCCATCCCCCCCCCCACAACCCCTCCAGTAACCCTCTGTTTGTTCTTCATATTTAGGAGTCTCTTATGTTTTGTCCCCTCCCTGTTTTTATATTAGTTTTGCTTCCCTTCCCTTATATTCATCTGTTTTATATCTTAAAGTCCTTGTATGAGTGAAGTCATATGATATCTGTCTTTCTCTGACTAACTTCATTTAGCATAATACTCTCTAGTTCCATCCACATATTTGCAAATGGCAGGATTTCATTCTTTTTGCAGAAATCTGTTGCATTTCTATATATTAATAGCAAAATAGTAAAAGAAGAATTAAGAAAACAATTCCATTTACAACTGCACCAGAACGAATAAAATACCTAGGAACAAACTTACCCAAGGAGGTGAAAGACCTGTACTCTGAAAACTATAAAACACCAATGAAAGAAACTGAAGATAATAAAAACAAATGTAAAGATATTCCATGCTCATGGATTGAAAAATTGGTATTGTTAAAACGTTCATATTACCCAAAGCAAGCTACAGAGTCAATGCAATCCCCACCAAAATACCAATGGCATTTTTTACAGACCTAAAACGAAGAATACTAAAATTTGTGTGGAACCACAAAAGAACACTAATAGCCAAAGTAATCTTGAGAAAAAAGAACAAAGTTGGAAGTATCATGCTCCCAGATTTAAAATTATACTACAAAGCTATACTATCAAAGCAATATGGTACTGGCCATTTTGTAATGTATACAAATATCAAATGATTATGCTGTACATCTGAAAGTTCTGTCCTAGACATGATAATTTTGAGATAGCAGTTGGAAATGTAGGTTTAAGTGTCATGGAGAATTAATTGTAAGCCTCAGTGGAAAAGTTGAGGCTAACGATACATATTTAGGTAGCATTACAGGTAGTATATAAGCCAAGGGCCCAAGATCTAGCCCTTAAGCATGCTAACTATAGACTGTGACAAAGAGAAGCCAGCAGAACATAATAAAGAGTAGAAACCAATGAGGTAGGAGGAAAACTTACAGAACATGGTTTTAAGGAAACAAATATAAATGTTCTGGTAAAGTATGTCAAATGTTGCTGGGACTTTCATTTTAAATGAAGACAGAGAATTCTTTATTCAATATGGCAAAGTAGAAGTCATTTGAGATAATAATAAAAGCCATTTTAATAGAATGGTGGGGTTGAAGGACCAATTTGCAATTTCTAACAAAATGTTCTATGAAGAGAATCAATGATAATGGGAAGTGGTTGAGAAGAACAAGCATTCAAGGAATTTTTTTAGATGAGTGATATTAAGGCTCATGCTTCTGAAAGAGATAAAAGTTCATAATTCAAAATAAAGAGATTATTGTAGGACAAGTCCTTGAATAGCAAGAAGTCCACAGGCTAAATGGAAGTGATAGTAGAATTATTTTTTCCCTGTCTTCATATTCATCATCTTAGTATCACTTGAAATCTGATCATACCTTCTTGAGAAATACCTCTCTCTTAGTTTTTATTCCTCCACCTTTCCTGATTTGCCTCCTCCCTCTCTGCCATGGCTTTTCAATGTCCTTCTCACCCAACCACCAAAAACTGGATTTCACCTTGGGCTGGTGCTCTTGTTGATTCCCATGCCCTTAAATAAATCTTATATGTTCCCAGCTCCCAAATATACCACTTTAGTTCTGAAGTTCACACTGAGTTTCAGATTCTTATAGACAACAGTCCACCCTAATTAGATATCTAATAGATTTCTCTAAATTACATTGTCCAACTTTTTTTTTTAAATTTTCCAACTCTTGAGTCCTACCTCCTACCTCCTACTCCTACCTCCTACTTCCAACAAACCTAATCCTCCCATGTCACAATCATTATTCACTCAGTTCCTCTGGCCAAAAGTCTAAGAGCTGCCCTTGATTCCTTTCATTTATTTCCTGTATCCAATCAATCAGCTCAACTTCTTTGTTCCATCTTCAACATAATATTTTTAAGCCATCACTTCCTGTCCACTGTCATGATCTTAGTCTAAACCACCATCACTTGTTGCCTAAGCCTCTATAAGAAGCTCCTATCTTGTTTCCCTGCCTCCATTTTTCCCCCACCCATCTTGGAAATATTCTCCACAAAGTAGTCACTTAAAACATAAATTATATCAGATCACTCTCCTACATGAAATATTCATAACTTCCCACTGATCTTAGAATAAATTTTTCAGGGTGCCTGGATGGGTCAGTTGGTTGAGCATCCAACTCTTGATTGCAGCTCAAGTCATGATCCCAGCATCATGCGATCAAGCCCCATGGTAGTGTCAATGCTGAGTGTGGGGCCCCTTATGATTCTCTCTCTCTCTCCCTCTGCCTCTCTCCCCTGATTGCTCTCCCTAAAAAATAAGATATAAACATAAAATAAAATAAAGAATAAATTTGAATTCCCCATCTTGACCCACAAGGCACTATGTGCCTTGATTTCTCTCTTCCTTTCAAGGTTTACTTGACTCCTTTCTTATTCCTTTTCTCACTGTACTTCAGACACATTGATCCACCTTAGGTTACTCAATTATTCACACTAATTCCTTTCTGTGAGTCTTTGATAATGCTTTTCCCTCTTCCATTGGTCTTTGCACAGCTGGTTCTAATTCAATTCAAAGTTCTCTCTTCAGAAAGCCCTTTCCTAGCCACCCAATCTTAATACCCTCAGAGCATTACCTTACTCCCCTCTCAGCTTATTTTCTTTATAACATCTTCCATAATCTGTGATTACCTTTTTTATTCACTACTTTATCTATTTTTTGTTTTTCCCACTTGTCTCCCTTGGGCTCTGCTCTTCCAAAGACATCCATACCTACACCTGGGTACAATCTGATATTCAACCAATTTCAGTCAACCATTTATTGAGAATGAATGACTCAACAAATGAATAAACTTATAAAATAAATTGTCTTTAGAAAACTAATGACTAATCATCAATTCCTTCTACTTGTTCAAACCAGTTATTCACTTATTTTTTTTTTATCATAATGATAATCCATGTTAAACTCACCAATCTGTAGATCCCAGAGTCTACTGTTTATCTTCTAGAAAGTCAGGATGGCTTTTATTCATAATTTGTTTTCTGTATTTAATTTAAAAACTTGTAGAAATTTGCAATGACAGTACTTCTAGGATTCACCTCTTAGCCTATCATAAGGCTCCCCTTTATCCTTTAGTGTAGGCTCCAATATGGAAAACAATTTATAAGTTACAAATTTCCTAGCAGCATCAGCAGCCACCACTGTTATTCTACCTTCCTCCAAACAAATTTCTTATATTTCCCACAGTCCTAAGCACTTGATCTTCATTGTGTCTTGCATCCCTGGAAGAATTTCTATATTAAATAAGCAGGTGTTATTACTTCCCAGTCTAGAATTCCCTCAGCATATTAATCTTCACCCCAAGCAGGACTTGGTCCTTGATCCCCAAGGACCTTGGTCCCCACATTTGTTTCCACTAGACAATCACTTCATAGTTCTATGTTTTAAAATCTTGTGACCCCCATAACACTTGTTGTGTCTGTAATCTGGCATGTTTTTGTCCCCTAAGTTTTTAATTACTTCAATTTTAGAATTCCCCAACCTATTATAACCTGCACCAATTCACTAGAAGTAGAAACTCTTCTTTCTACTACCTTATTCCTCATAATAATGGAACACATTTCCAACCTTCCACATCCCACTGTAGCTCCCCTAGTCCTTTTAAGAAAGGCCAAGTGGGTTTTGATCATTTCAGCATGATCTTTAGGCTGTGTCAGTTCCTCTTCTACCACACAAAGTAATAACAATAATTCTCTTTACTGATTCAATATGTCTCTTTTTTCTTTTGCTTCTCTACCTTCAAATTGTTTTTTGTAACTCTAGATTATGTCTTATAGCATTCTCCACAGTGAGAGATACACAGTCATTAAGTCCAAGGTCCGCTACAGACATCTATTGTTCAAATAAATTCTTCCTTTCTTCAACTCCTTGAACAGAGTTAAATGCTATTCCACAGAGGAAACAGTCTTCCATCAGTCCAACTTTAATCCAGGACTTTATTTGTCTGTATTGGTCCTGTTTGACTCATTTTTAATGTACCTCTTAATCAATGCATATTCTCATAGAGTTAAAACGTTATAAATTTCTAATCAAGGAACTTACCAAGCATGTGTTTTCCTTCTTAAAATAACTGTGGTCACCTTGAAACTCATTTAATAATGCTCAAGATGATTAGGAGTAAAATTTGAAGGTTAGCTCCCTCAGGCTTTTCTAAATTTTCTGTAATCATTAGTATAGCCTTTCCAGTCATCCAAGGAAGACTCCCTCAAAGCTCTTGAAATTGACTCCCAGTCTGCAACTTTAACAAGGCATTTCTCAATTGTTTCATGGTTGTAGGCAAACTCTGAGTCAGTCTGTTGAATTTTGTCTTTGAGATCTCACCTCACATCATTTGTTTTATCTAGGAATAACTGAAATAACCCTCTAACTAAAAGGAGTTGAGTACCTGTGTTTTCTTTATCCTTTCATATCTATGTGCCTTAACATCTAATCTCTTAATCTTTCTTACAAAAATAATTTCTCCTCTTACCCATCTGAACTCTATCTCATCCTCCCTTTTCCTTTCTCCCTCCTCTTGTTCCTCTTATGATTTATGACTAACAGACATAATTATTTTTGTAGATAATTCTATTCTTCCCAAGTTTCTAAGTAAATCTGAGAGTCCTGGAGTCATTGTGTTCCATACATGTGTCAGATATCCTTTCTAGCTCTCAGTTTGTAATAACCCCAGAGAAATTTTCCTCTCTACCTCAATCTAAGAAAATGACCTAGACTCTAAATAATTAAGGCCAATATTCCTCCTTATATGTTCTTTGATATATCAGCCTCAAGTACTGGTCCCTAAAATGCCCAATGATTAAATCCACTGAAGCAACCCAAAGTTAATAAATAATTTCTTTTGAAGATAAAAATATTTTTAATATTTTAATCTTGTTATTTTTATGAAGATATTTAACGTTAAGATTTGAATTTTGTCGGGGTGCCTGGGTGGCTTACTTGGTTGGGCGTCTGACTTCGGCTCAGGTCATGATCTCACAACTTGTGAGCTTGAGCCCTGCGTCGGACTCTGTGCTGACAGCTCGCAGCCTGGAGCCTGCTTCAATTCTGTGTCTCCCTCTCTCTCTCTGCCTCTACCCTGCTTGTGCTCTCTGTCTCTCATAAATGAATAAATGTTTACAAAATTTTTTAAAAAGATTTGAATTTTGTCTTTAGACATAATTGAACAAAATGCTGAGAGCATTTTCTCTTGTTTTAAAGTGGGAAATTTTTTTTTAAGTTTGATCCTTCATCTAGCAAATCTTTATATGCCTGCTTCCTAAGGTATACCAAGCATAGCATTAAGGGAGTAGAATATAGAGATGTGCAAGACACTGGCCCAGCCTTTGAGACCCTGAGAAATAAACAGGCAACAGTAATTTACTGTGGTAAATGTTATGATGAATGAAAGGCAAGATGCCATAGAAGCACACAAGAGGTACATCTCATTTGGATGGAGCTAGTGTTGTTAGGGGGGAAATTAGCACTGATTAGGAAAATGTTCTTAGGAAACTTGAAATCTCTAGACTAACACCTAACAGGTTGAGCAAGTATCAGATAGATGAAGTAGAAATAAGAAGGAAGGTAAACAAAATGTTCCTGATCTGAAACACCAACTCAACAGGCAACACAATGGCACTAAATTCATATCTTTCAGTACTCACTGTTAATGTCAATGGACTAAATGCTCCAATCAAAAGACATAGGGTATCAGAATGGGTAAGAAAACAAGACCCATCAATATGCTGCTTACAAGAGACTCATTTTAGACTTAAAGATACCTGCCGATTGAAAGTAAGGGGATGGAGAATGATTTATCATGCTAATGGTCATCAAAAGAAAGCTGGAATAGCCATACTTATATCAGACAAACTAGATTTTAAAATAAAGACTGTAACAAGAGATGAAGAAGGGCCTTATATCATAATTAAGGGGTCTATCCACCAAGAAGATCTAACAATTGTAAATATTTATGCCCCCAACATGAAAGAACACAAATATGTAAGTCAATTAATCACAAACATAAAGAAACTCATTGATAAAGATACCATAATAGTAGGGGACTTCAACACTCCACTTATAGCAATGGACAGATCATTTAAGCAGAAAACCAACAAGGAAACAATGGCTTTGAATGACACACTGGGACCACACGGGCTTAAGGGATATATTCAGAACATTTTATCCTAAAGCAGCAGAATACACATTCTTTTCAAGTGCACATGGAACATTCTCCAGAATAAATCACATACTGGGTCACAACAGCCCTCAACAAGTACAAAAAGATTGAGATCATACAATGCATATTTTCAGGCCACAATGGCATGAAACTTGAAGTCAACCACAAGAAAAAAAATTGGAAAGACCACAAATACTTGGAGATTAAAGAACGTCTTACTAAAGAATGAATGGGCTAACCAGGAAATTAAAGGAGGTTTAAAAAAATGCATGTAAGCAAACAAAAATGAAAACATGACAGTCTCAACCCATTGGGATGCAGCAAAGTAGGTTATAAGAGACAAGTGTATAGCAATACAGATCTTCCTCAAGAAGAAAGAAAAGTCTCAAATATACAACCTAACATTATGCCTAAAGGTGCTGGGGAAAAAAGACAGCAAACAAGGCTGAAAACCAGCAGAATAAGGGAAATAATAAAGATAAGGGCAAAAATAAATAATATAGAAATTTTAAAAGACAGAAGAGATCAATGAAACTAGGAGCTTGTTCCTTGAAAGAACTAACAAAATTGGTAAACCCCTGACCAGATTATCAAAAAGAGAAAAGAAAGGACCCAAATAAATAAAATCACTAATGAAAAAGGAGAGATCACCACCAATACTGCAGAAATACAAACAATTTTGAGAATATTATAAGCCACTTATATGCCAACAAATTGGGCAATCTGGAAGAGATGGATAAATTCCTAAAAATACATAAACTACCAAAACTGAAACAGGAAGAAATAGAAAATTTGAACAGACCCATAACCAGCAAAGAACTTTAATCAGTAATCAACAATCTCCCACCAAACAAGAGTCCAGGGTCCGAAAGCTTCCTTGGAGAATTCTATTCAATATTTAAAGAAGAGTTAATGCCTATTCTTTTAAAACTGTTTCAAAAAATAGAAATGGAAGGAAAACTTCCAAACTCATTCTATGAGGTCAGAATTACCTTGATTCCAAAACCAAAGACCCCACTAAAAAGAACTACAGACCAATATCTCTGATGAACATGGATGCAAAACTTCTCAACAAGATACTAGCAAATCAAATCCAGCAGTACATTAAAAGAATTATTCACCACAATCAAGTGGGATTTATTGCTGGGTTGCAGGGGTAGTTCAATATCCTCAAATCAATCAATGTGATACGCCACATCAATAAAAGAAAGGGTAATAACCATATGATCCTGTCATAGATGTGGAAAAGGCATCTGACAAAATACAACATCCTTTCTTGATAAAAACCCTCAAGAAAGTAGGGATAGAAGGAACATACCCCAACATCATAAAGGCCACATATGAAAGACCCAGAGCTAAAATAATCCTCAATGGGGAAATCTCTCAATTTTTCCCCTAAGGTGAGGAACATGACAAAGATGTCCACTCTCACCACTGTTATTTATCCTAGTACTGGAAGTCTTACCCTCAACAATCAGGCAACAAAATGAAATAAAAGGCACCCAAATTAGGAAGGAAGAAGTCAATCTTTCACTCTTTGCAGACGTCATGATACTGTATGTAGAAAACCCAAAAGACTCCACTAAAAAATTGCTAGAACCAATACATTAATTCAGCAAAGTCACAGAATATAAAATCAATGTACATAAATCTGTTGCATTGTTATTCACCAATGATGAAGCAGCAGAAAAAGAAATCAGAGAATCGATCCCATTTACAAGTGCATCAAAACCCATAAGATACATAGGAATAAACTAACCAAAGAAGTCAAAGATCTGTATTCTGAAAACTATAGAAAACTTGTGAAAGAAATTTAAGAGGACACAAATAAATGGAAAAACATTCCATGCTCATGGAATGGAAGCACGAATATGGTCCAAATGTCTGTATTACCCAAAGCACTCTGCACATTCACTGCAATCCCTGTCACAATAACACCAACTCTTTCAGAGCTAGAAAAAAACAATTCTAAAATTGTATGGAACCAAACCAAAAGAACCCAAATAACCAAAGTAATGTTGAAAAATAAAAGCAAAGTGGGAGGCATTATGATTCTGGACTTTAAGCTATATTATAAAGCTGTAATCATCAAGACAATATGGTACTGGCACAAAAACAGACACATAGGTCAATGGAACAGGATACAGAACCCAGGAGTGGACCCACAACTCTATTGTCAACTAACCTTCAACAAAGCAGGAAAAAATATCCAGTGGAAAAAAAACATTCTCATCAGCAAATGGTGTTAGGAAAACTGGATGACGACACACAGAAGAATGAAACTGGACCACTTTCCTATTCATATACCCAAAAATAAACTCAAAATGGATGAAAGACCTAAATGTGAAACAGGAAACCATCAAAATCCTAGAAGAGAACACAGGCAACAACTTTGACCTTGGCTGCAGCAACTTCTTACTAGACACGTCTCTGGAGGCAAGCAAAACAAAAGCAAAAATTAACCATTGGGACTTCCTCAAGATAAAAAGCTTCTGAAATGAAGCAAATAAAGCAATGAAAAAAACTAAAAGGCAACCTACAGAATGAGAGAAGATATTTGCAAATTACTTATTAGATAAAGGGCTAGTATACAAAATCTATAAAGAATTTATCAAATTCAACACCCAAAAGATAAACAATACAATTAAGAAATGGCAGAAGACACGAAAAGACATTTCTCCAAAGAAAACATGCAAATGGCTTACAGACACATGAAAAAATGCCCAACATCACTCATGATCAAGGAAATACAAATCAAAACCACAATGAGATATGACCTCACACCTGTCAGAAGGGCTAAAATGAACAGCTCAGGAAACAATAGATGTTGGTAAGGATGTGGAGAAAGGGAACCCCTTACACTGTTGGTATAGCCACACTGGAAAACAGCATGGAGGTTCCTCAAAAAGTAAAAATAGAACTACCTTATGACCCAGCAATTGCAATACTATTGGAAAGTATTGCAAAAATACTATTGGAAAGATACAATTGGAAAATACTATTTTCCAAAAGATAGTAAAATACTGATTCAAAGTGGCACATACACCCCAATGTTTATAGCAGCACTATCAACAATAGCCAAATTAAAGAAAGAGCCCAAATGTCCACTATCAACAATAGCCAAATTAAAGAAAGAGCCCAAATGTCCATCAACTGATAAATGGATAAAGAAGAGGTGTTTTGTGTGTGTGTGTGTGTGTGTGTGTGTACTCATGTCTATATGTGTATATGTGTATATATATTATATAATATATATGTGTGTGTGTACACATATGTGTATATGTATATAATATAATATATATACAATGGAATATTACTCCAAAAGAATGAAATCTTGCCATTTGCAATGACATGGAGGGAACTTAAGTGTATTATGCTAAGCAAAATAATTCAGCCAGAGAAAGACAAATACCATATGATTTCACTCAAATATGGAATTTAATGTATCAAAATCTAATAATACACTTAATTGAAAATCAAAGAAATCCATTAATTGTGTTTATTCTCCCACCAACCCAGTCCCACTAATCTCCTATAAGAAGATGTGGTATACCACAAATACCATATGATTTCACTCATATGTGGAATTTAAGAAACAAATGAACAAAGGAAGAAAAAAGAGAGAGTGAGACAAACCAAGAGGAGACTTAAAACAGACTCCTACTGTAGAGAACAAACTGATGTGTACCAGAGGGTAGGTGTATGGGGGGATGGTTGAAATAGGTGATGGGGATTAAGAATTACACTTGTAGTGATGAGTACTAGGTGATGTATGGAATTGTTGAATCACTATATCGTATACCTGAGACCAATATAACTATTGTAAATTCCAGTGTATATTACCTACAGTGGAATTAAAATAAAAATTAAATAAATAAGGGGCACCTGGGTGGCTCATTCGGTTGAGCGACTGACTTCCACTCAGGTCATGATCTCACTATTCTGGGTTCAAGCCCCGCCTCAGGCTCTGTGCTGACAGCTTGGAGGCTTGGAGCCCGGAGCTTGTTTCAGATTCTGTGTCTCCTTCTCTCTCTGTCCCTTCCCCACTCGCACTCTGTCTCTCTCTGTCTCTCAAAAATAAATAAATGTAAAAAAATCTTTTAAAAAATTAAATAAATAAGTAAATATTTAAATTTAAAAAGTAACGTTTATGGATCGCTTAATACATGCCAGAATCTTTCTAGGTACATTACAGCTAACAAGTCACAAAATACTCATAGTAACCCTGTAAGGTAGCTATTAAAAATGTTTAAAATGTCATTCCATGAACTATAACTATATATAGCACAGAAGAAAATGCAGTACATGAAAATAGGGAAAGATCACTATGTAACACATGGCATGCACCAAAATATTACTGAATGAATAAATTAATTCAAAAGTGTTTGAATACTTCCTACATGCCAAACAAACATCACAACCCTTATGATGTTTATGTGAGGAGTGAAAGAAAATAAATAACAAATATTTTAAAATAAATAAATAATCTGATATATTAGAAGATCATATTGCTATGGAAGAAAAATAGGGGAGGGTAAAAGTAAAGAGTGGGGTCAGAGCAGGGTGCTGATTACAATTTTAAATAAGGTAGATCAGTGTGAGCCTTATTATGAAGGAACTCTTTGTGTAAAGAGTTGAAAGAAATGCTCTTTAGGTATCCAGAGAAGAGCATCTTACATGAGGCAGTCTAGGCTCTAGAGTGCAAGCATGCCTGATATAATCAAGATATAGTAAAGTGTAGGTGAAGAGGAGCAAAGGAGATGTGGTCTGAGAGTTGATATGGGTGGATGCAGATAATGTTGAGTTTTGTAGACTTTGAAAGGACTTGGGTATTTAATCAGAGTGAAAGGGTAAGTCACTGAAGGGTCTGAGCAAAAGAGGACTTGACCTTATATTATAGAAGGATAACTGACTTCTCTGTTGAAAATGAATCATAGTGTGTACATTAATTTCCAAGTACTGTTATAAAAAAATATAATAAACTGGGTGATTTAAAAATCATAGTTCTGGAGGCTAGAAATCTGAAATCAAGGTTTTAGTAGGGCCAAGCTCTCTATGCAAGCTCAAGAGGAGGAAACTTCCTTGACTCTTAAGAGTTTATGGTGGTAACTAGCAATCCCTGACATTCCTTGAACAGCAGATGCAGATCTTTGCCTCTATCTTCATATGGCCTTCTCCCCCTGTTGGTATATGTCTGTGTCTCTGTTTTTTTCTTCTTATAAAGACAGTAGTCACTGGATTAGAGCCCAACCTAATCCAGTATAATTTCTTCTTAACTTAATTAATTACATCTGCAAAGATCCTATTTCCAAATAAGGTCATATACTGAGGTTCCAAGTGGACATGAATTTGGGGGAGAAACTAGTGAACCTATTATACTGAAGTAAAAATATAAGTAGGGATACCCTGTTAGAGGGTGATTGCAATAATCCAGGCAAGAGATGATGGGGCTTCACACTGGTTTGTTAGCTGTAAACATGGTGAGAAGTATTGGATTTTGGTTATATCTTAAAAATAGACTAACAGGATTTACTAATGGATTAAAAGTAGAATGTGGAAGAGAAAAATCAGTGATCACTCCAAGTTTTGGCCTGAGCAACTAGAAGGACAGAATTGCCATTGACTGATCTATGAAAAACTGATAGTAGATAGTAGTTTGAGCATCACTAGGGTGACGAGGAAGGATAGAGACTTCAAAAAGTAGTTTTGCATGCATAAAGTTTTAGGCGCTATTCAACATCTCAGTGAAGGTATCTATTAGGTGGTTGGGTATACAGTTCTGAAGTTGGGTTAAATCTGGGCAGGAGTTGGCAATTTGGCAGTTACCCGTATATAAATGATATTTAAAACCATAGTTGGAGAGCACTGTTTAGTCTGTGAACATAGAGTTGGTATGCACGTGGAGAATGAATGGAAGAGAGAGCAGGAAAAAGCAATTCCCAAGGAATAAGTAAACATGCAACCCAAAAAAGAATAGCAAAATTAAGTTTTTATATGATATGTCAATAAACACTTGGGATTTTAGGGAATATTTGAGTATTTAGAGATGACAAAAACAAGAAATTTCTGCATATATCAATGAGTCCTTAAGCAAAAATGACCAATTCCAAATAAAAGGCAGTTAGTAAATAGAATGGAATGTGTGATAGAGTATTCTGGTACTTGGATAAGGGAAATTTAGTGAGAACTTAAACGGGTGGAACTGTTTTCTTGGCATAATAAACAAAGAATGCTTCCTGGTTCCTCAGAAAAGAACAACTGGAAATGGATATTAGAATACTATTTGTGGGATTCATGACTTTTAGATTTAATGTATGCTTAAATTAACTACAGAATAAATTTACTATCATTTAGTTGAGTGTTGGGACGGGAGTTAATTTTTCTCATTTCATCATAAAGCTTCAAATTTAAAATCTCTCATAGATAGTTAATTATAAATATACATAAAAACACATATATGAGATAGATCCTTCCTAACAAGTATAGTTTCAATCCTGGCATCCCTATCAGTAATTACTTCATATGTATATCATATGGTAGTATACCAGAAAACACTTTGGAAATATATAACAAGAGCCTTAAAATGTTCATAAACTTTTATCTAATAATTTTATTTCAGGGAGTATATCCCAAGAACTAACACACATAAAAGCTTAGTTTTCAAAGCTTAATATTCATATCATAGAATGGCTGGGAAATCACTGTGTCTTCATATCCTGGAATGCATTGAGTAGTATGTTGGATGATATTGACCAGAGCTATCAATAGCAGAGGAGGGACAAAACCCAGTATTGTTAGAAACAAAATAAGTCATCGGTCAGTAAATTCAGAGCAGAGCATACTGATAAGTACAATCTTGTGGAAAATCAGATGAGACATAAAAGATCCCTAGATGAAAGAGGGATAAAGACACTGCAGAAATTTTAAATTATTAAAAACATAGAAGTGAGGTTCCCCCAAGACCTCCGTAGGAATAAGTAACCTAGTACAGCTGTCAGCAAAAATCAAATTGAGTGTGCACTTTTTTCTGTTGTCCTAAAATTAGGGTCTCCTTCTGGTACTATGTATGTTTTGAGAAAAACCCATATGTAAATGAAATAATTACTAATCGGAAGTGCAGCTTCTGATCAGAAGAGCTTCTAGTTAGCTCCACCTTAGGAAAAGTCTGGGAAGGGCCCACTAAATTACTGAAGTGAAAGATTCTAAATGACACAGAGAATGAATTGGGTTTTTATATATCAAGGATTTCACTGTGCCTGGGTGCTTGGGAACATCTCAGGTATTACAGACTCTTTGTTCCTTAGAGCTGACTTGTTTATACTCCATACATAAACAAAGTTTTATCCATTCATAAAATGTATTATACCTGTCTGCATCATTATTAGAAGGAACTTTTAGCCAGAAAAAGGCAAAGCCCATTTTCCTGGTGTCCTGGGTAAACTGACTTGGGGTTGGATTTATTACAGCTGACTGCTGTTTAGACTGCTCACCCTATTGTTTGCTAATACTCAGAACAGTTGATTCCACTCAACATTAGTAGCAAACAATAAATCAGGAGCCAAAAGAATATCATGCAAGCATTAAACATGTTCATGAAGAATTTTCAGTAAAACTAGAAAATGTTTATATTAAAAGCAAAATATTACATCAATAATGCACAAAATTAGGAATAGAAAAAATACTAATAGTTCTCTCTGGTGGTAGCAGTATAAAGAACTTTTTAATCATTTATATCAGAAAATTTCTCTATGAAGACCACATTTTACTTTATAAATAGGGAATGAGGAGAGTTTCTGGGGCTCAGAGTGGATAACAGGTAAGCAGCTCCGGTTAACAAGGTTCATTTCTTTCTTAATATGCTTACTTACTATTATTAAAGATCAAACTAGTTGCAGTCCATAACAGAGAAAATAATTAACAAATCTGTGAATTGTGTTTCTGCTTATATTCAACCCCTCAATGCCTAATCAACCCTATTAAAAATAACTTTTTTATTACTGAAGTATATAGCTGACATACAAAAGATGATTTTTTACAAAAAGTAAGCAAAAAGTACTTCTACTTTTTATAAAAGTAAAAAAAATTAATTTATAAATTTTATTGTTTTTCTTCCTTGATACAAATATTTCCTGACCCATAGGAAATTGAGATTTAAGTTTCTCTTCATCCTCTTTCTTCTGTGTGTACCTCCCATTTCACATAGAATTCATGACATATGAGCAATCTAAAATTTCATTCATAATGTGGAAAGATGCTGCTGCCTGCCCTTTTCTGTGTCCCCACTGCTACCAAGACAATAAAAAAGCAGAGGATGACCACAACTAACCCTAGCAAGTAGAATAGATATTTGTGCTCCACATTCTACACTTTCTCTGACAACTTGGAACTACAAACTTCTGAGATTTATATATTCCTCAAAAATAAATTGCTGTAGCTCTATTTCTTTCATAAACCAAAAGTTGTTTAATAAAAGAGAAACTCAATAGACCCAAGTCACTTTATCTTTGTGCAACCTAGGCATCAGATATAGGAGATACAAGGCATACTGTGCCAACCTGTCTATTTCTACATCTCTAAATTTGTGAATTAAGCTATGTATCCATTATCACTTTGGCATGAGGTGTGTCTACTGATTGATTTCTTTGCAGTGTCCTATAAATCACCTACTTGCAATAGGATTCTGAGATCATCAACTGGTATTACTAGTTCCTGAACCTACTCTAATGGTTATGGAATATGGATCCTGAAAAATCTCCCTGTGCAATGGGACTAAAGAGAAGCAACTTTCTGGGTCAACCACTGCTCCTAGCGCTCAAAGCTAAGGTTAGCTAGGAGCCATAGAATTGGTGAAGTAAAAAGTCCTAAAAAGAAAAGTGATTAATTACTATAAATTCTCTAATCTTGTATCATACCTTCAAAATGGTCTGGATGTGAAAAAAAAATGTATAGGATCAAAAATATTATATTGATGTAAACACTTGAGATAAGACAATTTTTGAGACAGACTCAACCCTAAGAAGAAGAAATTGAAGGGCCATCCATTTTGACCCAAAACTCAATAACAACATTGAATTTTATTTTAATGTTTATTAATTTTTGAGAGAAAGCAAGCACGAGTGGGGGAGGGGCAGAGAGAGAGTGAAACAGAGAATCCAAAGCAGGCTCCATGATGTGGGGCTCCAACTCACACACCGTGAAATCATGACCTGAGCTAAAGTCAGACAACCAACTGAGCCACCCAGGAATCCTAACAACGCAGAAATGAGGCTTGTTCTATTTCTCAAAACAACTAACTAAAAGACTATTCTTAAACTAATTAGTTTTGTGCAATGATGTCTTTGTTTCTTTATTTGAAAATTTTACTTCTGACAATGTTTCTCTACAGCTCCACATATTTCCTCCATATTCAATTATCTAATCTAGTACCAAATCTTCCCTTGCTATTTTATGCCACTCCCAAGAGATGAAACGAAGAACTTGGAAACTTTTACCCCAATCTTCTACTGAAGATTTCAGAACTGAATAAAGCCCAGGGAGAGGGGATAAGAATAGTATCACTGTCAGCCCACAGACACTTACAGGAGTGACACATTATATCAGTATTTCCCTGTCTTCTTAATCTTGGAACATGAAAACCCTCCTAGGCAATTAACCTAAAAATGTTTTTCTGCATCTCTTTAACATCTTTCTAATTCTTTGAGAATTTCCTCTTATCCATTATTAGGAAACCTCCCTTAAAGTTTTCCTTGTTGGAAAACAATCGTCAATTTAGGAAAAAATAAAAGCATCAACTAACTTATGGGAAAAACTTTAGACTTTACTTTTCCCCCGAAGAAGCTTTATTAGCCTGTAAAACATTATCAAAAGTGTTAAAAGAACCTAAATCAACCTAATCATAAAGGATTTTGTATTGGCACATTCGGAAAGCCTTGTTTATCCCACAAATAAAGCCATTCATTATGTGCTTTTGTTTCCCAGCATCTCATTAACTCATCTTGCACAGCACATGTAAAGTAGTCTCTTCACTTTTTCTGTATGGTTCAGAATTATCCTTGATAATGGCTTTCAAATACATCAGGGCATCCCTGCATTTTAAGATCAAAGGGAAATACTGAAAATGAAAAATGGTCCAAGGGAGCACCGGGAGAATACATATCCCCCCCGCTTTGTTTATCACTGCACTGTGCCACAACAAGATAAAATAACACAGCTTGCGCTTGCCCTCAAGGAGCTTATATTACCACCTACCTGAGAAGGCAAGGCACATACAAAACAAAAGTGAAAAGTACAAACAGCATGTACTAAAGCCATAAGGTTGACATTATAGTGTATAATATTGTGATTTAAAGAGCAAAGTCAATAAGCATTGGAATCTACAAAGCAAGTTTCCAGAAAGCAGGTGTGCTTCAAGGTAGCTAATATGTGCATAAGGTGATGCAAGACATAGGAACCCATCTCAGAGAGGAACAGCAGTGTGTTGTAGAATAATGAGATATATCTGCTCAGAGCCAAGGGTATTGAGGAAAGTCCTGGAATACCTTGAAACAGATAAATGCAAAAATAGAAAGCACAGCATTCCCATTACAATTACGTATAACAAATTATCCTAAAATCAGTGGCCTAACATAACCACTTTATTATTCTTATGTTTTAGGTTCATCTGAAATTTAAAAAGAGTAATACAGGAATGGCTCATCTCTGCTTCATAACAACACTAGCCTCAGCTGGGAAGACCTGGTGGGCTACAAGGCTACAAGGTGGAATCACCTTGATGGGGGGAAAAAGGAACAAAGGCCAAACTTTGCTGTGGCTCATAGTCTCCAGGTAGGATTCTTGAAGCACACAGATTGTGACACTCCTACAGCTCCCTCAAGGACTTCCTTTAATGTTTTACCACTATAGCTCTGCTCTTGCAAATTCTACTTTCCTCTGATAGCCATAAACATCCCCCAAGATATATGTTAGCAATTACCTTTCAAATATATGGCCCACGGACATACATCTGAAGGGTCTCATGACTAATGTTTTACTAGACAGTAGTAAAGAAACTTATCTTAACAGCAGCTAGCCCTCCAAGGTCCTGGAGACCTTGCTTTTAACATGCACAAATTCCGTAGAGACTTACCCTATCTCTAACCCCCACTTACTAAAAAGTATACAATCAGTTACTCCTCACAATCCCAGTGCAGCTCTTTCTGCCATGGGTCCTGTCCCTGTGCTATAATAGAAGCACCTTTTTACACTGAAAATATCTCAAGAATTCTTTCCTGACTGTTCTCTTGCAGCCCATCAACCTGAAGGTTCACTTACTTACGTTTATCTAAGCTGGGATGACCTGAAGATTAGGACTGATGACCAGTTAACTCCATGTGCCCTCTCCATATGGCTTTCCTTCTTCACAGCTGGACAGCCTTAGGGTGGTCAGATTTCTTACATGCCAGTTTAGGTCTCCAAAGAGGAGTGTCCCAGGGACAAGCTACATCATCTATTGACCCAGCCATGGAAATCACAATGTTGCTTCCATCATACTCTCTATTGGTCAAGCAGTGACAAGCACACCCAGATTCAAAGGGTGGTGTCTTAGACCCCACCTCTCAATGAGAGAAGTGTCAGAGTATTCTGAGGCCATGTTTTAGTATCAACAAACACAGGTTTGCTGAGTATTTTCTCCCACAACATCTAAAATACTTCACAATTTAATAAATTCCCTAATACTCAGGACAGGAAAAACCAAGTAAGTGTTCAAAGCTGGAATGACCACATGTCTCAGTTGTCCCAGGAACAGTCCCACTGTATAATTGTCCCCGTGTAAGTATTAATTGTTCTCTTTTCATTCTCAAAAGTGCCAGCTAAATAAGCTATATGATCGGGGCGCCTGGGTGGCTCAGTCAGTTGAGCGGCCGACTTTGGCTTGGGCCATGATCTCGCGGTCCGTGAGTTCGAGCCCCGCATCGGGCTCTGTGCTGCCAGCTCAGAGCCTGGAGCCTGTTTCGGATTCTGTGTCTCCCTCTCTCTCTGCCCCTCCCCTGTTCATGCTCTCTCTCTCTCTCTCTCTCTCTCTCTCTCTCTCTCTCTCTCTCTCAAAAATAAATAAACGTTAAAAAAATTTAAAAAAAAAAAAAGCTATATGATCATCCTATTTGATGCTAAGTTGCCCTAATTTAAAGACCCCATCTACACATACAGGGTGAATTCACACCCTCATCTCCCTCCCAAATAACTGAATTTAAAATGTCCAAGTTAACTATATAAAAGTTCCAACTGCACTCTCTTTTTGAGAAATATGCCAGTTATTTTACCAGTATGTGAAAATGGTAATCAGCAGGGGATGGTAAATATGAGGCAGAACCAAGACCACGTGATTCCAAGGCTCTCTCCTCTAATTCAGGTCCCACAACAGGGTAACAAGGCAGGGTATAATTCCAGTTTTGTTCATTAATGTAAGGAATCAATATTCTCTATGCTAATCTTGTTGCACAGTAGTAGCCTCTCCGGGCTTTCATAAAGCCTTAAGTGACAAAACACCAATAAGAGCCATATAACTAAACTGCACATTATTAGTTTCAAAGGCAGATTTTCCTACTTTAGAGAATTGGCAAGTCAAGGAACAGTTGAACACTTTTTTTCGACAGTCCCTTAAAAGACTGAAAGTTGTTTATTGTGATTTTTTTAAATAAGGGAGTGTATTTCTCTAAATAGAGGACTTTTCCCTCTTAAACACTGATTGTGCAAGCCAGACTAGCTGCTAACACTAAATTGCAGATATTTATGATTTCAGTTAACATCTTCCCTTGGATGTAAGAACATCTTGCTTTGGCTTTTAATACAGTTTGCTATCAACAAGAGCACCATCTTTAAGAATAACATTCAGCAAAGAAGAAACACGAAAGGAATTTTGTTTACGTTTAACTAAGAAACACTTATGATATTAACTATGAATGGTGAATGTTAGTCTTTAAAATGCCAACAATGAGACCTTCTCCCCTTATCTGTATCTGTACTGCTAGAACAAGAGTTTTCCACCAAAACGTCTATTTAGAGATTTTCCATTAACAAGTTGTCCACTACTCTTCTAGTAAATTAAATTCACCAGATTCAGTTCATGTTGGGAGTTGGGCCCCACTTGCCTTACATAGAAGGACCTTAGTACATACAAATTCCTGGACCAGGTTGTCAAGAGTTTAAATATTAGATTTTAAACAATAGCTTTTTAGCTATTCCAAACTCATCCCTGATTTAAATTCCAGAATGTATCATACACCTATATTACAACTTTCATTTCATCTACAAACCTGTTCCAGTTAGAGTTCTGTGTTGGGGGGTCCCCAAATCCCCCTCCAAATTCAGTGATTTGCTAGAACTCACAGTACATATAGTTATGACCTATTACAGTGCAAAGATACAAAGCAAAATCCATAAAGGGAAAAGAAACATGAGCAAATTCTGGAGGAAACAGGCTCAAGATTTCAAGAGTCTTCTCCTTGTGTAGTCAGATAGGATGACTTAATTTTTCCAGCACCAAATTGTGTGATGTGTATGAAATGTTGCCTATCAGGGAATCTCATTAGAGACTCACTGTCCAAGGTTTTCATTGGGGGCACCTCTGCCTAACACATACCAAAATTCCAGACTCTCAGAATGAAAGCAGGTGTTAAGCATAAGCCATAATGTTTGCATAAACACTTTGGCACAGTAAACGACCCTGATCAGTTAGGGAATGGTGGGAACATTCTGAAAATCTGAGTATCCAGTCATCAGATAACGGCTAACCTTGCTAACAGAACTTTCTATAGCAGTCCCAAGCCAGTTATGTTAATTCTTCTGTGCAGGTTCTCCAGCTCTGGAGATCTAGGTAAATTTGACTTGAACCCCTCTCCCAATTCGATGCCCCCTAGTCAATTAAGCTTCCCAAATTTTTGCAAACTGCCTAGGGCCTTTTCTTAAGGTCTTCAGCTGAATTTTTCAGTTGCTTGTTTTCCTCAGCTGCCTGACCACCTTCATGGTAATCAAAGTCAGGACAGTCTTGTGCTCTTTCTGACACCAGTATTCAAGGTATAATGATGATAGAGAGCCAGTACAAAAGACCATACACACATTTGTAACAATCATGTTCATTTCCCCTAACTCTTTCCCATGACTGTTCCTCTCACCATTTTCTTCTCTCACTTCTAGTAGTGCTTTTCCCGTTAAAATAGGGTGGCAAACCAGAAAGAGTGATTTTAGGAATCAAATCATGCCCAGGTAATTCCCTTGAGAAAACATACCATATATATTCGTTTACTAATGCAATTCTCAAAAAATACATTTCTAAAACAAAGAGGTTGCTTTGGCACCTATTTCATGTCATTTATTAGGCCCTTATGTAATCTTCTTTCCTAGGAGTTCTGCTCAGCCACCTGGAAGGTGAGCAAAATTGGAATATTTTAATATACTCTACATAAAATTATCCTTCAGGTAATTTCCTAGATGTTCCTAAATTTGAAAGCAAGAAATGTACCTTTCATAGAGCTCTCTGGCCGCAGGAAAGAAACCTTTGGCAGAAACTTTTCTGCCCCTCTGGAGCATCATTTGACAATGTAATTTTGTACCAATCTAATATTCAGGCATATCTGCATCAGGGTGGCTCAAAATACCATCCTTGCAATATTGTATCTTTGCAACACAACATCTTATTCCTCCCATTTCCATGAAATTCAAGTTGCACTTTAGAAACTGTTTCTCCCAAAGATTATTTTTAATTCAATTTAAATTAAGCAAATGCTCACTTGAGCAGCTAAAGCTCTCTTAAGGACGCTTAAATTAACGATAATTATTTAAACATTCATATACTTATATGTAGTTCTCCTGATTTAACCTCCAAGCAACATAATTCAAAATTATATCCATGGAAGGAGAGTTAGTTAATTCATGCCCTTCATAGGAGAAAAAAGTATTTCTTTTGAGGATTATTATATTAAAGGAAAATAAAATTATTGAAATGGACTCCTAAATTCTTCACCTCCGCATCACACAGTCACAAGGTAGACCATACAGACTTAGGTAAAGTTTTAAAACCTAAAGCTCTTACTACAAAAATATAATAATAAATGAGAATGTAAATTCCCTTGATAAAGTTCTGGATTTGTTCTTGAACTCTATCTCACATGTCTGAGATTCACTGACTTAATCTATAGACAAGAAATATGAAGATTAAAAAAGAATATCAATGAAAACTGAGAGTGTTCTATAAGCTGGAGGAGGTGACATGGATGTCAAGTTGATATTATGACAAAAGCAGGGTCAACAGATCTTCATCATCCTGTCAGGTTTTCATTAACTCTCAGCATCTTGCTCTCCAATAATAGACCTGTCTTACCTTTGTTATTGAGACATATTCTTTGAAGGCCAATGCACCTTGTGGCCATCACAACACCTGGCATGCTGTCTCACACTACATAAATGCTCAACAAGTACTAACTGAATTAATATAGAAATAGAAGTGTTACTCTCCTCTTCATAGCAATCTAGGCTATTAGGGTTAAAAGCAAAGGTTCATACGGCCTCCCTCAAATACAACACAATATTACACAGATTTTCTCTTTAAACCCCAGCTGGCCAGAGCATAAGTATCAATGGGCTTTTGATGCAATGGGAAAAAAAAAAGGAAACAAAAAAGAAGTAAGGTAAGGCTTAAAGATGCAGATCTTAAGTTTTATTTAGGTAAAGTAGGTGGAAATCAAGTAGGGTAACCAGTTAGAATCAAAAACACGGTAAGAGGACCAGCAACTGAGACCTGAAAAACAAGGCGGAGTGAAGACGCAAGTAGGAAATATACTTTTAAAAAATAAAAACAACCATTTGCATCATGCACAGATTTTCTATATGTTTCTATATGTTCAGTAGGAAGTAATCCACAAATCTGGCCCACTTAAAATTTATAAAAGATGACAGTGGAGATGCTTGGTTAGAGTGGAGAGTAACCAGCCAGGAACAAAACCATTTGAGTCTATCCATAAGGGAATTCTAAAAAGATAGATGTATCATTTCTCAGTCCTGTTTTCCCTCTCTGAGAAGAATAAGAACATGCTTGTTTACATGGCAACCCTTTTTCCCTTCTTATAAATTTGAGAGGATGCATGAGATGGAAAAGTTTTTTCTCCTGCAAAGCAATGTATCTCATCCAGTTACAGAATGTACACTGCAGCATCATTTTTAATACTGTCAGTGAGATCAAGCATAAAATGGAAAAGTAGGTTTCCCGCCATCCTCCACTTACATGCTATAATCAAAGAGTAACCCAAGACCATTATCTTCCAGGAAGATCTTCTAGCTTATAGCTGATGAAATATAATTTTAAAATCTCTACTTAGACTTAAGATATTGTCTTTAGGTAGCCCTTATTAAAATACACATATTTCCTAAGAACAATAAAATATTAACTCAGCGAATGGTTAATCATACTGTGGTACATGTATACCATGGAATACTACTCAGCAGTCAAAAGAAATGAAGTATTAATTCACACAACAACTTGGATAAATTCTTAGATGATTATGCTAAGTGAAAAGAAAAACCAAAGGTCACATACTATATTATTCCATTTATATAATATTTTCAAAATCACAAAATTATAGAAATGGAGAACAGATTAATGATTGCCAGGGGTTAAGAATGAAGGAATTGGGGAAGGGGGAATGGATGCAGTTGTAAAAGAACAACACAAGGGATATTTGTGGTGATGGAACTGTTCTAGATCTTATCCGTGATGATGGACACATGAATCTATACATGTGCTACAATTGTGTGGAACTAAATACACACACACA
This sequence comes from Herpailurus yagouaroundi, assembly GCF_014898765.1. NCBI lineage: Eukaryota > Metazoa > Chordata > Mammalia > Carnivora > Felidae > Herpailurus > Herpailurus yagouaroundi. The sequence goes on along the minus strand of NW_024412396.1, from coordinate 22,856,843 downwards.
CACACACACACACACAAATACAAGTAAAACTGGGGAAATCTGAACAATAATCAATGGGTTGTGTCAATGCCAAGTACCAATATTATACTATAGTTTTATACAATCTTTAAGATTTGCCTCAATTCTCCTTTTTCCCATTGCCGTATAGTTTTGCAGGATGTTATCATTAGGGAAATTAGAGTAACAGGGACACAGGATCTCTCTCTGTATTATTCTTTACAACTGCATGTGAACCTACAATTAGCTTAAAAATAAAATGTTTAAAAATACTGACCCATTAACGTGATTTTGCATATAGATATACTAGCTCTTTCTGAGATGAGCCAAATAAATGCAAAATGGGCTTCAGAATTAGAAAATCTCCTTTCAGTCCCAGAAATCTGGGATTATTATGTGTTGTTAAATTATGTGACCTCTTAGACTCTTGGTTTTCTCTTCTGTAAAATGGAGATAGTAATGCCTCCTTAACAGAGTTGTTGGGACACCTGTGTGATTCAGTCGATTAAGCATCCAACTCTTGATTTCAGCTCAGGTCATGATCTCACAGTTCGTGAATATGAGTCCTGTATCAGGCTCCATGCTACAGTGTGGAGCCTGCTTGGGATTCTCTCTCTCCCTCTCTCCCTCTCTCAAAAAAAATATTAAAGAAACTTTATAATTAAAAAAATAGGACTGTTGTGAGGAATAAATTAATCAGTATCTGGTACCTTGATTAGCACTCGATAAAAGGGAGTGACTATCGTTAACAGATGAGCAATAAAGAAGTAAAATATAGGTTCTTCCTCAAGGAGACAGAATTATGGGATATACTACATGGGGTCCTGGAGCTCAAGGCAGCTTGTGGCAAACAGATGCTGGAGCACTATGGGAGCCAAATGATTCGCAACATCTACCTCTTTATTCTCCCTGGAATGTTCTTCCAGGTATCTACTCAGCCAGCCTCTTAACTTCACCCAAGTCTCTGCTCAAATATCAGCCTATTGAGAGACTTAACCTGACTATTCTATGGTGAGAAACCTTCATCATTGTCTTCACCCTGACTTTATCACCACTTAGTATATGTTATTTGACTGACTCTTTCCACCTCCCTATATTCCCAGGACCTAGAACATCACTGCCATATATCACTGATAAATATTATTCGATTAGCAAATAAATTCTTATTTCCTAAAGCCAAATAATATTCCAAGTAGTCATTTTTCAAAGTATGTGGCAGGGTAGATATATATAAGAGAAAAAGATCACAGTCATTGCTTTCTAGAACAAAGTAATTCCATGTTTACCTTCCTCTCCTAGCCTCTTCTTTCTACACACCATTGCATTCATTCATCCAACATAGTATCTAATGTGTGAAAGTCACTCAGATCATGAAATGCCTTCATAAACATTTTCAAGGTTTAAAGCTGTCCCTTCTGAGATTGGCTTTGGTCCCCAGTAGAATCTAGAATGTCACTGTCCATACCCTAGTTCTTAATGAAAATAGATGGACAAGTCAAACACTATGCAAAATTATAAAGCAGGCCTTATTTATCCTTTGTATGACTCTACCTCCTCCATGACAATACCTTTCACCCTTTATCACTATCAACTATTACTTGGCTACCTAAGCCAATGCAACACCTCACCCAGACATGATCATTCATGAGAGTCACCCCATGCCCAGAACTCTTCTAAACTCTATGACTCCATGAATTTTAGCATCGTTCAAATTATACCAAGAAGGAAGTCACAAATCTCCTTTTACACAGTGCTACTACTCTTACTGGCTATTTTCCACCTAAGCTTATCCAAGTATAGCACAAGTCTTCTGGCTGACAGTAAGTCACTCTGAATACTCTAAGACAAGGATATATGAAATTACAATACCAACTGCTGATTAACTTCCATTCTGGTGATTTGCAACAACCGTGACATTACTCTAATAGTAGATAGTAATTTTTAATGCCTTTCACTGGTCATTTTACACTACAGGCTATCTTTCATATTACAAATGAAAGTCCAAATTTCAAATGAAACTTTTGAACCCTGTGAAACATTATGTATCATATTTGGAAAATCACAAATGATTCTATTTCAAACATCAAAGTATTAGAGAAGTAACTCCAAGTTGTAAATTATAGCAAACCCCTGGAAGCAATTCTCTGCAATTAATCCTGCCAATACGAATTTTCAATGGTAGCTAAAGTTCTTAATAAGATCAGTCAACTTCCACTAAAACAAAATCCTGAGCTGGTTGAAATGAGAAACAAATATAGACATGTTACAGGGGGAGACAGCTATGCCCTAATATTTATTTTTAAATATTTCTAAGAAAACAAAAGATCTTATACATATTTACTAAGAATGGGGGTTTGGGGAGTTGGTCAGGTTTTGTTGTGCATTGAAGATTGAAATTTAGCATGCTAAGGAAACAAGAAATATCAAGGTGAGCGAGAGGGAAAAAGCTATCAGGCTATGCTCTAGTTTTAAAATTCATTTCTTAGAGAACAGTATATTTGAAAGCATGAAAAAATGGGTAAGTCAAAAACCCAAAGGGGAAAACTAGGGTTTTTGATATCTGAGTTGTTTTACAAAAATATTATATCCCAACAGATTAAGCTATAGATGGTTCTACAAGGTACTTGTTTCATAAAGCATGACAAACCACCAAAGGGGAAGCAGAAAGAGAGTCACCTAGCTTGCTCACCTGCTGAACCAGAACACTTCATTTCCCTTTGATAGTTTTGGCAGTAACCTTTTGGGAGACTTAAAGGATGCGGATTGAATCTGAACAGTTTTCTTTATAGAGCCCTCAGTGAATTAAGTGTTTCATTTATAAATGATTCCATGATGCTGCCTTTCTTTTAGTTTACTCAAATATGTCTATATCATCCCCTAATAATGTGTTTTGTACTTAGTATGTATAAATATTCTAGCTATAGGGCTAAGGGCACCGTATTGCATTACTGCTTTCATCTTAGTCCAAAAGAGCTTTCTGCAACTCATTCACTCCATCTATTCAATAAATATTTAGTGAGTGCTAGAATCTGCTTGAACGGATTCCAATGCTAGCTTTGCTACTTACTAGCTACATAATAATGACTCAAGTTACTTAACCTGTCTGTGCCTCAAGTTCCCTATCTGTAAAATGGGAAGAGCTGTAGTACCTACTTCAATAGACTGTTCAAGAATTAAATGACTTAATAAAGTACTTAGAACAGTGACTGCTGCATAGTGGAACCCAGTAAGCTTTTATTGTTGTTGTCACTCGCCAGGCCCTGCACTAATGTTACAGCAAGCAAAGCAGAAATATTCTTGCTCACTCGAAATTTTCAATCAGTAACTAAATATATATTTCATTACCAACTGAAATAATGGGCTATGAAGAAGAAACAATAGGATTCTATAAGAGTATATAATATAGGAATCTTTACTTGTACAGAGTCAGGCCCCTGGTATCTGGTTGATATCTGGCCAGCGCACTCCCTTTCTTTTGCTCATTCAAGCACCTGACTGAGCTATTGTTTCAGGTTTGGTTGCTAATTAGGGTTAAGATGGGATTTTAGGGCTGGAAAGAGAGGCTCTGGTTCAATCTCAAGGATAAACCATACACACAACTTTTTAGGCATTTGCCCAGATAAAAATATAAAGTTTTCCCCATTTAAAACTATCCTTTCTATGTATATTTTAAGATCCTCTCCAAGGAGAGGTGATTATGCTTGCCTGAGATTCATGCTTTCTTGGATTAACTTTCAGGATATATATGTTAAGAAAAATGCTTACAGGGGCAGCTGGATGGTTCAGTGAGTTGAGTGTCTGACTTCAGCTCAGGTCACGATCTCATGGTTTGTGAGTTCGAGCCCCGCGTCAGGCTCTGTGCTGACAGCTCAGAGCCTGGAGTCTGCTTCAGATTCTGTGTCTCCTCTCTCTCTCTGTCCTTCCCATGCTCATGCTCTCTCTCTTTCTGAAAAAAAAATAAACATTACATTTAAAAAAAAAAAGGTTTACAAAACAGTGACAACTGCAACCACCTGTATCAGTATGACATAACCAATTAGGACCAAGAACTAAGACCACCTGGGTCAACATGATTAAGCAATTTGCCCATGAAAGTTAAGACAATGAACCAATAAATTACCGCTTGGAGGACTCTGAAAATTAATTTCTGAGACAACATTTCTCACTGGGGAAGACAGCTCACTTCGCAGTCTCCCTTCAAGACTTGCACTGCACCCTATCCATCCAATCCAAAGATTTTATGTCATAAAATCTTCCCAATCAACCTGATCCCCACTTTACAAGGCCCATCTTAAAATCACTCAGCCCACCTTGGTAAAACTGACTTAAAAATCACTTGTCACAAGCACTGACATAGTGTGTACAAAGTATCATTTGATTGACAGTTATTTTCCCTTAGGTTGGCTTGGATTCCTTAAATGTATAATTGCTTAGAATAAGAATGCTTTAAGCAAATTACTAAACTGTGGTAAACTGGTCAAATCTACCAGGTCTGTTAAAAATATCCAGTATTTTGGGCACCTGGGCAGCTTAGTCTGTTAAGCATATGATTCTTGACTTCAGCTCAAGTAATGATCTCCCAGTTTTTGGGTTTCAGTCCTGCATCGGGCTCTGCCCTGACAGCTCAGAGCCTGCTTGAGATCCTCCCTCTCTCTCTCTCTCTCTGCCCCTACCCTGCTTATGCTCACTCTGTCTCTCTGTCTCAAAATAAATAAATAAACTTAAAATAATATATCCAGTACTTTATTTTTTTTAATGTTTATTTTTGAGAGAGACAGAGAGAGACAGAGTACAAAGGGAGAGGGACAGAGACAAAGGGAAACACAGAATCTGAAGCAGGCTCCAGGCTCTGAGTTGTCAGTACAAAGCCCAATGCAGGGCTTGAACTCACAGACCGTGAAATTATGACCTGAGCCAAAGTCAGATGCTTATCCGACTGAGTCACTGAGGTGCCCCTCCAGTATTTCAAATTATGAAGACAGAGACCTTAATTATTACAAGTGTGCTTATATTCTGTCAACTTGACAGGATAATAAAATCAAACAAACCTCTCTCCTATTGACAAGTATTTATAACCCTGAAATATATTTCTGCATAATGTAGCATCTTTCTGGAATTGTCATTCTGAAATGAACTTGTCTCTTACCATAACAATTATAAATGCTAAAGATTCTCTGTTGCTACTACAAATTCACTAATGAGATAGAGTCTGCTTAGTTAGGGTATGATCATTAGATACTTTTAAAGGGACAGGTTGTTTTTTTAACACAACAGCAAAATATACCTGATCACCTAGTGCACTATAGTCAATTTATCAATGGGGAGAAATCATTACCCTGTATGGTACTTGAGAGGAGGGTGCTTATGAATGTCATTTCTGGAGTTGCCTTTCATTCATATAAGTATGCTATATTCAGTATCAGAATTTAATCCTTCCGACCTTCCCATTTAAGAGGTGACTGCCCACAATTCACTTGTTAATTGAGCCACCAGGTTGAGATTTCCCCTGAGGGTACAATACTGATGCTGAAGTTCATTCTCAACCCAGTAAAGACCGGAAACAATCCAATTAAACAACTGGCAGCCCTACCACTGGGAAAAGCTAGTTTAAAAAGAGGTAAACATAAAAATTTTATTTAATTCAAAATACCTTTCAATCTGTCTATAAAAGTGCCAGGGAATGGATAAATAACAGTAATAACAATACATGATGTGTCGTAAACATATTAAAATTCAACACAAAAGTGTCTGATTCTAATAATTATAAATGCTAACTGACAAAATACAGTATCACTCATCCCAGGCCTAAAACTCTGCAAATACCTAATGTCCCCCATTTTGAGTCACTGCCAAGACTCTGTCAAGGTGTTGACTTTCTTACTACAATGAGCTGTAATAAACTTAGCTTTGGTATATTAACACATGTATTAACAGGTAATGAGATACTGAGTGTTCAACAATAGTACATATGTTATGATTCCACTTATAAATAGTATTAAATATCAGAAGTATAAATGAAGATTATATTAGCTAATGGTGTGATAGGTGAGGTTGTTTTCTTTTTTCTATGCTATGTGTTCTCAAATGGTCCATAATAAATATTCTTACTTTTAAAAGAAAAAAGGTTGGGGCATCTGGGTGCCTCAGTCAGTTAAGTGGCCGACTTAATTTATGCTCAGGTCATGATCTCACCATTTCAGGAATTTGAGCTCCATGTCAGGCTCTGTGCTAGCAGCACAGAGCCTGCTTGGGATTCTTTCTCTCTCCCTCTGTCTCTGCCTCTCTCTCATCCATGTTATCTCTGTCTCTCTCAAAATAAATAAACTTTAAAAAAAAATACTTAAAAAATAAATACAGAAAAGAAAAAGGTTATCTTAATATTTTAAGGCCCTCTACAAAGTAACTCTTTTTAAAATGCTTATTTATTTATTTTGAGAGAGAGAGAGAGAGAGAGAGCAGGGGAGGGGCAGAGCGAGAAGGAGACAGAATCCCAAGCAGGCTCTGCACTGTCAGTGCAGAGCCCAACTCAGGACTCACTCTCATGAACCCTGAGATTACGACCTGAGCGAAATCAAGAGTCGGATGCTTATCCTAGGAGGCTACCCAGGCATCCCCACGAAGTAATTCTTTAATTTTAACTCTTAGGCAAGATATTATCATTGACATTGAACCAAATGTCAATTATCATTGACATTAAAACAACACTCCTAATTAACATTTGCTGGAATAAGTAGGCTGTCTGTTCGGGAGTGAGGTCTGTTATTGTGACATGAGAATTTCTCTGGCATTTTGAACATTAAGTGATGTGAAGATCTTCAGTCTCCCTCCCTTCCTTTCAAAATTGAAATTACTAATATAAACTAACAGTGGAAATATAGTTTTACCCCCACTACCTTAACATACAGATAAACAAAAAATAGAAAACAATGCCCTAAATTGAGTTGCTACTCTAGCAATGATTTATAATCATGTTCACTTAAACAATAACCCAAAGAATAAATGGGTTCAAGCAAGTGTTCATCACATGCTGACAAGTAACCCCTTCAGTCCAGATGCTCACTCTCAGGTTTGGGTTTGTTATGGTTTTCAATTTTTGTTTTTTGGAATGGTGGGGTTTTTTGGTTGTTTTTAAGAACTATTTTGCATACACATCACTTATATTCAAATTTACCATATATTTTTTTTACTGATCTTAACCAAGTTAATAAAATTTAATCATTTACAAGGAATTGCTTAAAACAATTTATCAAAATTTATTAAGCTCACTAGGACATTTTCCCAAACTGAGCTAATGAGGAAATGCGTACTTTTGAGCTTCACCTGGAAGTAGAGTAAAAGCAACAAGGTCGAAATTCTAAATGTGATATTTTTAAAAGTCATTCAAGTGTATGCAAGATACAATATACCTTTAATACAATTAAACCCCTTAAAAGACTTTCAGGGCTTTGACTCTTCAGAATGGAGATATCTAAAAATGTCCAAACACATGAAACAGGCTGGCAACAGGACTTCAAAGAAATCTGTCCACATGCCTTTTAGACTCTTACTTACAATACATGAATTGACTTAGGTAATTAAGTTGCATATCTTGGCACAAAGATATTGAGTTCCTAGGATAAGTTTTAAATTATTTAAATGTAATCATGATGCTAAATATGATTTTAAAAAGTCATTAAAAATTTACCAAAGACCAAAATTGATCCTTATCCAGTAAAACAAATTTCTGAGAACAATGTAAATACTTATTAAGAATCTCTACAGGAGCTCCTGGGTGGCGCATTCGGTTGAGCATTCGACTTCGGCTCAGGTCATGATCTCACAGTTTGTGGATTAGAGCCCCGTGTTGGGCTCTGTGCTGACAGCTCAGAGCCTAGAGCCTGTTTCAGATTCTGTGTCTCCTTCTATCTCTGCCCTCCCCCCACTTGTGCTCTGTCTCTGTCTCTCAAAAATAAATAAATGTAAAAAAAAATTTTTTAAAGAATCTCTACAATATTAATTACTTCTGACCCAGTAATTCTCAGTTTCCTATATGAAAAAAAAATGATTTAAATACACTTAAGATGTATTTACAAATTATGTTTTTAAAATATGCAACTTTTAAATTGAAAATAAATTTCCAACTGTTAACTAAGAGTGGTTATCTCTGAAGGGTGATTTTTTTTCCTTAATAGTTTTCTATAGTTCCCAAATTCTTTTTATTGAACATTTATCAATTTTGTAATCAGAAGATGTAACTTGGGGGTGAAGAGTATTTTAAGAAAGAAAATAAAACCATACATTCAAGGCATGCAGTACAATTCTCCCTACTCTCTTACCGGCTTTTTAATCATTAGCACTTTTAATATTGTTAAATTCAAAAATATAAACAGAATCTCCAGACCTATAAATCATAGAATTTCCTGTTCATAGGAAAAGGATGCAGAAAAATAATTATATGCAGGTCCATATCATGTAGAATGTAGAACGCTTTCTCACAACTCACATTAAACCATGCTGAATATGTTCAGCCTTATGTATTTTAGGCTTATGTATTTTAGTTACATAAGCCATCTTTTATTTTTTAAGAAAAGTACAAAAATGCAAGAAAGCTACTTTTAACAAGGCAATGCTCTGAACTCAGTGAAAGCTTTATTATCCCACTTAGTACATTATTCTTAAGATCAAAGTTCGTTATTATATTTTCTGAGATGACACCTATCTGTCCCATAGTCCTCTTGTTCAATAACTTCCATTTAAAAATTTCTCTGCTTTCAAATCAAAGGAAATATTAAGGTATATCATGTGTCTCTGAAGATCTAAGACTCCAAATGCTTTGGGTCTTTAGAAGTACAACTATAGAGAAACCACAAAGGACTACAAAGCCAGATGAAATATTAGCCATGGCCTTTGTATAGATTATAGCCAAAGGAGTGTATTTGGCTTGAGGGACTCAATGATTTATTACTATTCAACTAACCTCCAATGAAAATATTGCTATGTCTCTGGAACAGACTTCAGAAACATCTCTAGGTGTCAACTACATGAGAGAGGGAGAGACTGGCTTAGCATATAGACTGAGTCTATCACTGTCAGTAATACCATAAAAGCATAACATAAGCTATTTCTGAGTCCCCTCTGGCTAGTAAGAAAGACCAGGATCTAAGCTCATAAGGTCTTGATTTACTGCCACCGTTTTCAACACATTGGCTCACTTGCTCATAATAAAGTTGAAAACATGATACTCCTTTTATATTTAGAAATAGTCATTCTACTTTCATGCTTCCTGGTTTGGGAATCAAAAAATAGCTGGAGAAACATGGTATTGAGTGTATGGCTGTGTGATAGGAATACAAATGTAGAGAATGTGGCAATGATAAATTGCTGATATACTAAATTCTGCTACTGATAGAAAAGTAACTGCTTTTATACTGGTTATTATCTTAGTAATGAAAATCCCAACCACTCAGCCATAAGAAAGAAGGAAATCCTGCCATTTGCAATAACACAGATGGATCTTGAGGGCATTATGCTAAGTGAAATAAGTCAGAGAAAGACAAACACTACATGATATCACCTATATGTGGAGTCTAAAAAAGTGAAACTCATAGAAACAGAGAGTAGAATGGTGGTTATCACAGTTGAGGGTTGGAGAAAATGGAGAGATATTGGTCCAGCTATAAGAAGAATAAGTTCTGGGGATCTAACATATAGCATGATGATTCCATTTAATTAGTACTGTGTTATATACTTGAAAGTTGCTAAGGAAGTAGATCTTAAATATTTTTTTAACACACACACACACACACATACCCACACAAATGGTAATTATGTGACCTGATAAAGATATTAGCTAATGCTATGTTGGTAATTATTTTTCAAAATGTAAGTGTTAAAATCAACACATTGTTTACCTTAAATATACACAATGTTATAGGTCAATTATCTGTCAGTAATCTGGAAACCTGGATCACTGATGATGATTTCATCATAACTACTTTAGGAATATATGGTTTACTGTTACTGATAAGACTTAATTAAACTTAGCTTTCTGTTTCTTCATGGTACTTAGTATTGCTTAATTTTTATTTTTTTAAGATTTATTTACTTATTTTGAGAAAGAGAGAGAGCATAAGCAAGGAAGGGGCAGAGAGAGAGAGGGAGAGATAATCGCAAGCAGGCTCCACACCATCAGCACAGAACCTGACACAGGGCTCAAATTCACAAGCCGTGAGATCACAACCTGAGCCAAAATCAAGAGTCAGGTGCTCAACCAACTGAGCCACCCAGGTGCCCACTTAATTTTTAGATATTACACTAACAACATCTTCCAGACTCATTGGAGAAAAGAGCTAATCAAAAGGACATAAAGGGTTGATTTTCATTTCTCTGTGATAATTCTGTTAAAGTGCACATTACTAAGACAGCTCTACTTAAGTATCATTAAACCATCTTCATTTAGCCACATCTATTCATCACATATTTATGGAACATCTATTATCTAGCCTTGTTCTAGAGATGTAATAAAGAAGAGAGGAAGAGTGTTCTGTGTTTACATCAGCCAGTAGTAAGACAGAATTGGGGGCTAAACTTGAAAATCTTCAGATTACTGGGGTGCCCTGGCTAGCTCAGTTGGTACAGCATACAACCCTTGACCCCAGAGTCATGAGTTCTAGCCCCATGTTGGGTGTAGGACTACTTAAAAAATAAAATATTTTTTAAAAAATAAAATAAAATAACTTAAGATTATTACCACAATTTTTTAATTTTTTTAATGTTTACTTACTTATTTTGAGAGAGAGAGAATGAGCAGATAGGGGTAGAGAGAGAGGGAGAGACAGAATCTCAAGCAGGCTCCACACCGGCAGAGCAGAACCTGAGGCGGGGCTTGAACTCACAAACCACAAGATCATGACCTGAGCTAAAACCAAAACTCAAGACACCCAACCTACTGAGCCACCCACGTGACCCAAGATTATTACTATAATTTAAAATAACTATTATTTTTTAATGATTCCAATAATCCAATTAAGATTTTTAAAAATTCTGAAGGTGAAAAAAATTCACCTTCAGTCAATACTAAAGAAAATGCTTTATTTAATATCATTGCATGTTCAATTCAAAGAGAAGAGAGCTAAAACAAACAAAAACAAAACAACAAAGCCCACTGCTCTGAATTTAAGGAAAAAGGTTTTCTCCTGCTATGTAACCATAAAAATAGCATAAGTAATGTTATTAATAAAAGCTGTTCCCAAAATAGTCGTGATTTTTTGCCACTTCATATAAAATATTGTCTATTATTAATTAATGCCTTAAACCATGGACAACAGAAGTACTTTATTCCCAAGTCAACACCTGCACTTCTGTCCCTCAGAATAAAAAACAATTGCTAAAACTGTAAGAACAAAAACAAACATTAATTTGCAAAAAGCAGTTTATTACATTCACAGCTGGAAAGCTAATAAACTTTGGAAAGATGTTTTCCACTCCAGTCCAACTCAAATGACAGTGTCTACATCTTCATTTAATAGAAAATAAATCTCAAAGAAAGAGATTAATCTCTAAATCCCTGCCATTCATCATCAAGGGCAAATTAGGTAACTGCTTGCGTCTTGTTTCACCATTTCAATAATTCATAAGATTCTCCTACAAAGATTGCATAACTTATATCTCTGAGAGTAAACTGTCTTTATAGTTGAATACATGTGGTATGGTTTAAATAACTGACTTTGACATTTCATGAACTAAGTTATAACCCATCTGAATGGGTAGAAATATCATCAACTACAAAATTCATTCCTGGACAAAACTGAGAAAAAAGAGCATTTTTCCTTTGGGGTCTTTTCATGTCTTTGTTTTTACCCTTCACTCACTTCTCTACTTCCCTTCATTCCAGCCCCTGATGCCTGTGCCAATCTCTGGATGTCAGTGACTGTATTTCAGAGTTAACTCTTATTTTTTCCATTCTATTAAGGGCTCATATTACTTAAAAAGAAGCTGTTTGAATTGATTCTCACTAAAATGTGATTGACTAGTTATTTGGTCCACTCTCCCACAGGTATGCCTTTTAAGAGCACATGAGAAAAAAGAAAAGAAAAAGAGCAGATGGTTGGTGTAACAAATCAAAATAAAGAATTTCAAGCAGTTTGTGTAGGGAAGAAAATATTGGACTGGAAGATTTCTCAGGCAACCCCTCATTTCAACAGAGTTGGTGTTGTTTGAGGTTGATAAATAAGTAGAGATAACCACTCCCTGCATTTCTTTGGTACCCTATAAATATCTCTATTTACTCACCAATTACAAACTACATCATCTATTCATTCAACACGCAAATGTATGTCAACCGTGTATTCTGTTCTATGCATTATCTTAGGCCTAAAGGTGCAGTGGTGAAAAGAGAACAGTCAATCTGCTCTCATGGAGGTTTTGGTAGTGAATGCCAGATAGTATAAAAGTAAAGATATAAGTAAACTGGATAATTTCATATTATATAGGTTCCTGAGGAAACAAACAAGGTGCTGAGGTGGTGTGTGCCAGGAGATGCTCCTCGAGGAAAGAATGGTCAGGGAACTTCTCTCTGAAGATCTGACTTTGATCTGAGATCTAAACCCAGCCAGGCAAAACAGCTGGGGGAAAATCTTTTTAAGCTGAGGCAATGGCACTTGCAAAGACCCTACCACAGGAAGATACTTGGCCTATACCAGGAACACAAAGAAGGCCAGAGTATTAGAGCATCACAAGAGGCTGAATGGTGCCTCATTACGCTGGAGATAGACAAGAGACCACATTTTCTTCTTTGTGCCAGTGGAAAGTCATGGGAAGGAATAACAGTATGAGGGACAAAGGCCTGATCTCACTTAAAGCTTAAAAGATAACTCTAGTGGTTCATCCTCCTAAAATCCAAGGGTCTTTTTTTTTTATCTTAGTGACTGAGACAGCAGGCTTCAGAATTGGACTGCATGGAGTCAAATCCTGCTTCCACCACTTACACAGCAGTAACTTTCGACGAGTTTCATAACTGGACCACTGTGTCTTCTTTTTAAAATGTAGAAAATAATAGTATTTTTCTTATAAGATTTGTACTTATTTGTACAAAACAGAACTCTTGATTTCCCCTCTCATTTTTTGCTAACACTGCATGTCTCCCAGTCTTCCTGGTTTCAGTAAATGTCTCTAACTCCCAGCCAGTTGCTCAACCAAACTCCGGTCCATCACTTTCCCTCGCATCCTACATCTAATTTATTAGTCATTTCTACCTTCAAAAGAGTATCATCTAAATCTTACCACTTATTATAGACAATGTTTGTGTCCCCCCAAAATCCATGTGTTGAAACCTAATCCCCAATGTGATGATGGTATGTGGAGATGGGACCTTTGGGAGGTGATTAACTCATAAAGGCAGAACATTCATGAATGGTATTGTGCCCTTATAAATGAGAACCCAGAGAGATCCCTCACCCCTCCTACCATGAGAAGACACAGAAAGAAAATGGCTCTCTATCAGGAAGCAGGTCTTCCCTCACTAGCCACCAAATCTCTGGGTGCCTTGATCTTGGACTCACAGCTTCCAGAACTGTTAGAAATAAATTTCTGTTGTTTATAAGCTACTCAGTTTATGGCATTCACTATAGTAACACAAATGGACTCAGACACTACTTCTTAGCATCTCCACTGCTAAAACACAGTGCATGCCCCCCCCTTTTCTCTCTTGTACACTAATACAACTACCTTCTAATACTTCATTCTTTCCTCCACTCTCAGCACCTACAGTCTATATTTCATACAAGATAAAAAGTGATCTTTTAAAGGCAAAAGTCAGACCATATCTATCACTACCTTACTCATAATTCCCAAATGGAATCCATTATATACATGATAAATTTCAGTCTCTTTATCATGGTCTCTGAAACCGTAATAACTTGATCCCTACTCACCTCTCTGACCTGATCTCCTGGCTTCTTTCTCCCAGGAAACACTCAAAATTCTTTCCTGTCTCAGAGCTTTTCCATTAGCTACTATCCCTACTACCCCTACTATCCCTACTATCATCCCTTGCCTGGAATGCTCTTCTCATTCTTCACGTAGCTACTTTCTTCTCATCATTCAATTCTCAATTCAAATATCACTTCCACTAACAGTCATTTCCTGATCACCTAACCAAATTTTATGTCTGTCGATCTCAGCTGTTATCATGCTGCTTGGTCTTAAGACCCTTTTTCACTCTTAACAATTATTGAGTCCCAAAGAGCTTTCATTTATGTGGACTATATCTTTTAATATGTATTAATTTAGAATTTAAAACAAATATTTTAATTATATGTTTATCAGGTCATTTAAAAATAATAATTACCCATACAGATCCAATGTAATTACAGATTTTTATGAAAACAAAAAAAAAATAGATGAGAGCAGTGACATTGTTCTAGATTTTTGAAAAACTCCTTAATGTCTGGCTTTATAAAATAAGCTGAATTCTCATATTTGCTTCTATATTCAATCTAATGTAAAATGGTATTTAAAGCATATCAATAAAATCCAGCCTCACACAGGTACATAATTGGAAAATGAAGGAATATTCTAATAGTTTTTCAGATAATTATATTCTTTAATACTACATCAAACTCGGGGTGCCTGGGTGGCGCAGTCGGTTAAGCGTCCGACTTCAGCCAGGTCACGATCTCGCGGTCCGTGAGTTCGAGCCCCGCGTCAGGCTCTGGGCTGATGGCTCAGAGCCTGGAGCCTGTTTCCGATTCTGTGTCTCCCTCTCTCTCTGCCCCTTCCCCGTTCATGCTCTATCTCTCTCTGTCCCAAAAATAAATAAACGTTGAAAAAAAATTAAAAAAAAAAAATACTACATCAAACTCAACAACTGGAAGTTTCTTAATGGTTAATTGCAATATGGAATCTGAAACCATATCAATAAAATTTTATGTTACATTAAAATCCATTGATCTATCTCTTACTTTGAATTAAAATAACATCATGCATTGGTCATTCAGAAAATAGTTGTTCATGCCTGATTTCAAATTATACTACAAAGCTAGGGTAACCAAAACAGTATGATATTGGCATAAGAACAAATATATAGATCAATAGAATAGAACACAGAGGCCAGAAATGAACTCATACACATGTGGTCAATTACTTACAACAAAGGAGCCAAGAATACACAATGGGGAAAGGACAGTCTCTTCAAAAAATAGTTCTGACATAATAAATTTGGATTTACTTCTGGAAAAAAAATGGTCCTGGGAAAACTGGACAGCCACATACAAAATAATGAGACTGCCACTCTTACACCATACACAAAAACTAACTCAAAATGGATTAAAGACTTGAACACAAGACTTGAAACCATAAAGCCTCTAGAAGAAAACATAGGTGGTAATCTTATTCACATCAATCTAAGTGATGATTTTTTTTTTTTGGATTTGACATCAAAAGTAAAGGCAACAAAAGCAAAAATAAGCAAGTGAGATGAC
Source organism: Herpailurus yagouaroundi (assembly GCF_014898765.1). Lineage (NCBI taxonomy): Eukaryota > Metazoa > Chordata > Mammalia > Carnivora > Felidae > Herpailurus > Herpailurus yagouaroundi. The sequence goes on along the minus strand of NW_024412396.1, from coordinate 22,841,388 downwards.
ATCAAACTTGCTTCTGCACATAAAAAGCTTCTGCACAGCAAAGGAAACCATCAACAAAATAAAAAGGCAATCTATCAAATGGAAGAAAATATTTATAAACTATCTGATAAAGGGTTAGTATTCAAAATATATAAAGAACTCATACAACTAAATAACAAAAAATACCCAAACAATCTGATTTTAAAATGGGCAGAGTATCCAAATAGACATTTATCTATAGAAGAACTACAAATGGCCAACAGGTACATGAAAAGGTGTTTAATCCAGGCAAATGTAAATGAAAATCACAATGAGATATCACTTCACACCTGTTAGAATGGGTATTATCAAAAAGACAACAAAAATAACAAGTGTCAATGAGGATATGGAAAGGAGGGAACACTAGAGCACTATTAGTGGGAATATAAATTGGTGCAGCCACTGTGGAAAACAATGTGGACCTTCCTCAAAAAATTAAAAATAGGACTAGCATAGGACAGTAATTCTACTGCTGGTAGATCCAAAGGAAATGAAATCACTATCTCAAAAAGACATCTGTACCCCATGTTTACCCATGCTTATTGCAATATTATTTATAATAGCAAACACATGGAAATAACCTAAATGTCCAATGATAGATGAATGTATAAACAAGTTTTGGTAAACACACACACACACAAACACACACACACACATACACACACACACACACACACACACACACACTATGGAATATTACTCATCAGTGAAAAAGAATTAAATCTTGCCAATTGCAACAATATACATGGACCTAGAATGTAGTACACTAATAAATCAGATAAATACCATATGATTGCACTTATATGTGGAATCTAAAAAAAACAAAACAATTGAACAAACAAACCAGAAACAGACTCACAAATACAGGAAACAAACTGTTGGTTACCAGAGAGGAGAGGGCTGGAGGTCGGGGGAGGTGAAATAGGTGAAGGGGGTTAAGAGGTACAAACTTCCAGTTATGAAATAAATAAGTCATTCCCTATGTACAGCATAGGGAATATGGTCAATAATATTGTTAACTTTGCATAGTGACAGATAGTAACTAGACTTATTGTAGGGATCATTTTGTAATGTAAAGAAAAATAAAAGAAATAAAATATAAACTTTTTTTAAAAAACAATGAAAAAAAGCAATACAGTAAGTGGTTACATATGGAAATCAAGAGTAAATGGGTCCTTTATGTTGGGATAAAATTTCCAGCAACTACTGTATACACCGATTCAAAAAGTATTATAAATTAAACAACATTGGTTTTGAAAAAGGAAGATCATGTGTGTGAGACAGCTATGATTAATGGCTCAAAACAGTTCTGTAGAAACGACAACGACACTGATGTCAAAGTTGCATGAAGAGTTTGAATAAAATAGTTTTATAAATTTAGGAAAAGGAATATTTTAAAAGAAGTTATTTCAAATTTGTATGTAACTAAATCAGTGTATATTTTTTAAATAGATTTTGGAATATTTTATCTGTACCCCTAAAAGTTTATATATTCACATTTCTATTTGAGGTTGCCTATATTTGTGCACACATGGTAAGACTTTATCAGCTAACTGCTTGAATCCATCAATTTAATCTAGTTATATACAGCCCATGAAAAGGGTTGTAAATAGTAAAAAAAAAAAAAAAAAATCAGGGTAAATATGTGTTATGGAATACCATGTAGCCATTCAAAACTATGGAGAAACTCATTTATTGACACAAGCCATATACTGGTGAGTGGAAAAACCATGTATGATAGGGTCTTTTTAAAATTTTTTTAGAGAGAAAGTATGCATGAGTGGCAGGGGGGGTGGGAAGAGCAAGCGAGAGAGAGAGAGAGAGGGAGAGAGAGAGGGAGAGAGAGAAAAAGAGAGAGACAGAGAGAATCTTAAGTAGGCTCCATGCTTAGCATAGAGCCTGACATGGAGCTTGATCCCATGATCCTGGAATCATGACCTGAGCCAAATTCAAGAGTCAGATGGACATTCAAACTGCTGAACCACCCAGGCACCCCAATATGGTTTCATATATGAAAATTTGTTATAGGTAACATGAATATATAAATAGAAAGAAAGATATCTATGAGGATCCACACATGTTAGCAGTAGTTATTCCCATTGTGATATGCTTTCAGATTATTTTTACATTTATTGCTATACTTTTCTATATACATTTTTTCAAGGAAATTCTGCATCATTTACAAAACTGATAAAGTTTTTTTTAAAGAAAAGAAAATTACTTATCTTTCAGATATCATACCAATTCTTACATAACTATAATTTCTCAATGATAACAGAGCATGAAGTCATGGTAACTATCCCTGACTTTAATTTCAGTGGCCTTTATATTTGTTTATAACATAAAAGAGAGGGAAAAAATAAAAAGAAAACATCCCAAGTCCTAACAATCCACTGAAGAATTTATGAATGCAGAGATTCTGGCCTGGTATTGCTCCCTGTGAATCTGCTGCTTTACTTCAAACTACTGTTAATATACCTATACTTTTGTGCTCACTCCCTGATTTATTTTGCAAATACCAATTGAGTACATAGTATATTAGATGCCATGACGATTTCAGCCATAATCGCAACTATGATGCCATGTTCTCAAATAACCACAATTCAAGGAAGGATGAGAAGAGTTCTGTAAGTGCTATAAAAGTGCTATAAAAGTTCCAAATTGAAGATCACTGAGCAAAGGCATTTAAAGGAGGTTGTAGTGTGTAAGCCAGACTGGGATGGATCAAAATTTCAGGATATTCTGGATGGATAGACAGAGAAAAGACCTCCTAGCAGAGAAGGAATGAAACCCAATACACATATTAAGATGTATAAGAAACACATACTCATTTTCTACAATAATTTCTAATTCTCAATCCTTACACTATGGACCAATAGAAAATAAAATTACTCTTACTTTTTCCCAAGTTATATGAAGTGTCGAGGCACTGGTGACTGTGGGTGTGATGGCTAATATGGAGTGGTCTGCAACCCCAATGGATAAGCATCCATTATCTCTGATGTCATAACCCCTTTAGTTTTTATGACTCTGCCATTTCCAGTGCACAACTGTGGGACAGAAATCTTACGATGCCAGAAAGTTTCCATCTGCCCCAAAATGAAAGGCAGTCACCTCCTCTCTAGAGTCTTGCAGCTGCCCTGACGGCACTGGCAGCCAGTAGTTCTGTAGTCCCTCTCTCCCTTTCCTCTTTTCCTACCCTGAGGAAAGTTATTTCTCATCTGAGGTGAGTTATAGACTTGCTCTCTTCTCAGCTTCTGCTCAAGGAATTGTTCTATTCCCATAAATCCTCTTTCCAAGAGATTTAGAATTTTGAAACACAAAGTTCAGAGACTTTCAGAACACGTCCTGCTACAGTATCCTTCTCCTGAGCCAATGAGCCCAAAATTGACTGCTTGCTTGAATAAGCAGAAGAGAAAGGGAAGAATGCAGTGAGAAAAAAAACATGGAAGAATATTTCAAATATTATGCGAGCCAGAATATTTTAAAAGGCTTTTGGTCAAGTGCTTGTACCCCACATAGAAGTAAAACTCAACTATATATCAAGAAATACTTTCCCTGAGAGATTAACCTAAGAAATTTTCTTCCTTTCCTGTGGAGATATTACAGGCAAGAAAAGGACTTCCACAGTACTCATCCATCTGAAAGAACAAAAAAAGTAACTTGTTCACATACCAGTCTTAATTTCCAGTTATGTTGTTATTTTTACAGTTACAAGGGAAGTGATCTCAATACATCATTAGGTCACATTCTCTAGGAAGACTCCATAAAAGTCATTTGCTCCAAGAACATTGGCTATATCAATATTAAATCATTTACTCATGATATATAGCCCAGAGGTCCTAGAACTAGGTTCTACTACTGTGGCCTCTAAGCAAATTCAGCAACAGGAAAGAGACTGCCATGGTATTCCATGGTATTAAAAATTAACTAATTAACTAATTAATTAATTAAAATAAACTAAAATAAAAAGGTTTTATGTAGAGAATACACTATTAGTGCCACCTAGTGGTGACACTGAATAAAATCCTGAGGTTTGGGTCTCTCTCTTGTCCACAAAATCTGAGCACTGAGGGGAAACCAGAGGAGAGCACCACAGACATCTTCACCAGTTTCAACGAAGGAAACAGAGAGCTGTCTTCAAGAATATGCAGCGGGTTGATACCTGGAAACAGCACCATGTCTGATTTTCATCATGTTCAAGTCCAAGAACCTATGTTGCCATAGGTTTCCGCTGACTTCTTTTAATTTTGTACGATTTCTATTCTTCAATTTCATTTCAATCCTGAAATTACTAATGTTACTCTGTATCTTCTTCAGTGTCCAAACTTATGACTCAGAATCTCCTCACCAATACTCACAATATCAGAGATAAAGAAGGTAGCAGGCTGGACACATGTTCATAGGACCAGACCCCAAGGCAAATTTCCATCTAAAGTCTTAGATGTGCCGCTGCCTCTTGTCATAAGAATTTGGGGAAGTATAGGCAATCATAATAGAATTTTTTTGCTGAAAGGACACCTATCACTTTACTGATGAGGAAACTGAAATGCAAAGAAGTTTTAATATGTTGAGTTTGACAGATCTAACCAGTGACACATTTGAAATCAGATGCCAATCTTTTCAATTTGCAGTCCAATACTTTGCATGTAATGCCACAGTACCAAACTTCTCTCTGGGAATATTTTCAGCACAAAAAGCAGACTGGCCTAGTGGAGGGAGAACAAGGTTCAAAGGAAATCGCTGTGGGTCTTGGCTCAGGTCCTAAACTTAACTTTGCAGAATGGGGTAACATTTAATTTGTAATCAGCAAAGCTTGCCTCCTAATGAAGTTTTTGTCATTAGGCAATGTTTCACACTGCTTTCCAGCCCTGCAGTTATTGGACTATGCACCATAGAATCATATTTGCTGTTGCTTTATTAGTTTTGTATACTGCTCATTACCCAAGCTTATTCCCACACATATCCCCCTTCCTATCCTGTTCCCAACACATCCTGGATCAGCATACATTATTATTTTCTTGTCATGAGTTTATGATTATCATTTTAAGGTATATTTTTCATACTAAGTTACACTTCTTGCTTCAGGGGAAAAAAATTCATCAAGCATAATTGTTGATTTGCATCTTAAGAAAAAAAAATTACATGTCTCCCAAATGGAGAACATATCAAAACACAAACAAAATTTTGCTAATATCTTTATACTATACACACAAAGCTAAGACAGAATCTTAGCAGTTTCTTAATACTTATTTTCCGTTATGTATTGTTCATCCTCATCTGAAAGGAGAGTCCTCACACCCAAGGGAAAATAATATTTTTGTGTCTAGTTTAAACCAGCCTTCCATATATATAGGTGCCCTCCTAATGAATGAGAATAAAGTTGATTTTGTACTTATGTTTTAATTAAAAATAATAAAAGAAATGTTTAAAATCCAGTGGTCCTTTTGCTATTGCTCTCAATTTTGTTTCAGCTTCTAATTACTGTTTTCCTACGGTAACTATACATAGCTTTACCACTTTCACCTCAGGTAAAGTTCATTCAAACTTCTACGCATTATTTTTTTGTATCTAGTTACATATTCAAAAGAACAGACATAGTTCAAGAGAAAAAGACTGAGTCCAATATTCCAACCACTTAAACCTTCTGGAAAATAAATGCTTTCTTATGCTCTCTGTAACAATGAGTGCATGGCCTTTCACATCAGGGTGAAGGGTGAAAATTTACAAGTCACAGTCCTGACACCCCTGAAGCTAATGAGGGCAAACATCTGTGCTGATGTAAGCTGGTCAGCATGGTACTTTCCTACAGGAAAGAGCCAAGAGTCATTATTAAATCTCAAATGTTATAGCTGGAGACTTAATAGCCTCACCTCAAGCCATTTTTATTTCTTTGCCTAAGTACACTTTGCTAGAATTCCCTCTGCTGTGAAGAGAAATTGCTGATTGGCCAAATGGGACTTAAGGCTTCCTTCCCTGGTCTAGTAAATAGGGTTCCCAGGCTATGTGCCACTTACCCTCTCAAGTGTTTTGGGGCATAATTTCTTTCACCCAAGGACTCTCAGCATCACCTTTCTATAGCCCTCACCAAGAAATGAAGATGATGATAAGCTGAACCGTTAATTTGTAACTCTTCTATAATTGAGGTCACATTCAAGAATGAGAAAATATTTGGCTAAGAAAAATAAACCAGCTTTCCATGTACCCTGTTCTTTGCAGTACATTCTATCTGTTCCCAGATTAAGCTGAATAAATGCCATTTTCATGAAGATCATACAGAGCGTAAAATATCTTTAAAACCATTTCTTGGCCTTCTTTGTCTCGCCATCCCCCTGCCCCCCACTGCCACCACTGTCACATAAAATTCTGAAAGACTCAAACTTAGGCCCTTAGGAAAAAAACATTGCAAATGATAAAATTTACTAAATTGCAGCTCCTGTCCAGTTCCACATAGACGAAAATAGCTGACAGGAGGACCACAAATTTAGAACTCAATAGTTAGGAATTTCTTAGAAAGAAAGATGGATCATGAAAGAAATTGAAAACATTGCTAGTGTTTCATCTCTGTCTCCATGGCAAACTGAGTAGTTTCTGAATCAGTGGTAGAGGAGGAGGAAGCTAGGGATGAAATTTCTTGTGCATTTGATTCACCCATGGTGTCGAAACTGTGAGTACAACAGATAACAAGAAGCAAGAAAAAGGACACATATGGTTCCAAACTAAGAATGCTACCTCTGGTTTCTGGTAATAAAAGAATTGCAAGATATTTTCTGGCACAGTGTCAGAACCCAGTTTGAATGCAAAGCAAAAATGTTCAAAAGAAAGATGCTTTAGGCTACATCTAGGAAACTCTTCACAGGTAGCATATGTTTGTAGTTAATGTAATCTATCCAAACAGGAGGGCCCTGTTGCATCAGACAAGTGTCTGTTCTGATGACCCAGGTACTGAGGTAGCAGAGAACATCTTTGCTGAAAATAGAAAGAGAAAGCTTTATGCCTGCTCAGAAAAGATATTCCCCTGTGGATAGAAAAGAAAACAACATGAGAAGGAAAATGTCATTACTGAGCCAGTTACCTCTGACTTGCTATGTCTGCAGATATTTCTTCCCCTCTGCCTCTCTTCGTTTCTTACTTCCCCCATTTCTTCACTTTGTCATCTCTTTGAACTTTTAATGCATATTCATGTCTCTGTAGTGTTTGACTATACAACGATTAAGAACAGACTGAAGTACTTAATATAACCTCTTCTGATGAAGGAAGCAGTTGGGCAGCAAGTCATACAGATCAATGAGAGACATTTTATCATAACAGCCAATGAGTAAAATTGTAGGTCTAGACCTACACAGAGAATCCAACTGCCTTATCACAACTGAAGCATCCCCATTCCTTAAATGTAATTGGGGAGACACAGCCAAGTAACAATTTCTCTAACCCAGAGGCTCACCTATTTGTCAGCTAATCAGTTGCAGTTTTACATCAAATATTTACTGACCTGGGCTTTGTACTAGGCCTAGGATAAAATAGAGGAAAAGGCAGATGTGAGTTTTACACTCTGAACCTAAGAGTCTGAGGGAATGGGCTTTCTGCTGCTACTACAAAGACTTCTCTTCATAGGCCTCTGTTAAAACACAAGCCACTCGGGGCGCCTGGGTGGCGCAGTCGGTTAAGCGTCCGACGTCAGCCAGGTCACGATCTCGCGGTCTGTGAGTTCGTGGCTGTGAGTTCGAGTCTGTGGCTGAGATGAGTAAGGGCTGAAATCCAGCTTGCACTCCACCCTCCAAACTCTGCCTCACGCAGAGGAGAAGCCTTCTAAAAAGCTATACAAAGGCAGCACCAGGGGGCCACAGCCCTGTATAAAAGCACAGTTTCCCCTTCCACAGAATTTAGTGTACTTGTCCTTGCTCTGGGGTCTCCCAGTACTGCAGAGGCCATACTCAACTTGTCAGACCTCAGCCATGGCCCAGTAGGCTAGAGTCGAGTTGAATTAATGTAGATGGGAGTGAGTATTCAACTTAGAAAATAATGCAAAAATCTATACACTAGTGGGACAATAATAGTGCCCCTAATCTCTGATTTCTCAGAGGTTTAGACTTACGCCACTGTTTCTTAGTTGTCATTTGATTTTTCTCAGTCCAGTTTTTCTCTCTGAGCTAATATAATAAACACTCAGAAGTCCAGAATTCTTTGCTGGGAGTCTATCTGCTTTATTATGCATTTTTCCCTCCTAATGAGGGCAGGAGCCTTTCTCCAACTGACTCACTACATCCCTAGACTTGTAATTAGTAAATATGCAAAAAAGCAAAACAAGAAAAAGGGTTCTTAAGGAAGCCAAGTTTGAGTGAGTGATTTGCACATAAAGATGTGGAATTTCTTTCATACAGCTGATCTGCTACTAGCCAATTCTGCAGATTATAGGGGATGGAAATAGCACATTTTTTGTCATTTGCTGCCTCTGTTGCATAGATAAATCCTTAATTGGCAAGCCTTTAACATCTAATGGCATTTTGTGTTATGGTTTGATAGAAATAATCTGTCTAGGCTTTGTGACAAAGTTGTTTTGTAAATCCCTACCTATAATGGAGGGAAACACCTGATAATGCATATGTTCTTATTTTGGTATTAAAAATTTACACTAGCTTCAGTCAAAACAAATCTGATCCTGTCACTTGAAAATGGAATTCTTAGCATTCTTTTGATTACAAAAGGTTAGAAGTAAAAGCTCCTAAAAGTGTTACAGATAGCGTTCTGGCAAGTTACTTATAGCATGGTTCTTCCATGAATTGTTTGAAATCTGTTTAGCCCATTAAGATATTCAATCCAAAACTCCAGAATATTTTGTATTTTAACCCAGGTCCTGGATTGCTTCCTATTGCCCAGTGATTGGAAAGCAACTAGAAACAGTGCCTGGATCCAGTTTTCGTCTATGTTTAAAAGCCTGTTTCCTAGGGACAAGCAAGCAGCAGTCAACATGCAGATTGAATGGTGACTAATAATCATTAATCTTTCTGAGTCTTTCATCAAATAAATTACTATTGTCATTTTTAAAACACAACTTTGCCTCTCTGCCACAAAATGATATCTTATAGAATTGTTCTTTTAGGAAATAAACCAAAAAACAAAAAAACTTAGACTTTAATACAAAAGAGGAGTTCTAAGAAGGATATAAACTACTAGCATAGGTCACAGCTAAATGTTATTACTATTATCTGGAGCAGCCCCTTCAAGGATGAGACTCCTCCCCCATAAACCCATTAAAAACTCTTCTCATGCTGCACCTGGGTGGCTCAGTCGAGCATTATTCATCATGATTTCACGGTCTTGATCTCACAGTTCATGAGTTCCAGCCCCACATTGGGTTCTCTGCTGTCGTGCGGAGGCTGCTTCAGATCCTCTGTCCCCTCTCTCTGCACCTATCCCACACACACACACTCTCTCTCTCTCTCTCTCAAAAATAAACATTAAAAAAACAAAACAAAAAAACTCTTCTCATGACTCTTCTTAAGCCTACCCAAATTCTAAGCAGTCACAAAGCAGAAAAAAAATCTGGGCCCAAACTCCTGGAATGCCTGCTTCCCTCTTTCTCAGCAGACTATGGCTCTCTCGTCCTTCAAGATTTGTCTAACACATCTTCTCCCAAGCCCTTTATCTGACCCCCAACTCCTTCTCCAATTGGGTTAGGTATGGCTCCATCTTAGCACTTACCATAGATTCACAAACATTTGTTTACTTGTCTTTCTCTCCACTAGAATGTGAGTTCCTTGGGGCCAAAGACTGTATATTTAAGTCTCTGTTTTCTTAGTCCCAGCCATGCTGCCTGGAATATAACAAATGCTCAATAAGCATTTGCTGAATATAATAGCCAAGAACATAAGTACAGAGCAGTACATTTAATCCAGCAAAAGACTCACTGGGAATACCTACACTACCCCATTAACTCCCTGAAGAATTAGATACATCACAACAAAAGTTGGGCTTCTCTTCAAAGTTTCAATCATTATATCATTTTCAGCAACTCCCATAGCTTCGTTGTATAGAAATGTGCCAAGTTCCTTTAGTTAATTCAACAATTAGACCTCTTACATGCCAGGTCGGTCCAGAAGAGCCAAGATGATATAGAATGCTACCTACAGTTTTTCTAATAGAAGAAGCTAGCAACAGGAATAGTTACCAATTAACCATTTATCTATGGATTTCTCAAATCCTCTAAATCATTTTCTTGTCATCTTGGTTTCTAAACTCTGAAAGTCCTGAGAAGCTGGCTTATTTGACATTCAGGCAAAATTGCCATTTCTTCTCCTTATACATTCACGTTAACTGAAAGAATAATATGTTTCGGGGCGCCTGGGTGGCGCAGTCGGTTAAGCGTCCGACTTCAGCCAGGTCACGATCTCGCGGTCCGTCAGTTCGAGCCCCGCGTCGGGCTCTGGGCTGATGGCTCAGAGCCTGGAGCCTGTTTCCGATTCTGTGTCTCCCTCTCTCTCTGCCCCTCCCCCGTTCATGCTCTGTCTCTCTCTGTCCCAAAAAAATAAATAAACGTTGAAAAAAAAAATTAAAAAAAAAAAAGAATAATATGTTTCAAAAATATTGTTTCCTGACTATTTGCTTTCATTTAACTACATGTACCCTTACTTTGTCAAACTCTTGAATGAGTTTGCAATTCAACCTCTGAACACAAAGCTACACTCATGAAAATGGGTAATCTTTATGCCCCTGAAAATTACATTCTATTGCTTCTTTAATGAAAAAGGATGCATATATTGCCTTTGATTAGGCTGCCTTTGTGTAGATTTATGAAAAATTGGCAACTCTAAAAAGCTGAATCTTGATGTGTCTGTCTTCAAACCTGTGCAGTTCTTTGATCTCCAGTTTGAATCACTAAGGTAAGCTGCTCATAAGCTGAAACAGCAGGCATCATTTCTCCATCTGCTGCACAGCACCCCAGAGATACCACGGGCCCAAGGAAAGTAAAAGGCAGGAAGGGAAAAAAACATTTCTCTTTTTGTTTTTTAACTGAAATGCCTGGAGCAAATCAAGCCCAAGAGTTTGGCTGTTAAGGGAAAAGGCAGAATCCATCAGTACTTCCATGGGAAATGATAGGTCAGTCAGAGACCCAGGAAGATGCTGTGTGTGAGTGAGAGAGAGAAGGGAAATAAAATCAAGTACAAAGCAATTCTAAATCAGTATAAAGTTAAAAACCTAAAGCAATAAGTTAATCATTAAGAAGACCTCTTTTTAAGAGCTCTTTCTCCCTTGCTGTGCTATAAAATCCTTCTTCCTGAGAGCCTCTGCAAGTGGACCGAGAAAATATGCCCAAGAAAACTGTGAGAAAACATTACATTCAATTTCATGTGATGTGAACACACCACTTGACATGTGGTTCCTCAACCAGGTCATTATATCATGCAAAGTATGAAGCAAAATCCTGGCTGTCATATGTCCGAATTAAAAAGAAATCAGTCTGCTGACTCCTCACCAAGGTTGACAAGCTCTCTAGACTGAAGGTTGTGACCATTAGAACTGCAAGTGTCTATTATTATCCCTCCTCTGTGTTATTATTCTATTCTTAGCTGGCAGAGTTACTCTATCAGCATGAAAGTATCAGTCAAACTTCTGATTGACCACAGGAGCATTGATTAATATGGACACAAGAGGAGTTCTGTTAAAACTACAGGATTTTCCTCCAAACAGCACAGGCACACAAAGCCAAACTTGGCACTGCAGTAACCAGCGGACACAGCTTGTTATTTTTAATTACATCCCCTCCTTAGGTCTCTCCTTTGGAATAGTGGATTATTATTTATCAACTTCAGAACAAAAGGGGTATGCACACAGTCCAGCAGGGAGCCAAGACAGTTCTTGATGCCTCCCATGTTAGACTTACTAATCAGTTCACTGCGGCTAAAAAAAGGTCAAGGTTGTGCTCACTTCAGCAGCACATATACTAAAAAAAAAAAAAAAAAAAAAAAGGTCAAGGTACACAGTAGGTATTAGGATCTTAATTTTAGGCAAACAGCATTACCTATACAACACAACACATCACAAATTTAAATGCACAGATGCTGAGAACTTACATCTCAAAGCCCATGTATGCTCAACAAACTGTACAATTCAGGGTAAACTCTAAATGTTTTGACATGTTGTTGATCAACATTTGGAGAGCTTATGTGCCTTTATCTTTTGTCTGTTTTTAAGATTAGTGTTGCATAGGTTTAGAGCAGTGGTTTTCAGCGGGGGTCATCTTTATCTCCTAGGGGATATTTGACAATGTCTGAAGACAATTTGATTTTCATGGCTGGGGGAAGGAGAGAAAGGTGTTACTGGCATCTGGTGAGTAGAGACCAGGGATGCTGCTGAAAGTCCTACTATGTGCAGGACAACTCCCATAACAAGGGATAACCTGGCCCCAAGTGTCAACAGTACCATGGTTGAGAAAACCATGGAAAAGAGAAATAAGAATATTTTTATTTTTAAAAAATGTTTTTATCCAATTAACACATGCTCATAGTTTTACAAGTTAAACAGGACTAATAAAAATTCTTAAGAAAATTAGTGATCCTCTGCAATTTTTCCAAACATTTCCTTATTTTATCTGGCTACTCCTTATTTCTAAAGAATATACTTATACGAATAGTTCTTATTCAAGCAAATTTAGATATTAGTACTGACACTTTATTTTACACTCTTTGAACACCTCAGTCCTTCACCTACCTCTCTGATCGTATCCTTATTTTTTCCTGTTTTCCATTTTTTTCTAGAAGGTTTTTCTAACTTTATTTCTAACCTTTTTATTGAACTTTAATTTCAATGATTGCACTTTAATTTTTATTCCAAGAGTCTTCTTCTTGATCTCTTTTTTTAATAGCAAGCTGTTTTTATTTCATGGACAAAAATACCTCCTCACATTACTCTACTCATATAAACCACATTATCTTTTAAATGTTCTTTTACTCACTGCTTTGTTTCTGTTTTCTCTGAGATATATTTTTGTATTCCTTTGTTATGATCCCTCTCTTTAATACAGGAACATTTATTTAAACATCTAGTGATTCTTTGCTGTCCATTTATGTTTGAAAGTGAGAAACTAAAAACAAAAACAAAACAAAACAAAAAAACATTCATGCATGGTAAAGATAGTCCACCAGGGGACTTCATGGAGCACAATCTGATGGCAAACAGCCATTGTGATAGTAGTTCCAACTGCCAGTATCTACATTAGTCAGAAGAGGCTAAGCCTAACATATAACCCCAAAGTTTTCATGGCTCAACACTCTGGGGCTGTGTGTCCACTGTAAGTCAAGTGATCTGTAGTGCAGCTGTGCTCCTTCCTCATGGTGGCTCAGCCACCAAGGCTGCTTTCAGGCTAGTTGCTTCATGCCAACACACTGCTTCCATGGTCATCACTGAAGAGTGATCCATATCACTTCCCTTCACAGCCCATTAGCTAGAAGCATGTGTTCTCTCTCTCTCTCTCTTTCTCTCTAAATAAACTTTAAAAAAAATTTTAACATTTATTCATTTTTGAGAGACAGAGAACGAGTGGGGGAGGAACAGAGAGAGAGGGAGACACAGAATCTGAAGCAGGCTCCAGGCTCTGAGCTATCAGCACAGAGCCTAATGTGGGGCTCGAACCCACTGACTGTGAGACCATAATCTGAGCTGAAGTTGGTGACTTAACTGACTGAGCCACCCAGGTGCCCCTAAATAAACTTTTTAAAAAATAGATCCTTGAGCTAGAATTTAGTTGCCAAATTCATTCACTAAATTAATCAGAAACATCGGAATTTCTACAACATAACTAGAAATACAACAGAAACAAGACAACAGAAATAAGAGGCTTCTACTCTAAAAGGCAAGATAGCAATTCATTGTAGTAAGTGCTATATGGATAAGAATGGGGGCTCCTCAGGACAGATACTTAACTGGCTGCTTATAACCATTATTCATTCTGAATGAACTATTCTCTGTTTTGTTTGCTTGGCACCCATGCCATAGCAGGTGACAAATATCTTCAATAGCAAGCCATGGTGCCATTATAACAGATGAGAAGGGCACTTACCTGAGTGTCCAGCTTGTTCAATAACTGCAAGGAATACACTACACCTGTATCTTGGAGTGTAAAATGGAGAGTGGCAATGGAGAAGACTGGAGAAATAAACTGTGGTCACATAATAAGGGTCTTCTACATTATTTTTGGGTAAATGGGGAGCTATCGAAGGGATTTTAGTCAAGAGGGCAAGATGTCAAGCAGTATAAGGCAATTTCCAGAATATAGGAAAGAGAAAGTGAAGTTAAATATAATGAGGATAGAGGATATTAGACAAATCTAAGATATTAAGAAAGTGGAATTTAAAGGATTTTGTGATTATTGGATGTGAGTAAGGCAGAGAGGAAGATAGAGGAAGGAAGCTTTCAAGGATGATCTTCAGACTTGCTGTGTGGCACATGGGAGGATGGCTGCTGACTGACAAAGGCACAACCCTGGCTGTCCTGTGACTACTGGCCACTGCAAGACAGAAAAACAGCAATAGCAGCTCAGTTCCAGCTGAGACAGCCAAAGATGACAGGACATGGTGCTCAGGTCTGGCTTGGATGGGGAACAGAAACCAAGGAGTTTAGGCAGGTGGACGGGATATTGCTGCCTTTCCCCCTATCCTCTGCTACAAGCAATACAAAGACTTGAAGATTACAATTATTGTAAGAGAGTAGAGCTGGACATGTTCATGTTGTACAGTGTTGTAGAAGTAAAGGACATGGTGTTTTCTGTAGGGGACTTGTGTAAATGGGAGCAAAATGGGAAGAGTTTGAGCCCAGCTAGAAATACCAAAGTCACCAGGAAAAACAGAACCTAAGTCCTGGGCACTACTCCTACCCCAAGGAATACTTTACTAGCCTTTCTATGCCAATAAAAGCTACCCTGTAGAGCAAGATTTCAAGAAAACCAACAGGCTAGCATGTCCTAACCAGGGAATTAAGAATTTTATAGCCCCATTCCTTTTAGCAATTGAAATCTCCTGAATTAAACCACCTCAGGTAGGGGGTGCCTGAGTGGCTCAGTCGGTAAGGGTCCAACTTCAGCTCAGGTCATGATCTCACGGTTCATGAGTTTAAGCCCTGCATCAGGCTCTGTGCTGCCAGATCAGAACCTGGAGCCTGCTTCGGATTCTGTGTCTCCCTCTCTCTCTGCTCCTCCCCCACTCACACTCTGTTTCTCTCTCTCAAAAATAAATAAACATTTTAAAAAAATTTTTTAATAAAAAAAATCCTCAGGTAGGATTGTGGAAGTTTAATCATAATGGATTCTTCCAAGAAGAGCAAATAGAAAAATATTATCTCAGGTCCTAGAGAAATATTAATATTGAGGTTCCTGTGCATTAGTTGTTTGCTAAAGAATTGTTTCCTCTGGGTCATTTCACAGTTTGGGAACCATCCAAAATGCACCGATATCTTCATGGAAGAACATCTGATAGTCTCACCAATTCTGCAAGTTTCCCTTAAAATTATCTGATTTGTAATTCCTTTTTCTCAAGTAATTCTTAGTTATAATCCAGTTACAAATATCTTTATTTAATATCTAAATAATCTTCCCAAGGGTTTTGTCATTTTTAAAAGAGGTCATTCTAAGGCATTGTTTTAAAGTCTCTCCAACATTCCTGCTAAAGTCACTCACTGGACAGTTTCTTCCAGTATCACTTTAAATAACCGACAGACATTTTGTTTAACTTCTTCCTTTTAATAGCCTTGAGCAAGTACTATTATAATTGATTAAAATTGCAATTGCCTCTTCAGAGACAACTTGGGAGTTTTGTGTGTCCTTGACTTACAAAGATATGTCTCAGCTTTGTAGTTTGTCTAAGAATGGGTCATTCTCACAGAATTGTAAAACAGAGATCTCTGCCTGACTCAACATATGTAAGACTAAACTTACTATCCTTATTATTTCTCCCCAACCCAATCTCAACACTGTTTTTTCTTTCATATTTACTCTCTTGGAATTTGCAATACCAGCTACCCAACCAACGAAGACAAGTCTTGGTATTATTGTATATTTCCCACATTTACCGATCACCAAATCCTATTTGTTCTATTCCCAAAACAGTTTTTTTCTCTACTGCCTCAAAGTTACTCATGCCACTTCCTATAGTTTGGTCATACAGAATTGCTGGATAGTAACTCCAAACCCAGTATACTTTATATCTCCATAGCTTTTCTCAGCTTGTTTTATTTTGTGGAATGTCCATTCCTTCTTTTTCCTTTATCCATTTTTCAGGTCTCAGATAGTATCATCTGCCCAGTTAATCTTTTCTTAACCAAATACTGACTCCCCACACCCACCAAAACTTTATCCCCCTACTGAATCTCATATATGCTTTTAATAACGCACCTATAATAAACTGTCTATTTATGCGACTGTTTACATGGCCATATCCAAACTATTAAACCAAAAGCTCCTTCTAGAAAGAGACCATTTCTGAGTTTGCTTTGTATCCCTGGGCCCTAGCACAATGCCTGGGTAGGTAAATGCCTGTTGAATGAATGAATGAATGAATCCAAACAATGCACAGTTCTTGTAATATGTTATACATTAGAGTAGACACTGAGATTATGGGCTTTAGAGTCATGCAAATATAGAATTAAGTCCTCAGTTTAACAGTGTCTTAGTTGTTTGTCCTTAGCAAGTTAGCCTCTTAAAACTCCAGTTTCCTCATTTAGAAAATAGGATAATACCACTACTTCATCCAGTTCTGGTGAGCATTGAATAGGGAAATGTATGAAAAGAACCCAGGAGTCAATTGGCATCTAGCAAGGACTTAACACATATCGGTCAGTATTTCCCTGATTCCTTCCCCACCATCCCTCTTGTTTTAGATGATATTCTTCTTTTTCACCTTTCTCAAAGCACCTTATATTGTCTCACTCACAGCATATATCATACACAGCAAGTGACTGTTTCCCCAAGTCTTGCACTAACCATGAGCTTCATAAGAACAGAGCTCTGCGTTTTACCCCCAGAACCTAGCAATATGCATACAGGTATTTTGCACCCAATAAATGACAGTTAAAAGAAGAAATACTATCTATTAAGGTGTCATGAACTCAGACATGCAAATATTTCTTGATGATTCAATAAGGTCAAATGGATGATTTGCTATGTCTGTAATGTTGCTTGGAATAGATTAAATTAATTCCATATTGAATTCAAATGATACCACCTAGAACAGAAATAAATTAAGTGGTCAGTTAGGATGTTTCATTTTGGTCAATATGGATAAATTGGGTATTATAGCACATGGTATCAAGACCCTTTATGAACAAGCTCTTGTTTATATTTGTAGTTCTACCTTACAGCTAATTTCAAAAACTAAGCTGAGAGAGCTAACTTAACCTGAAGTACAATAAAGCTTGATAGTAAACTCTTTTAGTCCCAAAAGCTATTTCTTGCCAGGCTTTCTTTTTTTATCATTATTTTAAATGTTTATTGCTTTATTCTCCATTCCACTTAACACAAGCAAATTAGGATTATGAACCTTAGTCTTAATTTCCACACATCACTACAAGGAAACCTGCAGAAAATAGCAAATTTTGCTCATGTAATTTAAGGTTTGACTTGTATTTGATGAAGAAAATTTCATCCCTGAAAACAGCATGGAATCCTACGATAATGGCTTAAAATATTTATTTATAATTGGGAGGGCAGACAGACTCTCAATCATGCCATGACTTAATTATACCAGCATAAGCATAATTACCACTGTTGTAATATATTACTAATTTGTAAGATGAATTATCTTGCTTCAGTTTTCAAAATAGAAAGAATTCAACACATGATTGTATGACTACTTGTTTTAAATTATTTTTCTTCTGTATCTTGTCTGATGATAACTAAACATTAAATTTTTTTATTCCTTTCTCTACACATTAATTTTAACACCTCAAAGTTGAAAAGAAGAATATCAACCTATTAGCCATTTTAATTTGTGCTATTCATTGGACATCAGCTTTCATTATATATTTACCTTTTTTTAAGCTTATTTCTTTTTTGATTACTGATTCAATTTCCTTAATGGTTATGTCTTTTCAAATTTTCTATTTCTTCCTGTTTCAGTTTTGGGAGTTTATATGTTTCTAGGAATATATCCAGTGCTTCCAGATTGCCCAATTTGTTGACATACAATTGCTCTTTATGTTCTCTTTTGTTTGTATTTCTGTAGTGTTGGTTATGATCTTTCTCTTTCATTCATGATTTTATTTATTTGGGTCCTTTCTCTTTTATTTTTGATAAATCTGGCTGGGGGGGGTGTCAATTTTTTTTTAATTCTTTCAAAGAAACAGCTCCTAGTTTCATTGCTCTGTTCTACCGTTTTTTGTTTTGTTTTGTTTTTATTTATTTCAATATCATTGATTTCTGCTCTGATCTTTATTATTTCCCTTCTTCTGCTGGTTTGGGCTTTATGTGGTGTTCTTTATCCAGATCCTTTAGGTGTAAAGTTAGGTTGTGTATTTGAGACCTTTCTTCCTTCTTTAGGAAAGCTTGGAATGTTATATACTTCCCTCTTGTAAATGCCTTTGTTGCATCCCAAAGGTTTTGGACTGTCATGTTTCATTTCCATTGGCTTTCTATGTACTTTTTAACTTCCTCTTTAATTTCTTCATTAATTCATTCATTCTTTAGAGGGATGTTCTTGAATCTCCAATTATCCATGGTTTTTCCAAATTTTTTTCTTGTGGTTGATTTCAAGTTTCATACTGTTGTAGTCTGAAAATATGCATAGTATGATCTAGATCTTTTTATACTTGTTGAGGGCTGATTTGTGACCTAGTATGTGATCTATTTTGGAGAATTTTCCATGTGCATTTGAGAGGAATGTGTATTCTGTTGCTTAAGGATGAAATGTTCTGAATATATCTGTTAAGTCCATCCAGTCCATTGTGTCATTCAAAGCCATTGTTTCCTTGTTGATTTTCTGCTTAGATGACCTGTCCGTTGCTCTAAGTGGGGTGTTAAAGTCCCCTACAATAATGGTATTATTACCAATACATTTGTTTATGTTTGTGATTAATTGATTTATATATTTGGGCATTTCCAAGTTGAGGGCATAAATATTTATGATTGTTAGATCTTGGTGAATAGGACTTTTAATTATGGTATAATGCCCTTCTTCCTTTCTTGGTACAGTCTTTATTTTAAAATCTAGTTTGTCTCATATAAGTATGGCTACTCTGGCTTTCTTTTGATGGCCAGTAGGATGATAGATGGTTCTCCATCCCCTTTCAATCTGCAGGTATCTTAAGGTCTAAAATGAATCTTGGAGTGCCCGGGTGTCTCAGTTGGTTGAGCATCTGACTTCAGCTCAGGTCACGATCTCATGTGGGTCCAAGGCCCTCATTGGGCTCTCTGCTGTCAGCATGGAACCCAATTTGGATCCTCTGTTCCCTCTTTCTCTCTGTCCCTCCCCCACTTGTGTGCATCCTTTCTTTCAAAAATAATAATAAATATTTTAAAAACTATTTAAAATTAGCTTCTTCTAGGCAGCATATAGATGGGTCTTGGTGGTTTTTTGTTTGTTTGTTTGTTTGTTTGTTTGTTTGTTTGTTTTAATCCATTCTGATATGCTATGTCTTTTGATTGGAGCATTTAGTCCATTTACATTTAGAGCTATTATTGAAAAATATGAGTTTAGTGCCATTGTGCTACCTGTAGAGTTGGTGTTTCTCTGGTCCCTTCTAGTCTTTGTTGCTTTTGGTCTTGTTTTGTTTTGTTTTGTTTTGTTTTGTTTTGTTTTGTTTTGTTTTTTCTCCACTCAGAAAGTCCTACCATTTCTTGTAGAACTGATTTAGTGGTCATTAACTCTTTTAGTTTTTGTTTGTCTGAGAAACTCTTTATCTCTCCTTCTATTTTGAATGACAGCCTTGCTGGATAAAGAATTCTTGGCTGCATATTATTCCAATTCAATATGTTGAATATATCCTGCCACTTCTTTCTGGCCTGCCAAGTTTCTGTGGACAGATCTCCTGTGAACCTGATCTGGCTTCCCTTGTAGATTAAGCAATTTTTTTTCTCTTGCTGCTCTCAGAATTCTTTCCTTGTCTGTATATTTTATAAATTTGACTATGATATGCCTTGGTGATGGATTTTGTTGAATCTAATGGAAGTTCTTTGTGTTTCTTGGATTTTGATGTGTGTCCTTCCCCAGATTAGGAAAGTTTTCATCTAGAATATGTTTACATAAATCTTCTGCCCCTTTTTCTCTCTCTTCATCTTCTGGGACTCCTATGATATGAATGTTATTCCTCTTTAATAAGTCACTGAGTTCCCTAAGTCTCGTATCGTGATCTCTTGCCTTGTTTTCCTCTTTTTTTTTCTGATTCATTATTTTCCATAATTTTTCTTCTGTATCACTGATTTGCTCCTCTGCTTCATTCATCCTTGCCATCACAACATTCATTCGAGATTGAATATCAGTTATAGAATTTTTAATTTCAGCCTGACTAGTTTTTAGTTATTTTATCTCTATATAAAGGAATTCTATGGAGTCTTCTATGCTTTTCTCGACCCCAGCTAGTATTCTTATAATCATGGTTTTAAAATCTAGTTCAGGGGCGCCTGGGTGGCGCAGTCGGTTAAGCGTCCGACTTCAGCCAGGTCACGATCTCGCAGTCTGTGAGTTCGAGCCCCGCATCGGGCTCTGGGCTGATGGCTCAGAGCCTGGAGCCTGTTTCCGATTCTGTGTCTCCCTCTCTCTCTGCCCCTCCCCCGTTCATGCTCTGTCTCTCTCTGTCCCAAAAATAAATAAACGTTGGAAAAAAAAATTAAAAAAAAAATCTAGTTCATACATCTTAATTATATCTGTTGATTAAATCCCTGGTGGTCACTTCTTCCTGTTCTTTCTTTTGGGATGAATTCCTCCAAACTGAATATTTGCAAATGACATATCAGATAAAGGGTAGTTTACAAAAACTATAAATAATTTATCAAACTCAACACCCACAAAACAAATAATCCAGTGAAGAAATCGGCAAAAGACATGAACACTTTTCCAAAGAAGATATCCAAATGGCTAATAGACAAATGAAAAGATGCTCAACACCACTCATCAGCAAGGAAATACAAATCAAAACCACAGTGAGATATCACCTCACACCTGTCGCAATGGCTAAAATCAACAACTCAGGAAACAAAAGATGTTGGCAAGCATGTGGAGAAAGGGGAACATTTTTTGCACTGTTGGTGGTAATGTAAACTGGTGCAGCCACTCTGGAAAACATTATGGAGGATCCTCAAAAAAAATAAAAGAGAGCTACCCTACAACCCAGCAATTGCACTACTAGGTATTTATTAAAAGGATACAAAATGATTCAAAGGGGCACATGCACTCCAATGTTTAGAGCAGCACTATCAACAATAGCCAAATTATGGAAAGAACCCAAATATCCATTGACTGATGAATGGATAAAGAAGAGGTGGTGTATGTAATTATAGATACATACATACACACATACATACATACATAGAGAGATATAGATAGATATAGATAATGGAATATTACTCAGCAATCAAAAAGAATGAAATCTTGCCATTTGCACAAAGTGGATCAAACCAGAAGGTATTATGCTAAGTGAAATAAGTCAGTCAAATAAAGACAAATATCATTCACTCATATGTGGAATTTAAGAAACTAAGCAGATGAACATAGGGTAAGAGAAGGAAAAATAAGATAAAAATAGATATGAAAGCAAACCATAAAAGACTCTTAAATACAGAGAACTGAGGGTTTTTGGAGACATGTTGTGTGGGAGGATGGGTGAAATGAGTGATGGGCATTAAGGAGGGCACTTATTGGAATGGGCACTGGGTGTTATATGTAAGTGATGTATGTAAATTCTACTCCTGAAACCATTATTACACTATATATTAACTGGCTTGGATTTAAATATTTTTTTTAATTTTTGAAGAACTATGTTGATAAAAAATATTAATAAAGTTTATGTATTTATTTTGAGAGAAAGAGAGTAGGGGAGGGGCAGAGAGAGAGGAAGACAAAGAATCTCAAGCAATGCAGGGCTTAAACCCACAAACTGTGAGATCATGACCTGAGCCAAAATCAAGAGTTGGACACTTAACTGACTGAGTCACCCAGGTGCCCTTCTATTTACTTGTTTGTTAATTTGTTTAAAATAGTTCTCAACACTTGTTATCCTGCTCATTGATACATGAGTAAAATTCAGCATTAGTATTATGCCCAAGGTATGATGAGGCATAGTGAGAAAGGCAGAAAAATGCCTTGGAAACTATACAAGTTAATGGCTGAAAAGTACTTCATAGTTAATTCTAATTCTTCAGAACAGTATCATTTGGTGTTTTTATAACAATGCTTTGCTTTTATTTTTCAACTTAATGTTTAAAACTCATTTTTAAAATGACATAATTTTAACCATAATTCTTAGAAAAGAGACATGAAAGCAACATATCACTAATTTTAATGTCACCTACTTCCAACTATCTTTTTTTCCCCTTTATTACTTTGCCATTCACTATAGAATGTATTCTGGTAATAAACTCTAGGCCTGACATACATTGCTGGAAAAAATTGGCCATTAAAAAAAATTTTTTTAACGTTTTATTTTTTGAGAGACAGAGAGAGACAGATGGGAGCAGGGGAGGGGTAGAGAGAGAGGTAGACACAGAATCTGAAGCAGGATCCAGGCTCTGAGCTGTCAGCACAGAGCCCAATACGGGGCTCCAACCAATGAATGCAGGATCATGACCTGAGCCCAAGTCCAATGCTCAACCAACTGAGCCACCCAGGTGCTCCGAAAAAATGTCTATTTAAAATTTTTTTTCAAGATTATTTTTTGCCACAAATTCAAGGCATTCTTTTTTCCTTTAAAAAAAGGGGGGGGCGCCTGGGTGGCGCAGTCGGTTAAGCGTCCAACTTTAGCCAGGTCACGATCTCGCGGTCCGGGAGTTCGAGCCCCGCGTCAGGCTCTGGGCTGATGGCTCAGAGCCTGGAGCCTGTTTTCGATTCTGTGTCTCCCTCTCTCTCTGCCCCTCCCCCGTTCATGCTCTGTCTCTCTCTGTCCCAAAAATAAATAAACGTTGAAAAAAATAAAAAAAAAAGGGGGGTGCGCCTGGGTGACTCAGTCATTTGAGCGTCTGGCTCAGTTTCAACTCAGGTCAGCTCAGCCCACATTGGGCTCTAAGCTGACAGCATGGAGCCTGCTTGGGTTTCTCTCTCCCTCTCTCTTTGCTCCTCCCCCGCTTGTGCTGTCTCTGTCTCTCTCAAAATAAGTAAATAAACTTTAAAAAATTCTTTAAAAAAACAGATATTGGGAAAGAAGTGTGTGTCATTGTTGAATCAGAGACAAGAATGTCTCTACAAAACTAAGTAAAGAATTAGAACAAATTTCAGGATTATCTAAGTTCCAGTATGTCCAAGCAAAGTGGATTTAAGGAGCTTGAATTCTCCTGACACTTGACTCAATCCTTCAACTCACTTTCAAATTGTAGAGGATGATATATTGGAGGAGTTTATATAGTTAAGCCTTAAGAAATTCAACATATAATTTGGGGGTAATGAGGTCATTTTCTGAAAACACAGATGTGATCACCTTATTCTGGTGGGTTCTTTGTCCCCAGTCTGCCTTACTTCAGAACTGCTCTTCAGCTTCAGATCAGCTCTGCAAATTGGTGGGATATACAAGCTCATCACAGATGTCTCTCAGATAAGCATTAATGAGACATTTGCCTCTGCCAGGACTTCAAGAATCCAATCTCTGTGACTCAGCACTGAAATAATTCACAACCATGGGGAGCCCAAGAGAATCAAAGGAGAAAAAACTGATTAAGAAATTCCATCTGAAACTAATTACAGAAATTATAAAATTTAGAGATATTAACCCAATTAGATATTTTCTTTGATTTTTTCCCCAGGGTAATATACCATGGCCTTGCCTAATTCCTTTGCATATTTTTATGATAGAGTAATACCATTTACAGTAAAAAAAATGTAATTGCATCTAGAGGTATAAATATTCAATTAAATATTTTCACTTGAATACAAATTGAAATGTGCAATATTACTCGTCCTTCCTTTTATTTAATCTCCCCCTAGACAATTTGATGGGTTCTTCTTGACAGTACCACTCTCAGCATCAGTCATAACAATGAAACTCTAGCTTACATGTGTGAGGGAGAACATCACTTAAAGCTGACATAGTCATATCATTGACCTTGAGCTGCTCCTGAAGAAAATGAATTGGCTTACTGAGGCAGTCAAGTAGAAAGCAAAAACCATCATTTTCTAAAGGTAGAAATTTCTAAGGTAGAAATCCTCAGGGACAATCTTTAGTCAGTGTCTAAAGGCTTGATTAACTGTCTTAATTCACTATGATTAATGATTTTTAAAACTCTGGGGCACCAAGTTTCTTACATGTTGTATTGTATAAACCTTATAAGTGGGATGTTCTTCAAATGAACATCATAACCTATACACAAACTACATCAACAACTGTAATAGATAATTATGCATTATGTCACATAATATAAAAGACATTTCCAGTTGAGAGTCCTTATTCATTTAAATAGTGATATCAATTTCTTACCCAAAATACGTATCTTATCACAGAGATAATTTTTCTTCCATCAACAATGACACTCGATTCTTCCTGTTTCCACAAGTGACTGTGCCTCTTAGAAAACCCATAAATGACTCATTTTTGTCAAATTCAGATTTAAGTCATATGATTTAAAAAATCTCTTTATTTCTTAACTGCTAATGACTAGAAAATATGAAATAGAAGAAATGAATATGAATGCATTTGGAATGTCAAAACTCTGCATTTTTTTAAAGATAATAAAGTTCAAGTTCCAATATCCAGTGAAAATTATGTAAAACTTGGTGTGCTGCTGTTATCTAAAGTGGATAGGACACTGATTTCCATCTTTGGAATCAAAAGTAGGATCAATCACAATCGCTTGCCACAAAACTTATAAAACTGACACATAAGTTGTACTGATGTATCTCAGTTTCTGCAGGATAGAGAGAATGAGAACCAAAACCTTTCTTCAAACCGCTGTATGATCTTCAAACAGATGCCAATGATGGCACTGTGATGGACTACTCAGATTTCTTATCAGTCTTATTTACCCTCAAGCCAATTTATTTCAGGTCCACAAGCACTCAGAAAAGGAGGCATGCCTCATGCCCCCAGGTTCTCCATAAGTGTGTCAGCAATATGCAATTCTAACCCTTGGACTTACTTATTTTCACCTTGCTTTAGGATAAAGTCACATCATCACAAGCAACCAAAACTAGTCAGGGACCAAAGCATTACCCTACTAATGCTACTGCCTTAAAGGATTGCTCCAAAAACATACCCTAACTTTAGAGGGAAGGAAGAATGCCAAACTTAGGACAAAATTGGCATGATGTATATATCAGATGATCATATGAAACCTTCAGAAGTTATCAACATTGAAACACAAAGATAAAGGGAAACTTTACAAGGAAATAAAATCCTCATTCCACCAAACTCATCCCCTTAATAAACTTAAATAACTCTAGCTAGTGAATCACTTATAAATTATATATAATTTTGATGAGTCAAGTAATTTAAATACAAATTACCTCTTCTCTAAAGTCTGCGTATTTCATTATAGATACGGAATTTATCATTTGAATTATTTTTTCTTCTTGCAGAGAGAAATAATGAGTTTAATTTTACATGGTTGATATGTGTTTAAGATAGCTTTAAAAAGAATACCAAAGGAGGCCTTTATTCATAGAAAATAAAATTGTCTCAGAGAATACATTGCCTGGCCATTAGATTTTTTTCCCCTTACATTTCTTTTCCATGTTAAGCTTAATTGATGAGGTAGTTCAGCTCTTAGTAATGTAAAAATTTTTGATGTCAATAAAAAAGACACAAATTAATTAACTAGGATAAGAAATGAATACACAGACACATGATCTTTAGGTGTTGATAGGTGGTCATTAATCATTCTAGGAAGGTTAAAACAGTACAGTACCCAGTAAAAATCTGCAACATGTTTTTTTAGCACAAGGTCTATGACAGTTGAAAAATCCATTCTATTTCTGCCCTTGTTAATAAAATGCACAACTTATACCTCTGAAAAGTTTTATAGTTAAACCTCTAGGGACTGAATTTCTGTCCTGTACATAAAGGGAAAATGTACAGAAGTGGAGCCTTGTGAGTAGATGACCTTGAGAGGTTTATTCATTGGATTATCTCTCTTGTAAAGAAGTATCATTTTGAAGAAAATAACTAAATAAATGTCTCCCCTTTTGTGCAAAAACCTATATAACAAAATAGCTTATGTTAATAAAATAATTCCCATATAACACATGCTATAAGGGAAAGTTAATTTATATATTTTATTAGCTAGTAAAGGACATAAATGGACATTATCATGCTTGTATCAGTTAGCTACTTCTGCGTAACAAACCACAACATAACTCAATGGCTTAAAACAAGTTATTTGTTATTATAGTTCACATGTCTGTGAGTCAGCTAGAGGTCAGCTTAATTCAACTCGGCTCATCCATGTACCTACTGTGCATTATTCGTGCCACTGGAAGTTGTCTAGGGACTCTGCTCTAGGTTGACTTCATCTAGAGCAGCTTAACTAGGGCACCTCCACTCCAAGTGTGTCTCATCCTCCTCCTAAAACTAGCAGGCTAGGCTGGACATGTTCCATGTCCTTCTTGTGCTGGTAGCAGAATTACTAGAGAACAGAAGAAATCACATAAGCACTTTTTCAAGTTTTGCTTATATCATGATTTCTAGTGTTCCATCAACAGAAGCAAGCAATATATCCAATCACAGATTCAATAGAAAGGAAACTATGGAAGGAGTGGTAAAGTTACCTGGCAAATTGTGTGGTTAACAAAGAGAGGTAAAGAATGGGGGTTATTAAAGCACTCTACCACATAATTGAGAAGAGACATGGGCAATAAATAGGATTAATATGGAAACTACAAAGCAAACTAGCAAACTTTTAGAAAATGCTAGAAATTAGGAAAATTTCTTTTTTGCCTTATTCTTAACAGCTACACCAGCCTTATTTGTCTGTACATGTATATCCCCTGGTCGTACCACACTATAGATAGGGGTAAGTGCTATGATTACTCCTCCACAACCTGACTTCCAGGTAGTATGTTACAGCGAAAGTAAGCTTCAAAACAAAATCTGCTAAAAATAAAAACACTCATTAGCCATCATGACTCAAATAGTTATATAAGATTATTTTGTAAGCTTGGTAAAGTTCATACTCCCCTGTCCTGTAAGCCTGTAAGGCATCTTGATGACCTCAACACTTAAAAGGTTCAATTCCAAGTGGACACAATAAGGAGCGCCTGAGTGGCTCAGTCTGTTAAGTGTCCGACTTCAGCTCAGACAGACAGCTCAGAGCCTGGAGCCTGCTTCAGATTCTGTGTCTCCCTCTCTTTCTGCTCCTCCCCTGCTCTCTCGCTCTCTCTCTCTCTCTCTCTGTCTCTCTCTCTCTCTCTCTCTCTCTAGCTCTCTCTCTCTCTCTCTCAAAAATAAATAAACATGAAAAAAAATTTTTTTAATTAAGTGGACACAATAATATCCTGAAGGCAACACCAGCCAACTCTGTAGAGTTCTTGGAGTTCTTGGAACTCCAGATCTAGGCCACTGCCAGCACTATTTTGTATAAGTGATTTTCTTCCCAAATTTCTACCCCTTGTTTTTCTCAAGAGATGCAATGAATGTACAGTTCTAGTCCTCAGCATTTCCTGAGCACCACTCATTTCAGCAGGGGATAATTATTTCTAAGATCCCTTTTGTTAACTAATGAACATTTTGGTACTTACTTAGATGGTGATATTTGAGTTGTTTGCTATAGCAACCTTTGGAGTGTATATTCCTCATTAAGTTACTTCAGAGAGTAACCAACAACCCCTGGAATGTAAATTCTGATTAGGGCCCCTCTAATGTTCACTAACAGCCCCTTAGCTATAAAAGAAAATTAACTTAAACACACCATGTACCTCACACTGTTTGTACTGAAATATTTTAAAGCAAATTACAGGCAATATAATACCCATACAATACAAAATGTAAGGGACAATCTTCATAATAAAGTCTGGCAGTATAATTATATAGTATTCAACAAACGTCTTTTAACAGTTCTGTTTGGTTTTTTTTTTTTCATCTTCCAACACTCAGAGTCTCAATTTTTAAGACTGGCTCTGCTGCTTTTTCTAACTATGATTCTATTTATTTTGTTCATTTCACAAACTCTTCAAATTGTTGATTATAAATGCCATCTTCATTTCCTCAGTGTCCCTGAGTTCCTTAAAATCTTCCTTCTATAGTCTGAAACTGGCATCTAAGATCCATTTTTAACTCTCAAACAGAAATCTCTCTGCAGTATTTGCTATTGTTGGCCACTATCTCTTTTCTAACACTATCTTCCACAGACCTCTAACCTCCTCTAATGGTTCTTAAACTGGCTCTTCTAACTTCTCTTTCCCCTCACTTATATGCCTGTACACCGCACTCTCTACCCCACACCCATGCAGACCTCAGCACCTTTGCACCTCTTTGATGGAGAATTTCTCTCCAAATTCACTTCCATGGAGAGATCACCTGTCTCCTCATGGCTTAAACCATCACCACAATATTGAAGACTCCTAGGTTAACTGTAACTAAGCTTCAAACCCATGTCACCAAAACATGTCTTCCTCTCTTAAATTCTTCCCACCAAATTAGCCAGCAGCCAGTCCTTTGCTGTCCTTTCCAACTGTGCCAATTCTCATTGCTCTTTACTGTTTTAAGAGTTTTTCTACTCTTTAATAGTTTTTCTCAAATTCATTTGACAAATATTTGCTGAATACTCACCACCTGCCAGGCACATCTGAGAGGCTAGGGATATGGCAGTCAACAAGATTAATAAAATCAATAAGATAGACACCTCATCAAGTCTGAAGCCCCCTTCACTGAGATCGTCCAGTTCCTACATTTCTTTCAAAGGACTTTACCATATCCATAAAGGTATCCCATTCTGGTTCTCCATCTCAGTTTTTCTTTTTTTAATTCATTCTCATTTTCTGTTGTATATAACCTGTACCTTATCATCTAGTCCTTCAGTTGAATAATTTTTATAGCTAATATACACATATATAATCTATTTGTAACATATATGCACATTTAATGCTACATTATATAACATAAATAATATGTTTGAAGGCATATGGAAAACTTCTCAAGTACTTTGTAACTTCTTAAAGGATAACATATTTCTATTTAATGCCTGTAGCACACAGTAAGAACATACAACTATTTAAGAAATGTATCATAAAGAACACCACTGGAAAGGGAACATCTTTTGGGGGAAAAATAGAACAGAGGAAAAACATCAACTTAATTCCTTATTGCAAAAATAATATGTAACTCTTATTAGTTATATGTGCCAACCATCATTGTAAGATTTTTACACATATTTAATCCCTCAAAATAAATCTTATGAAAGGTACTATTACTATCATCATTTTTTTAAGTTTATTTATTTTGAGAGAGACAGAGAGAGTGCAAGCAGGGAAGGGGCTGAGAGAGAGGGAGAATTCCAAGCTGACTCCATTCACGGTCCTCACAGAGCCCAATGCAGGGCTCAAACCCATGAAACCATGAAATCATGACCTGGCCTGATCAAAAATCAAGAGTCGGTCACTTAACTGACTGAGCCACCCAGGCACCCCACTATCCTCATTTTTTTTAATGTAAAGCTGAGGCAGAGAAAAGTTAAATAAGTTTTCAAAGCCAGTAAATTATACAGTTAGAATTCAAATCCAGGAAAATTTGATTCCAAATCTAATATTCCAGTCTATTCTGCTATACTGTTCTTTCATGATTCTGAATCTACAGATTTAGACTTCTGGCACTAACAAATTTTTTTATTCTAATAACCTTCATAAGTATCTGCATTTTTTTTTATTTTTTTTTTATTTTTTTTTTCAACGTTTTTATTTATTTTTGGGACAGAGAGAGACAGAGCATGAACGGGGGAGGGGCAGAGAGAGAGGGAGACACAGAATCGGAAACAGGCTCCAGGCTCCGAGCCATCAGCCCAGAGCCTGACGCCGGGCTCGAACTCACGGACCGCGAGATCGTGACCTGGCTGAAGTCGGACGCTTAACCGACTGCGCCACCCAGGCGCCCCAGTATCTGCATATTAATGTCATAGTGAAATCTCCAGCTGTCAATAGAAAAGAAAAATTCCTAATAAATTCATGAATTAGACTTGTGTTAACATATCAGCTTTATGTAAGGTGACTTTATAATTTTTCATCCAAATAAAAACACTTTTGGAAGTAGAGGGGGTACTCTATTTACTATATTTTGCTGCATAACAAATTATCCCTAAATTTACCAGCATAACAAATACTCGTTATCTCACCCACTTTCCCAGGGTCATAAATTCAAGAGAGGTCTAACTGGGTGGTTCTATGTCAGAGTTTCTTATGAAGTTGCAGTCAAGATATAGGCCCAGACTATAGTGATCTGAAGGCTTGACTGGGATGGATTAGTTCCTCACATAAGCCTTTCCATGAAGGCTGTTCCCAGCAAGGTATCAGGCTTCTCCAAGGCCTTTCCATGAAGGCTGCTCCTGGCAAGGTACCAGGCTTTCTGAATGACCAGAAAGAGAGAGAGAGAAAGAGAGAAAAGAGAGAGAGTTTGAATCACCGTGCCTTTTATAATGCAATCTCAGAAACAACATATAATCACTTTTGCTTTATTCTACTGGTCAAACAGACCAATCCTGGTGTAATGTGGTAGAGTGTGAACACTGGCAAGCAGGGATCATTGGGTACCATTGTGGAGGATCTTATTATAATTAAGCCACGACATCAGGCATAAGTGAGGACAGTCGCTGACAAATCAAGGTTTATCACTTATACTCTATGTCTTGATTTATATTTATCCCATCAGGCAGTAATTTCCTATCTATAAAATTATTTACGTCTATGACTAAGTGCCTGAAAATCCATAATATGAATAACTGCCATAACCTTGTCCTCCTCAGTCCCACAAAATCCTTCTCATGACATTGCTGTGGAAGCTACCAGCAGTCAAAAACCAGTGGCTTTTCAAACAGGTCTCTTCTCTGCTACTGAAAATACTGGATTGTTTCCCTGTGTCCCTCACAGTCTCACCTAGGTCCTCAAATATCCATATATGTCTCTGCAGCAGTCTGGGACTTTCATAAATGATAAGAATGTCAGTAACCTTGTAAAACACTAATAATATTGAAAATAAAGTACTTTACAATTTAAATAGGTTTTGATAAGCCTAACCCTGAAATTACAACCATGATATTTGCTATGACAGATCAGTTTACCGGAAGAAGAAGACACTGAATTCTGAACAGGATTTGCTAATAATTATTGGTACTTCCTATATTGGGCGTTTTCCTTCAATAGTTAACTTGACCACTATGCCATCTTAATAAGTTCCTTGTGAATTTGGCTCTGGTGCTAAAGTCAACTCCAACTCACCTTCTTAGTCTTTAGAACAAGAACTAAAGCAGAAGCAACATGTCTAGATTATGGAGTTTGGCTATTAGTTTCATCAATTCTCCTTTTTTTCTGGGATATAATGCTAGATATCAAGCAGATCTATCTATGCCCTTAAAAAGGACAAAAAATAAAAATTCATGAATGATACTGTATTATTATTCATTGGAACAGAGTTAAGTAATCCAATCAAGTCAGAAAAACAATATTCTCCTTCTAATAACTGTTAAAGGTAATAAAGAATTGTCAAGATTAGAGTTGTTTGGGAGGCACTCAAACTATTCTTTTTTTACCCTATTAATACGATATAAGACCATCTTAGACATGAGCTCATTAAAGCTGCACAAAGTGTGGCTCTCTCAAATATAGCAATAAGCATCATCACCTCATAGTCAGACTGGTAATTTATGAATCAAGCTTAAAACCAGAGAGTCCATTCATGATTCATTGACACTGATATGTTGATATGCTGAAGGGAGAGAAAGAGATTGAGATTGAGAGAGAAAGAAGAAGCAGAAACTTTACCTCCTCCTTCCTTCTGTAATTATTTATCCAAACTCATGACTAGGGAAGTCAGGACCTACCTATCTAAAGAATGAAAACGACTCTAAACTCCCTATGAAAATCAAGCAAGAAACAATGAACCAAGAGAAACAGAAATAAGGTATTTCACCAATGTCTGTCATGATTCATTTTTACATTCATTCAATTTCCAGAACCATCTTGATAAGCCCTGTTAGTAAGGATAAAGCAAAGTAACTGCTTAACCAGAGTACATTATATTGCTTTCTTTCTTCCTCCTTTCAGTTTTGTTGCAGAAATAAGTTGGCTGCTATTTTCTAAATTTTCCCCTGTTGATAACATATCTTCCCATATCATTTGTAAGCCAAGACTTTTTTCTTATTTCACTTTTAAAACAAACCTCTTGCCAATTGAAGTTGACTTCACCTTACCATAGGCTGGGTAATTCCTCTAGGCAGTAGAATATCTCATTATTCACTTAAATGTTGTTTTCCTTAGTGGAGTCCTGTCAACTATATTTTTTTCTTGTTCATCTATTCCATTCCAGTTAGAGATTTACCCTAAGTTAAGTCAGTTTGCTCTAAAATTTTTCTAGCTGTGATTTGGGAGTATTCATTTAGGTCCATATAACAACGGCCATGAATCACATTTTCCTATGTTTTTAATCTTAAACCTTTAAGCATCTGCTAGAGTTATTCTTACTTCTTTTTTGTTTTTGCAACACACAAACAAAACATTATTTATTGGAGAAGCTAAATTGTAAACCTTCTCTCTGTTTAGAAGAAATCATAAAATATATATTTTCATGCAAAGAAAATGTTTTGTGTATTTATAAACTGCATAAAGGAAAAGAGTATTCAATCCTATATGAAAGAAACTGCAAACTAGCTTCATTCTTTAGATTGTGTTTTCTAATTAAACTCAGTTACTTTTTCTAGTATGTTCCAAACTTCCCAGTTTTTCTGTCTAGGTTTCCTAGACT
This sequence comes from Herpailurus yagouaroundi, assembly GCF_014898765.1. NCBI lineage: Eukaryota > Metazoa > Chordata > Mammalia > Carnivora > Felidae > Herpailurus > Herpailurus yagouaroundi. Next base: position 22,808,310 of record NW_024412396.1, on the reverse strand, counting down.
TTATAATAATACAGCTTGTGTTCTTAGAATGAATTTCTCATTATGTACACAAATCCAATAAAATTACCTGTTGCGCATCAAACAGTCCACATTGCTCTTCACTACTGGTTATCAAAAGCTACAGAGAATTGACACCCAGGTTTATCAAACAAAAATATGATACCTTTTGTTTTTGCATTTCCTTCCCACTTGTACATTACAGTTACTGTGTTCATATAATAAATATATACGGAGTGCCTGGCGTGTGCTACATAGTAAAAAGATTAAGAGACAAAGTGCTTTATCTCCAAGGAAATACCACTTCAGGAATTTAGAATTTATTTTATTTTTAATCTTAACTCAGTGTTTTTCAAATATTTTTAGCCACATTTAATACATACAACTGATAAGAGCTGAAAATCTGGGTTAGCAGAAAGCTCAGCGGAGGGCATTCACCTAGCAGCCCTGACATTCAGCCTCCAAAGTGGACAGTGAGGCACCTCTGAGAATCCTGGAGCTCCACAGAATACTTTTAAATCCAGGAACATAGCCAACCTCCTTATTTTTCAGGTAAAAAAGCAAAAAACAAACAAACAAAAAAAAACAACTTAAATTACAGGTACTGTACAACTTGCCCAGAGTCATCAGCCAGCCAGAGGCACACCCAGAACTCTCCATGTCTCTTGACACTCAGGTTCTCAGTTCTTTCCAGGGATCTATACACACTTCTTACTTTGAGTAATGTTGATACTTTGTCAGAATTATTTCTGCTTGTAAATATTTACCTTTTAAGGCTTGATAAGTTCTTAAGATAGACTTGATTACATCCCAAAAAGCTAAAAAGAAAAGAAAAATATTCCAGAATTGCTCATCTCTGACGTTAGACCTTAAGTTGATTTTTAAAAGCCTTATATATTCCATAAAGTAGATAGATGAGAAGAGGGTAGTTCATCAGCCCCATGCATATCAGAGTGCTAACCACTATAGCTCAGCAAAAACAAAAGATTTATTCATCTTTGAATCACTGAAAGAAATTCCTATTACTAATACTTCTCCTAGCAAATAGCAATCCTGCATATGTCTGGGTAAATAAATAGTGAGATGGTAAACATACGCCCTAGGCTGCTACCCTTCCCAGACTATTTCTCTTTTGTTGCTTTGCCTTTCTGTACCATTGCACCTAGATGCTTCTCACACCCTCCTTCAATACTTAGAGTGAGGTTGTTACGTCACAACCTTTGCCCCTCCCCTTGCCCGTGCCATGTGCCCTCCTGCTAATAATACCTTCCATTGTTAAGAATACAGTGGCAGCTGAGACACAGCAGCCAGAACAAGAATAATGCCTCCCATCATATTTTTGTTCATTATTGATCACAGCTATGCCTATACCTGAACTATTCAAAGAACTAATTTGAGCTGGCTTCATCTCTAGCTCTTAATCACAATGAAGCACTCTCTCTCACCTCATCAATTAGTATATATTCATAGCCAAAAATATAGCACTTTTTTAAAAAGTTAATTCTTATCCTTTATTTAAAATAAAAACATTAACTGCTACCCCATGCTATGCTGGTAAAACATTAAACCCAGGCTCCTGAAGTACACTGCTTTTATACTGCAGATATTGAAATGTGACCCTTACCATTATAGACTAATTAAAAATGAAGTTTTATGGCATCCCAGCATGCAGTCTGCTTTTAAAGATTAAAAAAATGAAAAGAGTGAAGAATAATGAATTACAAAGGCAGTTGGAGCTATCAAAAAGTGCTTAATTTAAAAAGCATTTCCCATAGTTGTGGTACAAGATGTTAGTGCTCATAGCTAAATTAGTTTACAACTCACCTGCATTAAATTCCTTAATTATTCAATTATTACCATGTATATTGTTTAAAGAGGCCAAATGACCTTCAGGATAATTGCTTTCTTTTTGGTTGTTGTTGTTTTCAGTATACACTTAATTCCTTGAAACAGATCGTCAAGTATATCAACAGATTTCTTCAATAAACAGTTTAGCTTTATGTTAGATAGCCAATATGTTTGGAAATTTTCCCAACAATATTCAGAAGTCATGTACCTTAACACCGTATGATTTATTTTCCTCACTGAACAATTATCTGATGTAAGGAATAACATGTTGTTTTTCATATTTGTATAAAATAAGTCATAATATCACTTAATCATATGTGTCCACTATATTAACAATTTTGTTTTATGACTGCACATTTAATTTTCATGATCTTGCTTACCTAATGGTTTAACCTCCTATACATACAAATTAGGTCTCAAAATATTTCAGATAGAAAAAGAAGATACATAATGTTTAAAATAAAGTAATATTAAAATAGACCCAACCTATGTTGTGTAAAGTAGCCTTGGAATGAAGGAAAAAGAATATAGAGTTATCCAAATGGTTTGAAAATATAGGCTTTTGTTATACCCAAGGATGTGTCTGAGCCCTCATGAATCCCAAATTTGTGAATATACTAAAGCATATCATCTCCTTCATAAAAATCAATGAGGTACAACTGAGAAATTTAGGTGATTACTTCAGATGTTTAATGATTCCATAAATATGAGACTGGAGTCATTTGTAAAACTATTAAAATAAATTCTCCCTCTAAAATAAACTCACCACTACATTACATCATGTCATTACTGTAATAATGCGACACAAAATTCACTGAGTCTCTACATTCTTATAGCTTAAATTGGGCCCTGCCCAGGCATGTGTAGCCAAGTGCCTATGTGGGAGCTGAAGTCCACTTGCCAGGCTGAGTACAGAGCTGCATAAGGCCAGCATCAGCCTAGGAAAAAGGAGACTTTTTCTGTTCTCACATAGGATCTATAAATTCTACTGATGACCCTCCTTCTTCTAACTCTGGACAAGCCAACGTTGAGTAGTAAATCATGTAAGTAGAACCCAGATTGTCTTTCTTAGTCCCCCTGTTGGCATTACTGCATAGAAAGAAAGAAAGAAAGAAAGAAAGAAAGAAAGAAAGCAAGCAAGCAAGCAAGCAAGCAAGCACAAAGTACCTGGAATCCTGGCCCAGGGGAAGATGACTGCTGACTGGCTTACATCTGTGTAAAGATTCTGCATCTGGGCAGGTAAATGCTTGGATTGTTCAGCCTCTCCTTCCATCTTCGAATCCCCACTAGGGAGGATAAGTGGTTGAGTCACTCTCTGTGATACCAACCACAGCTCACTGACCAGCACTGAAGAGGATGGCAAAGGACTGGAACAGTGCTTGGCATATTCTCTGGGATGGAGTTTCCCAAAAAGATGATGCTAAATACAGGCTTGTCTGTATCTGATCAATTTCAAAAATCAGTAGAGGTAAGGGGGTGGGGAGATGGAAGGGAGAATCTTCTCAGGTTCCCAAGGGAACTCATGGGGAAGAAGTTCAAATGAAGAAACTGGAAGAGTTTTCCTCAGGGCAAGGAAAGAAGAAAGGCCAGGCATCCAGGTATCCAAGGCACAAAGTTCCTTTTGCAAAGCTTGCCCATGGTGCTAGCAAAAAACATAGAGGCTTGCAAGACAGAGAATCAGTCCTTCTAAAGGTTCGGCCATGGTACGAGCCAGGATATCTGGAGAATTCGAATGAATGAATGTAGGAAGCAATGAAGCTGGGACAGATAATCCCTGCGCATCTTGACCCACACCAATTTGACAGCAGGACTGAAAAAGCAACAACTACCTGCTGAAGGAGGAACTGTGCCAAACCCCAAGGAGACCAGGAAGGATAAAATGAAAAGGAGCTTCCCTTCCTCTTTCTGCTCATGGGAGAGAGTGACTAAGAATAGTACAGGCACTGGGATGATTGGAGCAGAGCTCCAGATGAGGTCCCCAGGGGCTTCCAAGTACACAGCTGGCCAGGGGCCCAGGGTTGTTTAATCACCATGCCAGGAAAAAGTGATGTCACTCCTGTTAGAAAGCAAGTCAGGAACTTAAGGCTGAATACTTGAAGGCTGATTCCCAAGTTCTGTGTCCAAGGAGGAATCAAGGAGGAATAGGAGAAGAGGTAGGCTAGTCATGGCAAGGGAAATTTCCTGATCTTCTTCAAAGTAACACTTCCCTCAGAGACAAGTGGGAGAAATCTCTGTAAGCGTTCAGAGATACAGAGACCCCAGAGGTGCACTGAATAAATGCCAAAAGTTTCGAATGGTGGAGGGAGCACAACTAAAGCTAAGCTATTTTACTGGCCTTTTCTGAAGAGGTGGCTAAGCATAAACAAAGTTTCCGAGTTAATGTTTTATCTATGAGTAACTCTATATTAAAATGAAGGCACTAAACCTTTCTCAAATCTCTGAGATCATACTGAAAACCAGTTGGTGTACATGTGTCCAGAGGTTCCAGAATTTGTTTCGTTGGGAATATACGTGTATATTTTATGTATATGTATAAATGTATATTCCCTTTCATAAAATTAAAAACAAACTTTTGAAATTCTGCTTGGAATAGGTAGATGTGGTGTATACAGCCTGATCAAATGGATCAATCACATATTTGGTCTAGGTGTGAAGGACAGTGAAAGCCTCTACATTTAATCATTTCCAGGGCGGTCCACATTCCCTTGTATACTGAACTGCAATGGTCTTCAGAAAATTAAACTAAATATTTGGCATAAACATGTGTGTTTTAAATTACTAACATCTCTAATTCATGGAAAAATTTTTACTGGGGCCTGAATTATACCCAGTAGAAAGAGATAAGAGAGGGTATAATTTGACAGTCATATGCCTAGAAACAGTAGAAACGGGGTTATAAAAATGTTCTTCCCAGAAACTAAGGCTTTTGAACTATATGTTTTTATTCTGTTTTATCATTTTGGGACATTGGCATGAGGCCATGACTTCTGAGTGCAACACCATCACCTCCATAGCCCTTCTCTAATACACAGTGATTTGTTGAAGAGGCTTACAAAGGTTTTCCACTTGGAACATTTTAGCATTAAAAGCTTTTAATATAGGGGCACCTGGGTGGCTCAGTTGGTTAAGCATCCAACTCTTGGTTTCAGCTCAGGTCATGATCCCATGGTTTGTGCTTTCAAGACCTGCCCTGGGCTCTGTGCTGACAGAGCAGAGCCTGCTTGAGATCCTTTCTCTCTCTCCTTCTCTCTCTGCCCTTCCCTCACTCGCTTTCTCTCTCAAAATAAATAAATAAACTTAAAATTTTTTTAAATATTTTAATATAAACTAAAAATAAAAGATGTCATAGAAATGAGAAAGCAAACTTCTTTACTGCTAGAACTTTTTTGCCCTTTGCTCCAAACTTAAAATGGAATAAGAACATTGTTATACTTGACTCTTTTATGGAAATTAATCCTTTAATATTATTTTCTGCTTTTCCACTGATGACCATGCAATGACCACAGAATATAAAATTGAGGATATGATATTAGTTTAAAATTATGCATATATATAAGACACATATATTTTCTAAAGAAAATAAATTCAAATATGGAGTACAAATGGGAAAAAACTGGGAAAAGACATTAAACAAACTTGAAAGCCAATGTTTGCCTTATTTTGCCTTTCATTGTTATCTTTATTCATTGTGCAAGAACTCAGCTGTGATGCAAACCACTGTCTGTGAGGCATCTACCTGGGCCTGCTATGTATAACCCTGTAGGACTTGGGGATTACCGGGAACTGAGGGGAACATGAAGCTCATGCTGACAGCTGTGCTGAGTAACAATGTCCTTTGTATCTAACTCAGAAATCCTGTGTCTTCTGCCAGCACTGGTGAAATCATGCAGGCTAACTTGTGAGTTTGTAGACAGGGTGAAATCCTAGACAACTTCATAGTTCTTGATACCAGGCATATTGTATTTGGGGGTTCTCTTGTATTCCCCTGGAGATAAGTTGGAATTGTTATTGTTGTTATTATTTCAAGAAAATTTAGTATTGAATGATGGTGACAAGATGCTCTTGGAACCATTTCCAGGATGCTAGAATGAAATGTTTCAAAAATGAAGAAAGAAAAGGAAATGGAGACTTCAGGGCTTAAGGAGAAACATAGTAATTTAAACTTATGAGCTGGAGAGCTAAGAACTAATATAGCATATATTGCAATTAGCTGACAAAGGAAAAAATCAGTAGCTCATAAAAGGAAAGAAATAAATAGTAAGACCTTGAACTTAGTAAAAGCTGAGATAAATTGGACCCACTAATCTCCAGACACACTTGTGACCTCTTCTCTTTGAACCTCACTCTTTGTCTAACCCATGGGCACTGGTTTCTTCCTTTGTGACGTGACATTTCTTTTAGTCTTGCAATCTCACCTGGGGGCTGTCAACTGCCAGCAAGTGACTTTAAGATGTCCCCGGGTAAATAGACTTCCTTTGCCTATTTGATTTACATTTATTTCATTTGTTTTGATAAACTGCCTTGATTTCTGGGCTACCAAGAAAACTACAGAATGTGATGGCTGAAGAAAGAGACAGAGAAATAGACACAGAGAGACAGAAATAGAATTCATCAAGTCTATGCCTCTTATTGTATGGATAAGAAATATCTAAAGAAATTAAAGTATAATTTGATATTGCTATACATTAAATTCATTATGACAATCTAGGAATCCATATCACAGTAATCTCAAAACAGGGAAAAACAAGATATCACTTCAAATGTTTTCATTTAACAGTATCACTTAATTATTTTTGACAAATATTTCTCTTTTTAATATGAACTTCAGAGGAAAATTGCTTACATTTCAGCTATAGAAAATCTCAGTTTAAGATCTTTGAGACTTGAAATGTATGCTTTAAAGAGATTTTGCTTGTGGCATTATTTATTCTAATAATGAACATTATAAAATGGTAAATTTCAAATAGATTTTTAAACTGTGCTCAAAGTTGTGAGCACATTTTTAAAAGTTGCCACTGGGTCGAGAAGGATCAGCCCTTCAATCCTAGAGAATTGTTTGAATCAGCCCCACATTAGCTCCAATGTTCCAATCTCTCTGAGGCTTGACAACTTTAGGTGTTTTCCAGGTCTCTTTCTAGGTTAATTTTCTGTATATCTCAGCGTCTACTAACTCTCTTCAAGGTAACCTTGTTTTTCCATTCACCATCCTGCCTGCGAGTTCACGAAAACAAACCTGTCACTGGTGCAGTTATTTACAAGACTGATACTATGCACCCATGATTGTCACCACTGCTGGGTCAAATGTCTTTCCTAGCCTCTCTTCCTCTTACATTTTTTGTTGCTGTCTTTTGCTTGATGCTTCTGACTAAATCTATCAACTATCCAACCTTAGCTCAAAACCCAACCCATCTGACTGCTTCTACTGCAGTGGTACCTCCATTTTCACTTTCAAATCAATCCTCCTGGCTCCATGTTATAACAGGCACTAGTGAATCAAGATACCGAGACACCAGGAGCAGTTCAGTTCTTTATCTCCTCAGAGGTTATTTTGGAGACTCTATTCACTTGAAGACAGTAGATGTCCTCAAAATCTCTTCACTTTTTATAGCCTTATATGCCTCCTTCAAATATTTGTTTTATCCTTATCAATTTTAAGATTTTTTTTTCCACAGAGAAGATAGAAGCAAAATTGGATTTGATTCATTTCTTCCTTTTTTCGCCCAGTGGCTTTTCCATCAGTCCTAAGCTGAACATATACTTTTTTAACTTTCTTATACTCTAATTTTTTTTTAATTTTGTTAACTGCATCATACTTTTTTATAAGACTCAACTTCTGATTCTATTCTTAAAAGTCTATGACAGTCTCACTTCATCCTCTGTCATGTGCTCTTCTTTCTATCTTTGGTCGTGGCTTTTAACATCCGAGCTCGTTAGGAATCCTCAGTGTGCTCATGCTGATTTCTTTGGGTCCTTCTTCCTCTTCTCCCTCATTTGTAATCATGTGGCAAGAATGGCCTCTTTGATAATATTCTAAACCTTTAGCTCATTTCTCTTTCAGGGACTCATGCCATATAATTATGCCTATTTTTTTCTTCTCAAGTTGGTAAAATCTGCCTTCCTAAAATCTAGGCTGTTTATTATGCCCAGTCTTCTTCTCACTGGTTGCCATGGAGTATGCAGTCATGGAGTCACAGACAAGAGGCTTAGAGTCACAAAGCCTGGATTGTAATCCCATATTTTGTTCATTACTCAACCAGGGAGATGGCTTATATAACTTCTCTGAGCCCAAATTTCACCCTTTGAAAAATGAGGCTAATATTCTAATACTTACTTCATAATTTACTAAGTGAAAAAATATACTCTATAAAAAGTGACTGCCATGTTGCCTGATAAATATGCTCCCTTTTTCATAACCAGAACATTTCTCTTGCTGGTCAGAATTAAGTTCCAAGCAGCAGATCTTTTAACTAGTTAGATTAAATTATCAGTAAAACAGGTCAAGAACATGCCAAATGTTCTTAGTTTATTAGAGGTTTAGAATGTTCTAGATAGCTTAAAATGCCCATCTCCACCAAAGCTTGCCTTCATGGAAGTTCTTGTGATCTGATCATACAAACTTACAATGTGACCAATAGTGAAATTCCACTATAATATTGTTTCTTTTCTCTTTCTTTTCTCTCCATGGGTTTTCTCATGGGCATATTTGTAATTGCTCACAGCAATATTCTTCCTCCACTTCTAACATGTCTATTCTGAATAACATACGCTGTTGCCTAACTACATTTCAGTCCTGAGCTTCAAACCACCAATGTTTCCTAAGCTCACTTTCTTGGTTACTTAGTATAACACTAAGGAGAAATTTGAGGGCATAAGCAGCATTACTGACCTCTTCCTAAGTGGTGTATCATCTTATGAAGCACTCCTTCACTCTTTGCTCCAAGTCATATATGGTATCATCATTAGCCACTGTTCTCATTAGTTTATCTAAGTATTTTTCTTTCTCCTTTTATATGCAGCTCATACCTTCCTCCTCAAAGTAATTTGGCTGTATCCAAATATATCCTCTCATGTTTTTATGCAATGTATTAACCAAGAGTTCAATATACTAGAATTTTAATCCATAGGACGTGAAATACAAGTCCTATTCATGATAGGCATATGCAGCTGTTTACCTTCCAGGTCATCTTCTGTCTTCTTATGTATCAACCCTAAGTAGGAGTAAGTCAATAAATTAACAGCTGAGTTCCTAATTCCTTTTGCTTCCATAATGGTTAGGTATTTTGCAATGAGCATGGTTTACTTTTACAAATAGGAAAAAAAAAATCAAGATATTTAAATTTAACTCTAAGGACTTTTGAGAAACACTCAAATTTATAAAAGCAAAATATCTGCTAGAAAGCAAAGACAAAATCCTTCCTGGTTGAAAGTTCATGATTTATCTCTGTGCTGATACTCAAAATTCAGCAAAATAATGTTTTGAGGAATAGCTACTGGTCATCTTTTTTGTGATAATCCACAAAGAATAATACTGATGATCATTGGTAAGATATCTACTATAGGTCTCATTTTCTGATCCTCACTCAACCCCAAATGGTGGTATCATGCCCTCTATTTTCAGCTTAGGAAACTGAGGCTCAGGGACATGAAGGGACTTATTTCTGTGGCTCAGTCAGTAATGGACAGGGCCAGGATTTGAATGAAGTTTGTCTAATTCACACCCTCTCCAGAATGTCACCATGCCTCTCTGTATATTGAAATGTAATACAAGAGTGTCTCTGACTACTGCAGGCTCATCTTTTATGAGGCTCCCAAGAGAAGAAGTTTTATACAAAAAAAAAAATCAAGAATCAGATTAGAGTCAAATTTGTCAAGTGTCACACTGATTCTAAAGGTCGGTAACAAAATGCTTTCAAATTATTTCCTAAAACTTATTTATTATTTCCTAAAATTATTTGCTAGAATTCTGTTAACAGCCAAACTATCAGTTAGATAAGAAGGTAGAATACATTTTCAACCCTTTTTATTCATCTTCTTAAGAAGATGAAATTGATGGACTACCTGATATGTTTGAGCATATGAGAGGAGACAAATTAAAAAGTATGTAGAAAACAAAACAAAGGAAAAAATGAAAATTATAACCTCAAGGAAAGCAAAAAGTTGTATATACATGTCTACTGTATGGTTCAGCTTTTAACAGCATACACAAAGTAACAGCAATGTAAACACCAAACTTTTAACTAACCAAAATTGCAGTATAGCTCTATTGACAGGATAAGGGACAAGAAGGGACACACTAGTATACATATATACTAGGGAATGTGTGTGCTTAAGGTGGGATGTGAAAAAAAAAAAACACTAAATCCTTCATTTAAAAAGCTATCATCTTGGGGAGCCTGGGTGGCTCAGTTGGCTAAGCAACCAAATCATGGTCATGATCTCATGGTCTGTGGGTTCAATCTATGCATAGGGCTCTGTGCTGACAGCTCAGAACCTGGAGCCTGCTTCAGATTCTATTCCTCCCTCTATCTCTCTGCCCCTCCCCTGCTCATACTCTCTCTCTCAAAAATAAACATTAAAAAAAATCTTTAAGCTATCATCTTTTGGAGGAGGGACCAAGATGGCAGAGCAGCATGGAAGTGCTCTGCTTTTCTCATCCCTGAAATGCAGCTAGATCAGCACCAAACCATTTTGTGCACCTAGAAAATTGATCTGAGGATTAACACAACAATCTGAATGACTTGAGCTACAGACCTTGGCAGGTACACGGCACAGAGTGGTGAACTGAGAGAGAGACAGAAGCTGTGGAGGGTAGGGAACTGTTTTTGTGGAGAGAGGACAGAGGAATGGGGGAGAGTGCTGGAAAAGCACTCCCCCAGAAGTAGCTGGAGAGAAAGAGAAAGAGTGGAAACACCCACAAGTGACTAAACAAGAAAGGGACAAAGGAAAAAGGAGAGGCTTTCAATGCCTTTAGGACTCTATAAACAGGGGAAAGCAGAGTTGGAAATTCCGCAGCTCGATACCTGGCAGTGCTCTGGTGGGAAGAGAAAATCCCCAGAAGCAGGAAGGAAAGTTTAAGGAGTCCATGGGCTACCCAGGGAGAAGTGGCTCCCCTGCTAGGAGGGCATTTGGTGGAGACCATATGGCCTCCATTCAGGCAAAGGTCCCAGCGGACCCCAGATTACAGCCACGTTTGCTGGCTTTGGAATTAAGATGCTAGGGTATGATGAAACCTGGTGCTGGTTGTGTGTTGTGATTTACCATAATCCCTAAACCACTGCTGCTACATGATCACACAAACATTTTCTGTGGCAAGCAGGCACCCAGCCACAATCTCCAAGCCTCTGCAGCAGTGCAATTGCAGGAATGTTCCTGGGGGCAAGCCAGCACCCTGTCACTGCTCAGCAAGACCCTCCTCCATAGGGTCAAAGTGGGTCTAAGCCACAGGGCCTCAAAAGTGAGGGGTTTGGAAACATAGCCCCATCTGAGATAAAATTCTGGACGGAGGTGCTGCCTGGCAGGCTGATGGCTTGGTTGCAGACAGCATAGAAGTGGGGAGTGGATGGATGCCAGAGACAAAAGAGGGGTGCTTGATTGCTGGTCGGTGAGAGCACGGAGCTCTGGTGCTAGAGACTGGAAAGCTGGGTGATGCCATTTTCACCTCTCCTGCTCATGCACATACACGCATACACATGCCACAACAATCCATGCCATTAAGCTAAGCAATGCCACCTAGTGTAGAACAGGGCCATTACACTAAGCCCTGTCCAACTGTGCCAACCAAGTCCTAGAGGACAACCACAACTCTCCACCTACTTAGTGTATAGACTATAAAGTGCTTCAGAGTTTGACTTCTAAGGGAAACTGGATGTAATTTCATTCGGATTTAATTCTGTTCACTGGTCCATCTAGTCATGTTTTTTCTTTTTCTTTTCTTATTCTTGGATATAGAAAGAGAAAAAATTTAATTTTATTTTCTGTTTTTATTTTAAAAGTTTATTTTTTTATTATTTTGTAAATCTTTTTTATTCTATTTTACTCTCTTCATTTCATCTTATTCTATTTTATTGTATACACTTTTTAATTTTTTAACGTTTTCTTACCTTTTTTTCTTTTTTCTTTTTTTTTTTCTTTCCCTTTTTCTCTGTTCTATCAAGCTTCTTTCAACATCCAGATAAAACACAGTTAGGATCTAGCTTCCTTTATTTGATTTTTTGTGTTGTTTTTAATTTTTTAATTTTAACTTTTTATTTTATTAATATTTTTTTCATCCAAAATGATGAAATGAAGGAATTCACCCCAAAAGAAAGAATAGGAAGATATGACAGCCAGGGATTTAATCAACACATATATAAGCAAGATGTCTGAACTAGAATTTAGAATCATAATGATAAGAATACTAGCTTGTTTTGAAAATAGCATAGAACCGCCTTCTGTGGAGATAAAAGAAGTAAAATCTAGTCAGGATGAAATTAAAAATGCTATAACTGAGATGCAATTTTTAATGGATGCCACAGTGGCAAGGATGGATGAAGCAGAGCAGCAAGAGAGAAACTAAGGCAAAACAGCACAATATAAAAATTAGAGAACTCTGTGACTCATTAAAAAGGAATAACATCTGAATCATAGGAGTCCCAGAAGATGAAGAGAGAGAAAAAAGGGTAGAAGGTTTATGTGAGCAAATCAGGGTAGAAAACTTTCCTAACCTGGGGAAAGACACAGACATGAAAATTCAAGAAGCACAGAGAACTCCCATCAGATTCAACAAAAACCAACCATCAACAAGGCATATCATAGTCAAATTCACAAAAAGACAGTGAAAGAATTATGAAAGCAGCAAGGGGAAAAAGTCCTTAACCTATAGGGGAAGACAGATCAGGTTCACAGCAGACCTGTCCACAGAAACTTGGCAGGCCAGAAAGGAGAAGCAAAATATATTCAACGTGCTGATTCAGAAAAAATATGCAGCCAAGAATTCTTTATCCAGCAATGCTGACATTCAGAATAGAAGAAGAGAGGTAAAGAGTTTCCCAGACAAACAAAAACTAAATGAGTTCATGACCACTAAACCAGCCCTGCAAAATATTTTAAGGGGGACTCTCTGAGGGGAGAAAACATGAAACAACAACAACAACAAAAAAAGACCAAAAGCAACAAAGACTAGAAAGGACCAGAGACCACCATAAACTCCAACTCTACAAGAAACACAATAACAGTAAATTAATATCTTTCAGTACTCACTAAATGTCAATGGACTAAATTCTCCAATCAAAAGACATAGGGTATCAGAATGGATAAGAAAACAAGATACGTCTATATGCTGTTTACAAGAGACCCATTTTAGATCTAAAGTCACCTTCAAATTGAATGTAAGGGGATGGAGAACCATCTAACATGCTAATGGTCGCCAAAAGAAAGCTGGAGTAACCATACTTATATCAGACAATCTAAATTTTAAAATAAAGACTGTAACAGAGAGATGAAGGGCATTATATCATAATTAAGGACAATAATTAGATATCATAATCTATCTACCAAGATGATCTAACAATTGTAAACATTTATGTCCCCAATGTGAAAGCACACAAATATATAAATCAATTAATCACAAACATAAAGAAACTCGTTGATAATAATACCATAATAGTAGGGGACTTCATCATCCCACTTACAGCAATGGAAAGATCATGTGAGCAGAAAATCAACAAGGAAACAACGGCTTTGAATGACACACTGGACCAGATGGACTTAACAGATATATTCAGAACATTTAATCCTAAAGCAGCAGAATACACATCTTCCCGAGTACACATGGAACATCCTCCAGAATAGATCACATACTGGGTCACAAATCAGCCCTTAGCAAGTACAAAAAGATCTAGATCATACTATGCATATTTTCAGACTACAACACTATGAAACTTCAAATCAACCACAAGAAAAAATTTGGAAAAACCATGAATAATTGGAGATTAAAGAACATCCCTCTAAAGAATGAATGGGTTAACCAGGAAGTTAAAGAGGAAATTAAAAAGTACATGGAAGCCAATGAAAATGATAACACCGCAGCCCAAAATCTCTGGGAAGCAGCAAAGGCAGTCATAAGAGGGAAGTATATAGCAATCCAGGCCTTCCCAAAGAAGGAAGAATGATCTCAGATACACAACTTAACCTTACACCTTAGAAGAGCTGGAAAAATAACAGCAAATAAAACACAAAACTAGCAGAAGACATGAAATAATAAAGATTAGAGTAGAAATTAATGTTATTGAAACCAAACACACACACACACACACACACACACACACACACACACACACACACAACAGATCAATGAAACCAGGAGCTGGTTCTTTGAAAGAACTAACAAAACTGATAAACCCCTAGCCATAATGATCAAAAAGAAAAAGGAAAGGACCCAAATATAAAATCAAGAATGGAAGAGGAGAGATAAGAACCAACACTGCAAAAATAAAAAGCTATCATTTTTCATAGGAGGGAATCAATAGATAATGCCTCAAACTAAAAAATTAAGAATAGTATATTGCTTATATGGCAATAAATGATCAAAAGATAATGTATAAATTGTTGAAAATGGTTGCCTATTAAAGTGGCTGGAAAGCAAGACAGGGGAGTCTGCTCCTTTTTGAAACAAGCCTTGGTTTACTTTTGACTTTTTAAACCATGTGATCAAAAACAAGAAGAAAACTAATCTTCACAAAGAAAGAAAAGGCAGTTACTCTCAAGGTGTCCACAATTTAATGGAAGACATCAAATGGTAATTGGTTAAGTAGTATTAGAAGCATGTACAAAATGTTTTGGGTGAAACTAAGGAGGTACATTCATTCTTCTTTGGGCAGAAGGAATAGGTAAGAAGCTACAGATTAGGTCTTCTTTGGTTAGAACCTAAAGTTTTTAAGTGGTTTTAAGTTGTTTTTAAGTTTTTAGTGGTTTTCCAGTCAGAATAATAGGGAAAAGATATTCAAGTCTAGCTAGGGAAAATAGCATTAGCAAAGGCATGGGAGCATGGAAGTACTTTCAGGAACTCGGTGTCCTTACTATGGCGAGGCTGTACTGTAATCCAGATAAATGCCAAGTGATAGGGCTAGAGAGTTTATTTGGTTAAAGATGGCATAAAGCCTTATACATCAATCTATAGAAAAATATTATCAAAGTCATAAATCCAAGCATATTTCCTGAATGACATCACCATCTATCCAGTAGCTTAGTCAATAACTCAGGAGTCATTGTTGACCTTTCCATGTCTCGTGATCCACATTTCTCATCTATCACCAACTGTCACTCCCTGTGAGTAGATAAACATCTATGGGCAAGTGGAGCACAGAGCTTTTGTGCAGTGCATTTTCCATACAACTGTAGGGGGCAGCCCGCTCCACCTTAGTACAAATTCCTACCATCTCCTAACTAGGGATGAATCTTTCCTTTTCATTCTCTATTGGCAGCCACAGTGATCTCATAATGCAGATCCTACTGTGTCAAACTTCCTACTTATAATATTGTAGTGACTTCCCATTTCTCTTAAGATAAAGACTGATTATAGGGCGCCTGGGTGGCGCAGTCGGTTAAGCGTCCGACTTCAGCCAGGTCACGATCTCGCGGTCCGTGAGTTTGAGCCCCGCGTCGGGCTCTGGGCTGATGGCTCAGAGCCTGGAGCCTGTTTCCGATTCTGTGTCTCCCTCTCTCTCTGCCCCTCGCCCGTTCATGCTCTGTCTCTCTCTGTCCCAAAAATAAATAAACGTTAAAAAAATTTTTTTTTTTTAAAAAAAAAGATAAAGACTGATTATCATTAACATGGTCTTCAATCCTCTGCAGGGTCAGGTCTAGGCATCATCTCCATCATGGCCCCCACCCTCACCTTACATGGAGCCATTGCTGTCCTCCAGCCACAACGGCCTTCTTCCAGTAATTTTAACTTTATATATGCTCTCCACCACTGGCCCTTTGCACATAATGCTCCTGCAGCTTTGAACACTCTTCCAGTACTTTCCACCACTTCTATCACCATTTTCACATTTGCCTAATTAATTTCTGTTCATCCTTCAGATGTGTGCCTTCAGGACATTAATGCATATATCTTTTGTGGCATCGATCATGATTGCAATTTTTTTTTTTCAACATTTATTTATTTTTCGGACAGAGAGAGACTTAATTTTTTTTTTCAACATTTATTCATGATTGCAATTTTAAATTCATTTATAAGATTATTTGACTAAAGTCTATCTTCTATACTATAAGTTCAATGTGAACAGGAACTATACATTAATATGTATTTGTTTAATTCATAAATAAATAGCATGCTTACTGAAATCTGCAAGAATTCTGTAAAGGCCTTAGAGAACAACAGTAATTTTTACTTACACAGCAACAATTCCAGAAAAATTGGCTCCCCAATGCCATGAACACAATCGATCATGATGGATCAATTGTTGATGGATAAGTTGTGCTGAAGTAATGTCAATATATAAAACACAAGAAAACACACAAATAAAATAAGATATAATTGGAAGTGAGCTCTGAAATGGGACACTTAAGATTTTATGCCATCTAAGCAATGTGGCAGATTTTTACCATCTTTTAGGTGGCCTACCCTCTCTGATTCCTATTTTCAGCTTTTAAAAATGCTGAGAACAGACTATAAGGAGACTGATAAAAACACAAAACCTATTCAATAAGAGTTTCCTCTTCCATTTCCTTCTGGGTAAAAATAAGTATCATCTTCACCAAACTTCTAGCCATCAGCAGGCCAGATAATCCATCTGTTTTTTTAATTAAACAGACGGAACATTACTTCATTGGATTTGGACACTCTCCAATCTTTCTAAAGTTTTTCTATCCACAGAGCTGCTTATCTATTTAAAAATTCAGGAATTATACCTCATATTCACTCCTTAACTAAAAGTAGAGATCCTGATTTGCCAATATATTTTCTTCCTTAACCCATTTAAAACCAGATGCTCTCTCCAGAAAAACAATGATTAATATGTTAATTTAACTATGGGTGTTTAAGTGCTTTTATGCCTTCTCTTTTTAGATGAACAGGAAGAACAAAGTTATGAAATTACTAGTAAATAGTTAGCAGAAAAATTCCTTTATTCCATTAACAATAACTCAATAAGTCATCCAACAGCTAATTGTCATGGTCACAAAGGAATTAACTGCCCACCTTCATTTATTCATTTGTACAACAAAGGTTTGTATTAAATACTTGTCAGGCACTCAACTTGGGGAAAAAGATGAAAATTATAGTCCCTGCCTTCAAGGAGCTCAGAGTCTAGGGAAGGAGAAAGAAAATTCATACAACTTGATAGGTGCCAAGACAGATTTCAGTCATGCCAGTTGAAAGAAAAGAAAGAGTGACCTTAAAAAAGGAGACAAGGAAAATTTAGGCTGAAAAAAAAATTCATAAATCTTTGAAAATTAAAGGGCTGAAGAAACTGAAAGGGGGAAAGTAAAGTCTGGAAAAGCAAGTAGGACTTATTGTTAAAAAGAGAGAGAGAGGGGTGCCTGGGTGGCGCAGTCGGTTAAGCGTCCGACTTCAGCCAGGTCAGGATCTCACGGTCTGTGAGTTCGAGCCCCGCGTCGGGCTCTGGGCTGATGGCTCAGAGCCTGGAGCCTGTTTCCGATTCTGTGTCTCCCTCTCTCTCTGCCCCTCCCCCGTTCATGCTCTGTCTCTCTCTGTCCCAAAAAATAAATAAACGTTGAAAAAAAAATTAAAAAAAAAAGAGAGAGAGAGAGACTTTGCATATTTCGCTCTGCAGAGTTTTCATTTTATCCTAAAATTGAAGGGAAAGGATCATAAGAAAATTTGTGACATCAAATTTCTCATTTAGAAAAATTACCATAGCAGTGATATGGAAGATTAACCTGAAAGGCTATAAACTTTCCATAAAGCCTAAAAACAATAACTCCTAAAATAGAAGACACTTTCATATTACCACAAAAATAAAAAGAAATATTACATCTAAGCTGACTATTTAAAAAGTTTAAAATACTCTTTCTTGCAATAGAAATAATTTGTTACACAAATCCAGCAAATCCTGCTCTGTAAAGATTAAAAAGTTAGTCTCAAAATTAGCAACAGTTAATATCTAATTTTATTCTTAGTGTGACCAAGACAGTCCTGACATTCCCTTCAGCTTGACTAAAACAGGTTTCTTCCTGAAGTTAGCCCCCTGATCTCCCTTTTTCTTAGAGCATTTATTTTAGAAAATTTCAAATTATAATTCTTTCTCTGCCCCTCTTAGAGGGTAAATTATTTCCCAGCCTCTTGCTAGTCTTATAACCAAGGAATGTCTTTCTCAAGGATTTAAGAGCTATCCTTTTGAAATGTAATCATGGAGAAAGACAGTACCTCTAACTCCCAGTTTCTCTTTGAGGGTAGGAGCCTAACTTCTATTAAGTGTCAATTAGTAAAGGCAGATGGCCTAATCACACTGACCAACTCCTACCCCTATGTTCTCCAGTATTTTTCCACTACGTCACCTCAATACATTAAAAAAAACCTCCTGCCTTTTGTTTCAGTGGAGTTGAGTTCAATATCTCTCCACTATTGCTCTAGGAGCATTCATCTATATCCTCTTTGATTTACTAATTCCAATACATCCTTCACATCTCAGCTTGAATACCACTTCTTCTAGGTAGTCTTCTGTGCTACCAGGGCTCCAAATCTAGGTCTAGGAACCTCCTCTATTTTATCTTGCATAGCATTTATTATGGACTGAACACTTGTGCCCCCCCCCCCATATTGGAGCCCTACTCCCCAGTATGATGATATTAGAAGTTGGGACCATTGGGAGGTAATTAGGATTAGGTGAGCTCATCAGAGTGGAGCACTCATGAATGAGACTTATGCCCTTAATAGGGTTATGAGGGTGCTTGCTTTCCCTCTCTTCTTTCCACCATGTGAGGATATAATGAGAAGTCAGCAGTCTGCAATCTGAAAAAGGATCCTCAACAGGACTGTATTTGTTACACTTTATCAATTGCCCATTTTCTTGTCTCTACCCCATACTAAATTCATAACTTCATCAGGATAATATTTGTTGTGTTCTTTATAGTACATATAATATTAATGAATAAATATTTGTTGAATGAAGTAACGAATGATTATGAAAGTGGCCCAGTCTTTAATGTTGAAACCAGGACACTGATTAGGCTCCTGAACTCTCAATATAGGATGTTATCTATGTCACCTTCTTATCTGTTTTCATGCTATGCAGTCGCTTTCAGTCTTAACAGGAAGTGCAAGCATTCAATGCCATTGTCAGAAACTACAACCTCAAATTGTCTGTTCTCCTCTTTCTGTAGAATCTTAGCCAAGAGAATTTAAGACAAATTGCCCTAGGAAAAAGCAATATGCCTTTTCCTTTACATGCTCTGAACTATCTTTAAAAAAAAGTCTAAGAGGAAAATAGCTTCATATTACTCTAAAAGTATAAAAAGAAGAATCAAGTTGAACCACCAAAAAGTCGACATATTTGGACATACCATTTTAGTCCCTCAAAGGTTCACCTGAAGCCACTACATCTGAAAACTCCAGGGGCACTATGTACTTAGAATTCTATGTGAAAAGCACACTCTTCCCCCAACTCCCCTTGCATATACTTTATAGTCTATTTGAATAGAGTTATATAAAGCAGTGGTCCTGGAATCACCTCCACTGAGTTGCTCTTCGTATTAAGCCTCTGGCTTTTATAAAAAGCTGGAAATAGACATAAGATATCACTCCTGCATTTTCAGTATACATATTGTTAATGATATTGTCTTCTTCAATAATCAGTGTACTCTATATGAAGTCCCACAGAGAAATGTATTTTTTTAATTTGATGTTTGCTCAGATCCAAAGCTAGTTTCTTCAAAGAAAAGTAGTAAAATACACAAAACACTATCAAGT
Source organism: Herpailurus yagouaroundi (assembly GCF_014898765.1). Lineage (NCBI taxonomy): Eukaryota > Metazoa > Chordata > Mammalia > Carnivora > Felidae > Herpailurus > Herpailurus yagouaroundi. The sequence goes on along the minus strand of NW_024412396.1, from coordinate 22,788,554 downwards.
TTAGAAAATTAAAGAGGCCCTACTCACTGCATCCCTAAGATGGAAGAAGCTTTCCATGGACTGGTCAAATTCCAAAATAATCTTTGGGTTACAGCATTGTCTTTTGGGAATGTCTAACTTCAGTGCTGCTGGAGATATGAAGTGGGGCCCAGGTGTTTCACTTCCTTGGAAAGAAGTAATCTCCTCACCCATATCTCATTGCCTTCTACCCTCTTAAAAAGCCAACTGGGAAACCAGAATAAGCCTGAGGGAAAAGACATGTACTTTGGTCTGCCTATTCTAAGAAAAAGAAGTACTCAAGAGTGTCTGGGTGGTTCAGTGAGTTATTCATCTGACTTTGATTTCAGCTCAGGTCAAGATTTTACAGTTTGTGAGATTGAGCCCATGTTGGGCTCTGTGCTGACAGCAGAGAGCCTGCTTGGGATTCTCTCTTTCCCTATCAGAATAAGTGAATAAACTTAAAAATAAAAAAGGGAGGAGTACCTGGTGGTGGAGGTGGCTCAGTAGGTTGAGTGTCTGACTCTTGATTTTGGCTCAGGTCATGATCTCATGGCTCGAGAGTTTGAGACCCACATTAGGCTCTTCATTGGCAGTGGAGCCTGCTTGAGATTTTCTCTCTGCCCCTCTCCCTCTCTCACTCTCTCTCCTTCAAAATAAATAAATAAACTTTAAAAGAAAAAGAAGTACTCAAAAATAACCTAACTCACCAGCACTAGGGATTCCACTAGGTTTTGAGTCAAAGCTCAGGCTAGAAAAAAATAATATTGCTTTTTCTGGTATTGTCCCTATGGATCTATTTCTCCTGAGAGGTGGTAATGAAAAGATGGGTTGAATATTTGGTACACTGGTTTATTTCCACAGAAATATCCATTTTGACAGACCTAAGAATAGCTAAAGATGTTCAAAAGGAAAAAATGAGGTATAGATACGAAAACATATTATAAAACCATAAATGTTAAAATGTGACATTTACACACAGATAAACTGAACAAAATAGTTTTAAGCAGGGGAATAACAATCAGATTTGCATTTTGAAAGAGAATGTGGAAAGTGGATTAAAAGAGGGCAAGAGTGGACATGGGATAAAACTTTTTAAGCCTTTGTGGTAATCCAAAGAGGAAGTGACAGAGGACTAAATAATGGAAATGGCAGAAGGAATGGAGATAAACGTACAAATCCAAGAAATATTTTAAAAATGAGAATCACCATAACTTGCAAGTTGATGAAATGTTAGAGGTAAGAGAGAGGAAGGAAGTGAGAATGGTGCTGGGCTTCCTAAATTTGCCACCTAGTGGATACAGTGTCATTCACAGAGCTTGGAAACATAACAGGAGTAGAAAGTTTGGAAGTAAAATATTAAGTAGGGTTTTGAGATAGTTTTAGTGTAAGACAATTGTATGATACACAAGCAGAGATAAAGTGTCTGTTGGGTTTGAGTTCAGAGAGAATTGTGGTCTGGAAATGTAGATTCAGGGAGTCAGCAACACATAACTAATTCTTAAAGTCACGATAGTGCTGAATAGTACCCAAAAGAATGTATACAGTGAGAAAAGATGAATGACAATACTTTGAGGATTACCTAAAGAATGGTAAATATTGGTCAAAGGAGATAAGAAGAAGCAAGACAGAGGGTGATGTATCAGAGCAACTAGAGAAGGAGAGATTTTTCAGAAAGGAGTTGAGTGTGACACCAGGTCAATGGTGTCAAATATTACTGATAGGTCAAGTAAAAGTAAAAAGAGCTGAAAAATATCCATTGCACTCAGAACGATGAAGTCAGGACCTTGACAGAAGTAGTTTAGTGAAATGAAAGGAGTCTATATGGCAAAAGATTGAGAAATGAATGCAAGGGAGAGAACAGTAGCAAAGAATATAGACAACAGTTTCAAGAATTTCAAATGTAAAGAAAAGAAAAAAAAGGAGAAAAATAAGGCAAGATTTAGAAGAGGTTGTACACTACAAAGAGATTATTTGGTGTAACTGTTTCTTTGGTTAGTTGTTTGGTTAGTTGTTTGCATTTGTTTGTTTTTAAGATGGGCGAACATTAAATATGTTTTAGGGGCGCCTGGGTGGCGCAGTCGGTTAAGCGTCCGACTTCAGCCAGGTCACGATCTCACGGTCCGTGAGTTCGAGCCCCGCATCAGGCTCTGGGCTGATGGCTCGGAGCCTGGAGCCTGTTTCCGATTCTGTGTCTTCCTCTCTCTCTGCCCCTCCCCCGTTCATGCTCTGTGTCTCTGTGTCCCAAAAATAAATAAATGTTGAAAAAAAAATTTAAAAAAAAATAAATATGTTTCAAAGTCTATGAGAAACTATGGCAGCCAGCCACAGAGACAACCTTAATAATCCCTGCCTCCTGGTATTCATGTAGCGTCCTGCCTACCCCCTACCACATTGAATAGTACAGATCTGTGCAAGTAATAGGAAAGTGTAGAAATAATGGCGTGTGATTCTTGAGGTAAATGATAAAAGACATTGTAACTTCTGCCTTGCTCTCTTGAATCACTAGCTCTGGAGGAAGCCAGCTGTCATCTTGTGAAGACACTCAAGCAGCCCTATGGAGAGGTCCATGTGGCACAGAACATTCATTCCACTCACAGCTAGCAAGAAACTGAGGCTCCCTGCCAATAGCCATGTAAGTGAGCCATCTTGAAACAGATTTTCCAACCCCAATCAAGCATTCAGATGACTGTCCCCTGAGGCTGACATCTTGACTGCAACCTCATGAGAGACTCTGAGCCAAAATCTCCCACATTCCTGATCTACAAAAATTGTGAGATAATAAACATGTGTTGTTTTAAGATGGTAAACTGTTATGCAGCAATAGATAACTAATACAAAAGGTTATAGTGTTAAAAGGGAGAAGTTAAAAGTACAAAAGAAGGAAATAATTGATACGCAAGGTGTCTGGGCAGGTAGAAAAAGAGTGTTCTCTAAGTGAGATGATCAACTTCAGATCAAAAAAGAGTGTGTCATTCATTTCACAGGAGGAAAATAAAAGGATGATGGTTTGAGGTCAAAGCTGTTGGTCAGTGGCAGGGAGTAACGAAGTTTGCATTTGATAGTCTTGCTTTCTCTGTCAGTAGAAAGTGGGGTCATCTGTTATGAGTGATGAAAGAGGTGGGAGAAGTTTCACGTCTGAAGGGGGGAACAGTGGCTCATTCAGCTGAGCATCTGACTTTGGCTCAGGTCATGATCTCATGGTTTATGAGTTTGAGCCACATATCAGGCTCACTGCTGTCAGCGTGGAACCCGCTTGGGATCTCCTGTTCCTCTCTCTCTCTCTCTCTCTCTGTCTCTCTGCCCCTCCCCTGCTTATGCTCTCTTCTCTCTCTCTCTCTCTCTCTCTCTCTCTCTCTCTCTCTCCCTCCCAAAAATAAATAAACGTTTTTAAAAAATGAATAGGATGGAGATTAAGGAGGGCACTTGTGATGAGCATCGGGTGTTGTATGGAAATGTTGAATCACTATATTGTACACCTAAAACTAACATCACACTGCATGTTAACTAACTAGAATTTCAATAAAATCTTCAAAAAAATAAAAACAATATATTTTTAAAATGTTAAAAAGAAATTTTACATAGCTACTATGGAGTATAGGAAAGAGGTGACCAGGAAAATACAGAAGGATATTTCGGTAGCATTGAGAGCCCAATTGATGTCAGAGATCATGAATTTTTTATGTAACCAATCTGTGAATTTTCTACAAAGTAGAGGTGAGCTACAGGAGTACCTGTTGGCAAAGTCTCACAAAGCAGACTTTGGATCATACTTCAAATTAAGACAAAGTTGCCTGTATGGTCTAATCACAGCTTGAGGATTAAAGATGGCAAGTCCTACTGAAGAGAAGCACAGTGCTTTACGTTACAAAAAGATGGAAAACTGTATGGCCAAGGAAATTCAAACTAATCCTCCACCCACTGTAGAGCCTTAGCTAGGTAGATAGCTGTTTTAAAAATTCAATCAATCTAATAGTATAGGAAATTATTAGAAATATTTTCTGGGCATTATTAATGATTTATTATTTCTTGCTTTTCCATCTAAATACCTTTCCCTTCTCTTCTAGTCTCTCTTATTCCTTTAATAGGCAATTACCAATGGAGTCTAATAGAACTGCCTCAAAAATAAAAATTACCTCCCTCCATGCTTCTGTGTAATAAACTGCATTCTTCAGAATTGGTCCATCACATTTGCTGTTTTGTATGTAAGTGATGAAGCATTAGATTCTACACCTGAAACTAATATTACACTGTATGTCAATTAAATGAATTTAAATAAAAACCTGAGGTGGGGAGAATAATTTACCTATCAGGTATGTTTTACACTTTGAACACAACACATACATAAACTTAATCTAATAAATAATTGGGGAAATAATTGCTATGATCTAATCTACAAAGCAAACTTTCCCCTCTAAAATAAATACTTACCATTGGATTCCAAAGAGCAGAGCTGTAGTATACATACCAACTTCAATCAACTAGTTCTAGTTTGCCTCTTTAGATACTTTTTTTTTTAATTCCAAAATAAACCAGGCGTAGAAAGATTTATATGATCCCACCATGCATTAACTGAACAATAAGCAATGATATCCTAAATATGAATGCAGCTCCTTGTATTAATCATATTCATTAAGGGATAAAATATTTCATACAAATAAAAGTTTTTAGACCCCAAGGTATGAAATGCAGTATTTCTTAGCCATGACTATTTTTAAAGAGGTGTATTTCTGAAAATACCTTGGGCTTTATTTCAGCAAACAATAACACATACTAATGCAAACAGATACACTGCCAAGTCATTATTCCCATCCTTATTAAGGCAAATAGTCAGACAAACCTGAAGCACTATAAATAATGAGAGTGTTAAACTGAATCCAATGAATAATTCATGGAACCTAATTCTTCCAGCTTCTTTGGCAGTTCTCTCACAGCCAGCTGAAACAATGCAGAATGATTACAAAGATGTATCATCTGTACTGTTGGGGGATATGCCTTATCTATTAAACTAGCTCATTTATTTAAAAAATAATCATCATCTCATGGCTACTTTGCATTCTAAATGTTTGTTTTTGTAGGATAATGTGATGCAAATGTACCTTTTTGGAGTTTAAAAATGAAGTAGTATCCAAGGAGTATCTACCTTACAATCAAGACTTGATTTAGAGGTGAAGTAGAGATCCAAGAGTAAAATGGAACAGTCTGTGACTCTCAGAGGCATTGTGTTACATTCGTGGTCCAACACTTCACCAGCATGAAAAAAATATAGTTTCACCAAAAAGGATCCTGGGTGTTAAGTGAGCTGAGACATTGGTTCTATTCCTAGATCTGCCATTGACTTGATTTGGCCCCAGCCATATAATTAAACTTGTCTAGACTTTTGTCTCTTACTCTATCACATTAAAGTATGGACCCAAATAACTATGAGGTTCCTTCCATTCTTTGTGTTCAGCAATCTACATCACCAGCAAACCCATCTCCTATCTTCCAACCATACTCTACTAGATTATAAGAATCATGAAGGAAGAGAGAAGTCTGTTTTGTTCACCAGCATATCCTCAGCACCTAGCATAGTGCCTGGCCCATTAAAGTATTTAAATAAATGTGCATTGAATAAACAAATGAACCCATTCCAATTGAGAAACACAGTATCAGTCCCAAGTCTGTTTCTTCTTTCACACAATAACTGATATAGCAAAATTTTGAAACAGCCAAAGCCCTAAGTTACTGACAGAAGCTAAAGAGAAATTATAACATTCAGCAACAAATATCTTAGCATTTGGTTTTTTTGTCAAATTATTAGAATATGCTTTTCTATTACTCAGTGTAGATGGGCTTAGGACTGGCATTCTGAATAAGCAACTGGCTATCCTTTTCTATAGAAATCCTATGGTAAAGGAACAGATTCTCTCTGTCTCCCAATACACATGTATGAACACATGCACACTTAAGCCTATATCTCTCCTCAAAACACAGACTCAAGACTATACACAATAAAAAGAGGTTTATAGTAGATACCATGGAAGATTCTGGAAGAGAATAATCTGTAGTTGCTGCCAGCTTCATGCTTACCACATTTCATTTTGTATTTTATCCCTATTGCTTGATTCAACCTCTGTTCTATTGAATTTTGGCACTATATTCAAGAATCGAGGATTAGTCCTCTGTTCCCTCCCTCAGGAATCCTTTCTGATTTAGGAGAGCAGTGTGGGAGAGAAACATTTTAACTTTTGGATTCCAATATATGACGTTTATTCAAGCAGGCTATTGTAACCATTCAAAACATGAAAGAAAGACATTTTATATCTAATAAAACTCTCTGTAGCAGATGCTTTGTACTATATTGTGCTTTGTATAATAATAATACAATATGAAAGATTATAATGTAAGTCATAAAGTATAGGGAATAACCCAGAACCAGTTAATAAAGTCATTGTGGTGATGCTTATAACAGATACACGATAGTTACTCTCCCATTCTTCCACTGAGTAATATAAATTGTGGCTTAGAAATTTATTTAAGTGCAAATTTGCCAGTGATTGGTTCAGGAATGAGTATGTGGCACAATTATTATCAATTAGACATGAGAAGAGAAATGCAAGAAGCTTTTAGAAGTATTATGCTTTCCTTCTAAGGCAGTGGCAAAAACAAACAAACAAACAAACAAAAAACTGGTGTCTTTCTATAGCTGGAAATGAATAAGAAAACATGCAACCATGCAGACAAGATGGCAGCCAGTTAAAAATCACAAGGCAACTAGCCTTGGTTTGAAACCCAGTACTACTGACAGCATAATGAGGGGAAAAAAAGAGCCTAGGTCCCAATTCCATTAGTGTATCACTAACACAGTTACATTTATCGCCTACTCTACTTTTGAATTTCCTTTTATTTGAGACAATAAATGACCTTACTGTTTAGGTTAAGTTAAGGCTTCTGTTACTTGCAGCCCAAAGAACCCTATTTGATACATTTAATTATCTATTTGTGGAGGCCATCTACTATGTAATTTTAAATAAGCATTTAGTTACATTGATTTAAGATGATTTAAAAAAACAGAATTGAAAAAAGAATAGCAAACAAGTGAAGAGTTCAGCCATATATACCATTAAAAAATTACACACAATAGTCTGAGCACACAGTATACGCAGCATTTCCTATTTGATTTATCAAGTTTTTTATTTGACTATTCACAAGTGATTTTTTTTGAAATGTTAAACACAAAAGGCATCCTAGAAATAAAACTTTACATGGCAGTCTGTCCCTGTGGAAAGAATTTTATGAAAGTAAAAGATGGAAGAGGTCTGTCTGATTTGTCCCTTTGTCAAGGCATGAGTTTCTTACGATATATTTTCTTGTTAAAATTATACAAAGGGTCTCAATCCTGAGGATTTAATGAATAAACTGACTTCTAGCTGGGATTGAAATGAGATTTTTTCCCCCAAGGAATAGCACTACACGTGTGATCAAGAGAATTACTGAGGGATTTCACCCTACTCTATAAGAATCCTGGTCTGTTTCAGGGTGATAATTTCTAAATACAGAGAATGAGGAAAGGGCAAATGTATATCTTTGAGTAAACTGAAAACTCAAAAGAGAAATTAAATTCAACAGAAGGAGTTGCTCTCAGTTTCCACCACAGCTACAGAAAGATATGAAAAACATGTGCAAGTAAAATTTCTAAAAGATCATTCCAGTTATAAGGGCCATAAAAACAACCTCAATAATCTAACTTGGCCTCACTTCCTAACAGGCATCAATCACACTAAAGTAGTCGGGCTTTGCAGTTTCTTACAATATATTTATTCTTCCATGTTTTTGCTTGTGAAGTTTCCTTGGTCTACGATGGACTTCCCGTTCCTCCCATCCCTCCCACACTTGTCTCCACTCCTGCCTCTACTCTGTTCTTTTCTCACTTCTTCCCTACTGTCTCTTCCTCTTTTCCTCCCAATTCCCATTCATCATTTCAGGTCTAATTCAAGTCCGACCTTCAGAAAGTCCTCCCTGCACATTCCTTCCTCTGAATTCCTATAAAGAAAAGTCTATGCCACAAGATTCCAACATGTCCTGATTTAATTAATCAAAATGGTATAATGAAAAGTATAGTCCTTAAGAGTAAATAAGAATTCATCTCTGACACTCTAGCAGACCCTCAATGAATACTACTGGTCATGATCATTATTAATAGCAATAACAATTAGCAGTTATTAAAAGTTGATTTTGCTATGCAGTAATTTTATGATCCCAAGCAAGATGTTTAGCCTATCAAAACTTCAGTTTTTCTATCTGTAAAAATTAATAACATCTGTCCACTAACCTCATAAGATTATGAGAATTGAAATGAGATGATGTGTGTGATAGTGCTTAAAATGATTGTTATACAAATATTTACATGATAGATTCTAAGAGAGCTATTAAAGATATTCATTAAAAGATTATTAATAACATGAGAGAATGCTTATGTTGTAATGTCAAATGAACAGAGAAAAATACACAGTTGTTCAACAATGTGATTAAAAACTACATAAAAAGTGCATTTTGTGAAAAGACTAATGAGACATTAGTAGTAGTTTTCAGGGCAGGGACTAGGGTAAAGCAAGTGAGGTGCCCAGGCACAACATTTAAGAAGGCACTCTCTTATTGACTGCAAGAGCAAGGCTAGCCTCCTTAAATTTTGTGCCCAAGATAATATTCTCGATACCCTGATAAAGTTGCAATGCTGGGGCAATAGAGCGTCAATTGCAACTGAAATACAATGGCTATGGGGCGCCTGGGTGGCTCAATTGGTAAGCGTCCGACTTTAGCTCAGGCCATGATCTCAAGGTTGGTGGGTTCAAGTCCCGCATCGGGCTCTGTGCTGACAGCTCAGAGCCTGGAACCTGCTTCAGATTCTGTGTCTCCCTCTCTCTCTCTCTCTGCTCCTCCCCCACTCACACTCTCTCTCTCAAAAATAAACATTAAAAAAAAATGACTAAATATTTAGTACATCAATTAATTAAAACTTTCACTAGGGGGAGCCTGGGTGGCTTAGTCATTAAGTGTCTGACTTAGGCTCAGGTCATGATTTCACTGTTGGTGAGTTTGAGTCCCACATTGGGTAAGCTCAAGCTCCACTTAGAGTGAGCACCAGCCCTGTGAGCACCAGCCCTGCTTCTGGTGAACCCCGCTTCTCTCTCTCTCTCTCTCTCTCTCTCTCTCTCTCTCTGTGTCTTTCTCTCTCTCTCTCTCTCTCTCTCTCTCTCTCTGTCTCTGCCCCTCCTGGGATTCTCTTCTCTCTCTGCCCCTAGATCACTTGCGCCCTCTCTCTCTCAAAAAATATAACAAATAAAATTTTTTTTAATTAAAAAACAAAACTTTCACTAGGAAGACTATGTCTTAATTGCTTTCCTTATAATCAAATTGTTTCTAAAGATAAATTCTGGCAAAGTTCACACAGTCCCAACTCCCAGCTAGAAGAAGGCATAGAGCAAAAGCAGAGCCTACCATAGATTTTAATGTAGTGAAATGGCTTGCCTTGAGTTGAAAGCAGAGCCTGCCTGGTATTTTTTTAGTCAATATATGACTACATGGACCTAGAATAATCAATTTTCCAAAGAAATAACTCAGAAAGGATATAGGCAGCATAATGTTGTGGTTGGCAGCATGAGAGTGCTGAAAACAGATCACCCAGTTTCAACTCCCAGCTCCACCATTTATAGGCCTACTTATTTCAGGAAATTCCTAACGTCTTTGGGATTTAGTTTCCTGATCTATAAGGCGAATATAATAATAGCACCTACCTGATAGTGCTACTGTAAAAATTAAATGAATTAATCTACATGCAGCGGTGAGTAGTGCATGAAACATAGTAAATCCTTAATAAATCTTAGCTACTATTCCTGCCAGATAACTAAAATTTTTCCCTTAGTTTAAAAAAGTATAAATGCCTCTGGGGATAACTCTGTAACTTAGGATTGGTTGTTTATACTAAAGTCTAAATAAAAGATCTGAGGGAAGATTTGGGAGAACATGAAGTAGTAGGTTTGTAAAAGATAAAAAGAAGAAATAATATACTGTAAGGTCCACAATATTTTGCTCACAGTCATACAGCAAAGACAAGAGCCTAGTTTAAAAGTGGAACAGCAGTGCCTAGGACTCCTTCTTTCCCTTTGACTAAATGAACTAATAAGAATCATTTGGGCAGTATAGTACCTACCTAGAGCTATGCAAAGGATATAAATAAATAAGCAAATAAATAAATAAATAAATAAATAAATAAATAATAAATAAATAAATAGTGTTATCAAGAAATTCACTAGAAGAAACACAATTCATAATCATGAAATAATTAGAGACTGTACCAAACAGCATATAGCAAAAAACTAAAGTATCTGAAATAAACAGTAAGGCCATAGAAGTTTAGAGATAGAAGGGATAAATCATCAACTTTACTGAGGCTACAGGAACCCATCTCTTGCTCCACACAACACTTCCCAGTATCAATAACTCCAAAGGTCCTGGGGTAACATAATTAAATAAGAGATAATTTGATTGGCAGAATGTAAGATTTTATTGGCAACTACAGAGATCAAAGATATGGTCTCAGCCTGACACAGAAGATTTCATGAAAACTTTCTAAGTCCCCACATTACAGTAACCTTTTTAGCTTCACAATGCTCCCTTCTGTCATCATATTGCCTACATCCATGTAACATGGAGAGGGGAAGAGAAGGAGGAGGAGCAGGTGTCATGTCAGGAAAGAAAGCTTGCTTTTTCCTAAGAGGTTTCTAAACCTATCTGGTTCAATGGCTTTACTTACTTTTTGATCTTTCAAATAGGTCATGATGAGACTCCTTTATCCCTCAAGACCAGCCTCACACATCTTAAATGTATAAGGGAATAAATGAAGGAAATCAGTCTTTACCATTCCCACCTTAGCCTTGTTTTCAGAGGGAGCCATAACTGATCATTAGAAAATTAGCCTCCATACCTCAGCTAACTGGTTTTCAATTAGTGAAGCTTTCAAACTATGCTTTGCAACTATTTCCAAAAAAAAAAAAAAAGAACATGAAATCCATTTTTCAAAATTATGTTATATATTTTATTTAGGTTCACATGTACTGGCTCATGATATAAAATGCTTTCTTAGTCAGGGTCACAAGTCAAAATAGTTGTGAAACACTGCCCTAATCTATTAACAGGGAATGAGTCGAACCAGGAAATACACCATATTGACAATGCTATATTGACATAATTTTCAGCAGATGAGGGGAGAGTACAGGTCACCTGATCTGCCAGATCTCCTTATAATATCAGAACAGTGTCAATTATTAATATGATAGTTCAACTTGCCTCCTCTCATAGAAGGATCTGGAGAGGACTCCAAACTTACATGTTGAGTTCATTCTCCCCCAGTATTTAGTATATAATGGTTGTCATTTCCCCAGGTCTATAAATAAAGGTATATATGCCTATGGGTGCTGAAGAGTTTATGTGTCTATGTACAAAATATGTAAGTGTAAAATGGTATTTCTTGTTAAAATGGGAAATATTTTATATGGACCTGTCCATAATAAAGTTTGTTTAAGAGACTTCATCTGATAGAACATATGTAGCATGGGCAATTACCTCAGAGGGTGTGGAGGAGAATGCCCTAAAGAATTGAGCTGCAAGTCATGATAAGCTGTCTGTAAGCATTGAGTAGATGTCTGCAGTCAGGTGGCCAATAGGACAGCTGACAAGAAACATTGAACATTCCATGTGTGAAATGGCTTCCTTGTTCCTTCCTATCCTGCTGTTTTCTGCCTATGTATCCCTGGAAAGCTCAGCCTCACTGATGCCAAAACTGCCCTGAATATGAATCCAGACATAGGTGGAGCAGTTGCCTTCATCACCATTATTGCTCATTATTTTTATCATCTCTCTTTATCTTCTTTTCTTAGATGATGTGCATTATGTGCTATATGCTATATGTGTTAACTGACAAATTCATAAAATTGGTTGTTTGCTACACTGCCGGGCTGTGTATAAAAAGCTGTTTGAACAATATGTTCATAAAGAAAATCATTTTCTCATCCACACATTTTTCATCTGCACAAACTCTAAATCTAAAAGAAATGGAAAGTCTAAACGAAGCATACAGAACTTCCCACAGAGCAGAATAAATCAATTTCACTCTAGTCTCACCTCTTTATCCCCAAATATGGTCATTACACTACCTGGAACTGACATAAATAGGAGAAAGAAATGCATGAGGGAGTAGAGGCTGGGTGGGAGTACTATTAAATGCCATTTTCATAGCTCTTAGCAATTTTACAAAAGCACTTACATATACATTATAACACTTAATCCAGACTACATTTAGATGCTGTAGACAATATTATTCATCTTCATTTTTCAAATAAGTCATGGAGGCTCGGAAGGGTAAAAACAAAGTCAAGATTCAAACAGAGTCCATCATCTGATCCTTCCATCTATCACACTGCTTCTCTATTGACTCAAGATGCGTGAGGCTTATTCAAAAGGGATGAGTTAAAAACCTTAAAAAAATTTTTTTCTTTAATTTGTAGGGTGGTATATCATCTCAATCCATATACAATATTGAAAAGGCCTCTACTTGCTCTGGTCATCAGTCTCTAACTGCTACTAATTATCATGTTCCATAGTCATCCAAAGCATCAGTGATAAATAACTGTCTAGAACAAAGCAAACACTCTACTTGTCCCCATTCTCTCAGAGCAAACTTAATTTCTGTATCTGAATCAAACATAGTATACTAAAATTTAGGGTCAAAATCAGGAAATTTTGTCATGCTTATTATACATATAAAACACAAATACAGGGGGGGCGCCTGGGTGGCTCAGTCGGTTAAGCGTCCGACCTCAGCCCAGGTCATGATCTCACAGTTTGTGAGTTCAAGCCCCGCGTCGGGCTCTGTACTGATGGCTTGGGGCCTGGAGCCCTCTTCGGATTCTGTGTCTCCCTCTCTCTCTGCTCCTCCCCAGCTCATGCTCTCATTCTGTCTCTGTCAAAAATAAATAAACTTAAAAAAAATTTTTTTAACATAAATACAGGGTAACTAAAGAACCCAAGTTAAGGTCATCCCAGGACGTTCACCCACTTACATGGGTGTGTTTGCTAGGAAAATTAGTGTAAATCTGAAAAGAAACAGCTTCTCCAGCAACTCAGTCTTTCTCAGTCTCATGTCCAAGAAGTGATGGAAAAGATATTAAGCTATTCATCAAGGGAAGTATGAAAGTGTTGAATCACTATATTGTACACCTGAAACTAATATTACACTGTTGTTAACTAACTGGAATTTAAGTAAAAACTTTTTTAAAAGAAGAGATATTAAGCTATTGAAAGTAAAAAATCACTTTCATAGATATAGCATTGTATCTAAAAAGAGTTTAGTAAACATCTCTAACATGCGAGCCTGTACCTGCCACAACTACCACAAAATTAGTAATCTTGGTAGAGCTTTAGAGACCTTGTGGTTCAGGCCCCTGGAAAATGGACAATAATTTTTATTTGATATCTTGTCTTAACGGTCTCCTTATCCTTCCCTCTCTTTCTTTCTTCCACAAAGCAATAAGCTACAAATATAACTCAGAACTAAAAGTTCCTAATTAGGACCACTCATATCCACGTAGTGTTGCAGAAAGAACAACTCTGAATCACCTCTTGCCCTGACTTAATAGGTAATATCAACAAAGGGTTCAGGTGTTTCATTTTGGGAAAGGTTTTTTGCTTGTTTGCTTGCTTTGATTTTTGTTTGCTTGCTTGCTTTTGTGGTTGTTATTTAGTTTTTTTTAGAACTAGATCTCTGAACTATAGAGTTTAGTAACGCACACACACACACACACACACACACACACACACACACACACCCTAATCCACATCCAAATTCAAAATAATCAAATCCAAAAGGGGACATGAGATAGAAAACTACCAGAGACCTCAGATAGGTTCATTGTAATTAAGAGGCCTCATATTTTATTCCTTACCATATTTCTTTCTTAGAATATATTTACCATATTCCTGATTATTCATCCTGTAATACTGTTTAGTTTTTAACAGACAGAAGTACTGCTATTGTTTGAAAAGCTTTTATTGTGCATTCAAAATGAATCTTCTATTTTAATCATTTCACATGAATTAGAAACACAATACTTAATCTGTGGTAAACCTTTTTGTTAAAGTGAATATTTGTAGCAATGCATAAAGTTGAAATTTCATACATTGGGTTTCATGTTGACTGTGCTCCTAACTGGGGTAGGTTGTTTTGAAGTTCCATATTCACAACCAAATGTAATACTACAAATAGGGCTTACTGTATGTCCATCAACATTTCATTTTAAAATGGCTGAAAACACCACATAACTGTCTTGATCTATCTCATTATTGTTCACTCCAAGGGATTCAGTAAATGCATTACAGATGCAACAAGGACTTCAACAACTGTAGTGTCTGGTTCTTATAGATAGTATTCCTCATAAGAAAATAAAAACTGACAACCTAAGTTGGTATGAAAAGGTACAACCTAATGGTCTGAGATACCACTCTTTCTTTCTGACCTCAATCTATCATTCAATAACACAATGTTACCATAAGTGAACTGAGACTGAGATTTACACATACTGAAAATTGCTTAGCTTTTCTAGAACAGCACATGCCATAATGATGTGCATGCTAGTTTCTCTGATTTAGAAGGCTCAGCTGAGAAAGTTACTCTCATCAGGCTTAGGTAAAATAAGATTCTAACCTATCCATACCTTATTAAAAGTCTCAAAAAAAAACGGAAAAGAAAAGAAAACAGCCACTCATTTTCTTTCCTGGTTCGTTCCAGGGAGAAAATGAAAAACAATAGAAGGAAAGGGGAATTGCTTATCAGTTTCTCCCTTAGGGAAGGTCCTCAGTGGTCTAGAGAGAGGCTGATTTTTATGCTTTATATTCTGCTTTCCCAGTGGCTTAGGGGAAAGTTAGAGAGAGAAGCTATACATCAAAGCAAGAGGGGGCATTTCATGAGAAGATGGGAAAATTCAAAATTCCTTAAGAGGCGTCCTACCTCTTAAGGTCAAGGTCAAACTAATATAAATTCATCCTAATTTAGGAACAGAAGAGAGAAAAGGAAGCCCTAATTCCAAAGGAGAATACTCCAATTGTCCAGCTCTTCTCAAGGCTGTGTCACATGCAAAGCCTACTTGGCCAGCAATGAAGCAACAACCTGGAGCCCATCTGCATGGGGAGCCTGAGCCCTGACTTGTGCCTGACTGACTCAGTGCCACAGCCATTT
This sequence comes from Herpailurus yagouaroundi, assembly GCF_014898765.1. Classification (NCBI taxonomy): domain Eukaryota; kingdom Metazoa; phylum Chordata; class Mammalia; order Carnivora; family Felidae; genus Herpailurus; species Herpailurus yagouaroundi. The sequence goes on along the minus strand of NW_024412396.1, from coordinate 22,773,286 downwards.
GTCTTCCTACCTGAGCTGAGCTGGGCTGATGTTTTACTAAGCATCCGTCCCACTTCTTCAAATAAGGAAAGTCCGGCATGGCGTGGCATACACTACAAAAATTTCTTAAGAGCCTTTCAAGCTCTCCTTTCAGTAAGACACAATCATAAATTTAACAAACAGTTCTAGTCAAATAGATTAGACTTTCAAAAATTTTGTTCAAATAAGGAATCCAACAGCTTTCATCTTTTTCCCTCTTGGCATATGAAAAATAAAAGAAGTAACAATAATTCCCTTCTGACCTAACGTTTTTAAGCTTTTCAACTTTTGAATATTTTTACCTCTCAGAACACAGAAATGTTGCTTTAAATATTATTTTCAGAACAACAAATTATCATGTAAGATGAGCAACAGCATGGTAGAGTTTTTAGGGGTTACAGGTTTCTTTCCCAGAACATAGCAACGATGTATAAAATCCAAGCATCTTACAAGACCCTTTGCTAGAAATAAAATTTGCAAGGATGTTTTTATGACAAAAAATAAAATTGTGTGTGTGTGTTTCTGCAAATATAAAGGAAGAGGGAATACTTTATCCTTCTTATCTTGCTGAGATTTTCATCAGCAGTTAGAAGTCCCCACAGTTTTATTGCTAGTACCAGAATTTCATTAATTAGCATCAAGAGAAAAATAAAGACTAGGCTGAAAAGCTCAAAACTCACAAAGTGGAAAAGGGAAAGGGCCAAATAAGATTATTAATAAGTGAAAATTGGAGCATGTAATGTTTTGCCTCCTCATCTGACAACTCAATGACATTACAATTAGAAATAATAATTATTGCTCATATAAAGGGAGCTCCATTACATGGGAGAATTATGATAATTTGTGTGCATAGCTTAAGCTTCAAAAGTCTGACTTACACACAAAATTTTTAGTTAATATATTAATTCTAGATATTTCCTTTATAAAAAAGTTGGTAAATATATAATGTCCTCATCTGAAATATAAATGAATTTTTAATTCCTTAAAGGGATTCTGCATTATACAAAAGAAATTTGAGAATTAGTATGCAATTCTGAGGATCAAGGCCGTTTCTAGAAGCATAAAATATTCAATTAACTCTCCTGTAGAATTTTTAATTGTGACATTGAAATGCTAAGCAGAGCATTAACATCTATTATTCTTTATGAATTAATATTTTCCAGGCCTGCATACACTGCCAGTTCTATAATAGCACTTCAGGGCACTATTTAAGGTTTTGGTTTCATTTCTCAACCCATGTTAAAGGGTTATGTTTAATTCTGACTAAGCCACCTTTCATAACCAATGAAGCATCACTTCAAAACAAGGAAACATACTTGTTTAATTTAAAAAGGGTGGGGTATTTTTTAATATACCAGGACAATGTCTTCCATAATTTCAAAATCAAGATGTTCCAAATTCCTAACGCTATGCTATAAGAAATGACTCCCATGATGTGCTTTCTGGCTCATTTCTTTCCTTCACAAAAAGAGCAACAAGTTCTCCACCCCACTTCCAGAAAACAAGCCAGCTCTGCATAAAAGTGTAATCAGCACAGTATGCAGGTAGCCTAAAACAGTATTGTTACACACCACCAAAACTTAAATGAAAAGAACTGATACCAAATAATGGTTAAGAGTCTGAGCTGTGAAGTCAGAAAGTCAGAGGCAGCAGATCTAAATATTGGCCACCAACTTATTAGTTCTATGACTGGGAGCAAATTACTTAATCCCTTTAAGCCTCAGTTTTCTCATCTGTAAAATGGAAATAATGATAATACCACCATCATAGGGCTCCTGTGAGAATTAGGAGATAATGCAGGTGTAACACTGAACCCAGTGCTTGGTCCCTAGAGAATGATCAGTAGCTATTTTACTTTTATTACATTAAGACTCTGATTAATCATCTGGACATTTCTAAACTCAGTATAACTCCAGAATAATAAACAGATTTTGAACTTATCTATAGCTGCAATCAATTGGCAGCAGTTGTGTTAAGAATAGTCAATGAAGCATCGCTTCAAACCAAGGAAAGATTGTATTTGCTTAATAAAAGAGGGGAGAATTTTTAATATATTTGTTATAAAAACTTCTTACATAATTTCACAATCAATCTGAGTTTGGACTCAGCAGAAAAGAATTATCAGTTATTGCTCTCTACTATGAGCCCAGAATGGGGAAATAGCCATGTTTCTATCCCTAGTATAGCTAGTATTTGTTGTCATATAAGTCATTTTCCTGCTGATGAAATTTTTTTGCTTTTCACTTAGTTTGCCTTCGTGTGAATAAGAAAATCCATTCACATGTGTGAAAGAAAGACTGTGAACAGATCTAGAGAAAATTACTAAAATAGCTTTGGTCCAGAATATCCCAATTCAAACTACCAGTGCAGCACTGCCAAGAAGGTTCAACTGACTGACATTATTTAAAATAATGTTTATTTTTTACATAACTACATATGTATAAACATTAGGTCAAATATTTTTACATATTAAAAAAATATGTTTATTCCTTTTTGAAAAGTGTGAAGAAAGCTGGAGATCACTTGCATTAAAGTAGTTTTTTAATAGTGGTGATTTTTTTCAAGAAACAAACATTCAAAAAAGATCCTACCACCCTGCTGCCAACTTCCTTAGTTTAAAAATAGGTATGATTTTAATGGTTTCCTGTCTCACATTTAGATCTTTCATCCATTTTGAATTTATTTTTGTGTATGGTGTAAGAAAGTGGTCCAGTTTCATTCTTTTGCATGCTGCTGTCCAGTTTTCCCAACACCATTTGTTGCAAAGATTTTTTTTCCATGGATATTCTTTCCTGCTTTGTCAAAGACTAATTGACCATACATTTGTGGGTTCATTTCAAGGTTTTCTATTCTGTTCCATTGATCTATGTGTCTATTTTTGTGCCAGTACCATACTGCCTTGATGTTAGAAAAGCAAGCAATGCAGAAGAGAATATAATTTTTAAAACAACTTTAAAAACAGAGCTCATCTGCTAAACTCATATAAGTTCATTAGGTTTACAAAAGATGTGTTTCAACAGTTCCCATTGAATCCTATTCAATATTTATCTTCTGCTGCAGATAATGTATCAAAATACAGATTTTGTTGCCATGAAACTAGTATAGTTAATTATAGCATCCAGCAAGACATGAAAGATTAAGCCATCTTCCCCAAATATCTACATAACCAAACACTGACACAGCATGTTTAACTTACCAACTGAAAGTTACTGCTAATTCTACTTGCATAATCAGTTGAAATAAAGGGGTTTTATTAAAATACAATGCTATCACTCATAGTTTGACTAATGAGCATTTTGTTTTTAATTTTTTTATGTTGTAATACATCTTTTTTTTTGGTAGATAAGCAGAACATTTCTACTATCACCTGCAAATTTATATTTTCTTCATAAATGGCCCTATGAACTACTTAGTATAAACTGAGTGCTCTAAGAAAATTTGCATGTAATGCTTTTCACTAGATTATTATTTTGAAGAAAAGAAAACCCTTGTATATTAAAACTAGAATAGATTGTGTCTAAGAATCACGGAATCTTAAAGTTGGAAGACTGTTGAAAGCAGTAATTGCCAATGATTTTACCAGGAAAAAAATCCTTTTAAATGCTATCTAATATAATTCATGTTTTAAAAATTCTCTATATCAAAAAAAAAAATGCATTTAGAGAAGCGATTATTTTTCCTACTCTTAATGAATATATGGAGCTATGCCCACTTTCCAATGGGCTTTAGGAATAGCTCATGCACCAGTGTGAGCACATCGTGCTGGTAAAGGGTGTGATATCCAGAACCAGATGCCTAGGTTCAATCCTAGATCCACCACTTACTATTTGCATGATCTTTGCTTGTTTCTTTAGTAACTACCTCAGAGGAGTAAATACTAACATGTGTAAAACCATGTCTGGCAGATAGTAATTGCTCATTAACTATTAATTATGGGGGCACCTCAGTGGCTCAGTCGGTTGAAGGACCAACTCTTGGTGTCAGCTTAGGTCATGATTCCAAGGTCGTGGGATTGAGCCCCACACCAGGCTCTATGCTGTGCATGGAGTCTGCTTGGGATTCTCTCTCTCTGTGTCCCTATCTCTCTGCCCCTCTCCTGCTTGCACATGTGCGCATGCACTCTCTCTCTCAAATAAGAAAATTTTTTAATTAAAAAAATTATTATGTTAGTATTACCATTGTATTCCATGAGAAGGAAACCATCTTTGAACTCTTCTAGTCTAAGTATTCACCCAAGTATTTTTTTCTATAACAGTCTTGACTGATAGCCAATCATCTCCTTCTTGAACATGACTAACCAACAGAGAATGTGTCAGCTACCTATTGGCACAATAATACTGCATAACAAACCACCTAAAAACACAGTGACTTAAAACTATAACCATTTTTTTCAATTTATAATAAACAAATGGATCAGCAATTTAAAGTGGGCTTGCCTGGGCAGTTCTGGACTTAGTTGTATTCAACTTGTATGTCTGGGGGCCAGCTGGCCTTCAGCTGATTTATAAACGCCTCAACTGGAAAGACCAAGATGACTCATGTGCATCTCACTCTCCAAAAATCTAGGCCAAGCATGTTCCTATGGTCCCCACAAAGATATAGGAGAAAACAAACCCCAACGTGCAAGCCTACATCAATTCTCCGCTTGTATCACATCTGCTAACATCCCATTGACCAAACAAGTCACATGGTTCAGCCCAGCGTTAAGGGGTAGGACAGCTCAAACTGCCCATAGTGGGAGGCTCTGCTAAGTTACATTACAAAAGACATGGATACAGAGAGTGGTGATAAGTTAGATCATCACTGCCATTATACACAGGGAGTTTATTACATCAAAAGTCAGTCCTATGCAATTGTCAGGTACTGGGGCTGAGCCAAAACTTCCCTCCCTTTAACTTCTCTGATTTGTTCTTAGTTAATTCTCTGGAGCTATAACTGCGTAACTCTAATCATTATTCCAAATGACATTAAGTAGCATTAAAATATTTGATTAGACTTGTCATAAATCATTTTTTGCCAGCTTAAAAAAAAACTCAGTTCCTTCTTTTGTACTTCATATCTGGAAAATGATCTGGCTTACACTGTCAACATTCCCTTTAAATCATGATACTTCAGGGGCACCTGGGTGGCTCAGTCAGTTAAGCTTCTGACTCTTGGTTTCAGTTCAGGTCATGATCTCATTGTTGGTGGGTTCCAACCCCACATCAAGCCCCACATTGAGCTCTGCACCCAGCCTGCTTGGGATTCTCTCTCCCTCTCTCAAGCCCCCCCCCCCACTTGCTCATGCTCTCTCTCCCAAAATAAATAAATAAATTTTTAAAAAATTTTAAATAATGGTACTTTATCAGAAACACTCTTATGCTACTTAAATTATTCTCATTATTCTGCATACTATATATTCATTATTATATTTTAAAAAATAGCATAGGCTTTTTTGGTTACTGAACTCACAATTGAGCTTGGCAGCAAATAAAATCCCCAGGTGTTTTTCATACAATATTGTTAAGGAAGCTCCTCTTAGGATGTATTTCCCATAGATTGACCCAAGAACAGACTTTCCTGAGTACATGCTTTAGCTGACAATAAATTGGTATGGCATAATCATGGTTTTCTTGTTGCCAATTTGAGTTATCTGAATTGCTTGTTACATGTTTGTAAACTCACTGACCACATGTCAATCCCTAGTGAACTGCCTGTCATTTACTGCCAAAGCACTTACCACGTTGTGTTGTGAATTATTTGTCTATATATCTATCTCTTCTGTCAAAATATGAGCTCCAATGGGCAGGAATTATTCTCTCCTCCATTGTATACATTCCCTCAACTATACCTTATATGATGTGGCTTCAGCTCACTCTTCTCTGGATACACTCTAGTTGGTCAAAGTCATTTTCAAAATATGACACCCAGAACTAAACACAATCTACCAAATGTATTTTACAGGGAAGGGAAGGTGTTATTTCCCTGTGATAGGACCAATGACTGGATTACTGCTTTTTTCTTTTTCCCTGGCAACTATATCACACTGTCAACTTATTTTAACTTTACAGTCAACGATATCCTTAAGATGTTTTCACATGTACTAAAGTTTGCATGGGGTTTTTGGTTGTCTTTTTCCCCCCACCTAAGTGAAGCACTTTGTATTCAGTTTTAGGAAATTTCATTTTCTTAGATTTCACTTTTGATCTCCCATTCCAGCTAATTAGGATCACTTATATTTTAATTCAATCATTTGACATATAAGCTATGTCTCCCAGCTTCATCATTTCCCAGGTTAATGAGTATGTCATCTTAATAAAATTATTTTTAAATGTTGGCCCCAACATTTCAAAAGACCCATTACTAGAGATCTATTTTAGGCACTATTTGAGCACAGCCTTCAAAGTTAAAAATCCAATTTCTGTGTTTTTCATGTACTACGCCTTACAAGCATGTTTATATTTTAGTATGAAACCTTTAAAAGACCAAAACCTGCAAGGCCAATAGAAATTAATTTCTAACCATGAAACTTAAGAGTTGTGGGAGAAAAAGTTCTGCCAGGAGAGTTCTATTGTAGTTGTCTGTCTATTCATAAGCCGACACTAGCTAATAGCATCCTTGCCTAGGTTTTTAATTCCTTCTCTTCACAATAGTAGTTGAATTGTGCTGAGCATTTATTAAAAGTATTGCCTTGAGTGAGACTGATCTGAGGGAGATATGATCAGCTGATTTCTTTTAAACATAAACTCTAATGCATATTATCTCACATACTAATATCTGTGGTGAGCAGCTCCACATAAAGAATCTCTAAGGGTTCCAGGTAATCATGAGGGCTGTAACAATACAATATTAAAATGATTTCCTTATGTAAAATCTGAAGGAAGTCAGAACATCCAGATATTAGGCTTGATTTTTGGCATACATAAGTTACTATGATCATCTTCTAAATTCATTTTGGATTCAGCAATTTTACTTCCATTTTTATAACTCTCTTATGTCACTGAATCTTCCCTAGAATCTACAGCCCTGACTCAGTGAAAACGAGGTGAATCACAAGCTATACTTGTCTTATTTTTAGTGTGCAGCACAATCCTGAGGGAGTTGCAGATGTTCAGAAACAAAAAAAAACAAAAAAAAAAAAAAAAGCAAAAACCTTGTAAGGCCAACATAAAACTCCTTTGCGCCATAAAGGGAGTGTTTCCTGTTGTCTGAATCTTAATACATGTCAAGAGAGAGGGGGCTGTGTGACACTTTTAGGAGAAACTATTTTCTCTCTGCCCTTTTCTGATACCTTTTTCAGTGTGACAAAAGGCACAAATGGCAAAGGAAAAATACCACATTTATGAGCCAGGTGAGTAGTCTACACACAATTTCATTTCTATTACTCACAGGCTGTGTGTGAGATGCATGGAGGAAAAGAAAACCAGGAGTGACTCCCTTCCAGCCAAAACAAACCCTTTTACCAGAGATAAGAAAACTGTGCTAACATTATGCTAAATTAAAGCACGTCAGAAAACAGGTTCCAAACACAACTCTAAAGCTATTTTTAAACAGTCATAGCTACTCCCTTGAGTAATAAAATGTTTGCCAATAATTAATTCTAATTTTTCTCCCTTCTTTTGCTTTAGAAATTTTTATAGTTAATGCAGACTGCCATAAGAAATGAATACAAATTAAATCTGAGCTTAAAATATTACTACACAATTCAAGTGATTTTTTTTTCTTCTAAATGAGCTTATATCAATGAAATCACATACTATCAGGCTTTATTTTTACAATACACTGAGTTTTATCTATACCCTGAGATGACTATCTCTCAACAAAAATAGTGCTTTTTCTTTACCTTGGAAAAGTATGTTACTACATAGGCTTAATTGCTAATGAGGTCTAACCTCCAAAAAGAAAGCCCCAGCTGTCAAAGCGACATCACCTCAAGACAGTTGTGAGATAAAAAACATGATTTATTCAGTAGAATTAACTTTACATATAAAGCAAACAAGTACTCAGAAGGAAATGGTCCATTTTTTATTTAAATGGCATTCTCTATCCGTAGCATTTCCTGAACTTCCCAACGGATTCATGGCCCATCTACAAGATATGGTCAAATAGAAAATTTTCCAGTTATAAATATTTATTACACAATTACAGGAATCAGATATATGGGTATTTTTACTTGTACCCTAGTCCCTTCTGACTCAAAGTGTGGTTTATAGATCAGTAACATTGGCCTCAGCTATGAGCTTTTTAAAAATGCAGAATCTCTGGCCCCACCCCTTACTTCCAAGTTATAATCTTCACTTTAAAGAGATCCCCAGGTGATTCCTATGCACGCTGAAATTTGAGAAATGTAGACTTTAAAACTCTCTTCTAGCTTTGATCTTCCACAGTCAGGACCCTGTACTCCCATTTAAATAACTAAAGCACGTGAATAATACATATATTGTTGAGTCCCGCATTCCTTTTAAATTAACTGGAATAAAAATTTGTATGAACTTGTCAAATAATGAATAAATAACTGATTGTGGTGGCAAGAATGAAAGTTACAGGAAAATTGTACTTAAGCAGGGAAAACAAATCTGATGGATATAACACATTCAGTATGCTTACTGCTTGTAAAGGTGCAAAGGATGCTACTAAGTAAGATCAAATGAAGTAGCTATACTGAAATGAAAGAACATCAAAGACAAAGGCAAGAAGAAAATTATAATACCAAATGTAAGGTTGTATTTGAAATAGGAAATTGAATTTTTGTGCAGATTGTTGTGAAAATGACAGTTACAGACAGTCATGATGTAGATCTTATTAAATCCTCCCCTTTGTCTCTCTGCCCCACCCTGCCCCACGGAGGTGTTGTGGAGAGAACCCTGTGTCCTCATCTCTGGGCAAAACTGCTCCTAAACAACTTGAAGCAAGTGATCACTCCAGGATTTTTAAATTTTTTTTTCCCAACGTTTATTTATTTTTGGGACAGAGAGAGACAGAGCATGAACGGGGGAGGGGCAGAGAGAGAGGGAGACACAGAATCGGAAACAGGCTCCAGGCTCTGAGCCATCAGCCCAGAGCCCGACGCGGGGCTCGAACTCACGGAGTGCGAGATCGTGACCTGGCTGAAGTCGGACGCTTAACCGACTGCGCCACCCAGGCGCCCCACTCCAGGATTTTTAAACATCTTTAATCCCTCCCTATATTTTTACCAGACTGATTTTTTTAATGCAAACAAAAAATTATTTTCCAGATTGAATCCTTCAGTGGTCCAACCCCCTTAACAAATACACAGATCCTTTCATGAGCTGCTTATGACTTTCCAGGCTCACATCCTGCTACTTCCACATGCCCCACCATACAGCCATCTCACACTGCAAACTCAAGCATTCAAGTCTTTGACCTTTGTTCCTTCTTCCTAAAATGGTCCTCTCTGGTGCTTTCCCCTTATCTCCTGGGTACATATCCTTCAAGTCTCAGGTCTCAGTAGAATTAGTCTTCCCTCTGTTCTACCAATGTAGTAGCACTTAATATGCTCTATTCAAATTTATTGACATCTCAGGGTACCTGGGTGGCTCAGTCAGTTATGCAGTCAACATCTTGATTCTGCCTCAGGTCATCTTTCAGTTCATGAGTTCAATTCCTACATCAGGCTCTGTGCTGATAGCATGAAGCCTGCTTGGGATTTTTTTTTTCTCTCTCTCTCTTTCTCAAAATAAATAAATAAAACACACAAAAAATTTATTGACATCTCTTTCTCTTCCACTAAGCTAAGTTCCTTAAGAACAGAAATTCCTTACTCATCTTTTTTTAAATTTTTTTAATGTTTTATTTATTTTTGAGAGAGAGAGAGAGAGAGAGAGAGAGAGAGTATGAGCTGGGCAGGGGCAGAGAGAGAGGGAGACAGGATCCACAAAGCAGGCTCCAGGCTCTGAGCTGTCAGCACAGAACCAGATGCGGGGCTTGAACCCATGAACCACAAGATCATGACCTGAGCTGCAGTCGGACGCCCAACCGCCTAAGCCACCCAGGCACCCCTCCTTACTCATCTTTTAACCCCAGTACCTAGTACACTAGAGAGCACTAGATGTGTGTCTCCATTCCTGGATTCTCTATTTTTGATTAATTTCTTGATTAGCTGGACTCCATTTGATGAGACCTGGTGTTGATTTCTCTCTTTTTCTTTTTAAGATCTTCAATATTCATTCTCTGAATCCTTCATGATTGAATGATAACATGTGTGGACATAATATTTTGAATATTTAGACAAATATTCCTTTGTCAAAGAATGTGGTAGGCATATCTGTATCTTTCAGCATTAAGTGTTTCTGCAACAGCCTGACACCAGCTTGAATTTTCCCCTTTGTAAGTAACTTGCTCTTACTGCTTGATATCTAAAGAACTCTTTAGATTCCTAAAGAATCTAAAGGCTTCTGCATGGCTCAGTTGCTTTAAGTGTCTGACTCTTGATCTCAGCTCAGGTCATGATCTCATGGTTCGTGGGTTGAAGCCCCGCATTGAGTTCTGTGCTGACAGCACGGAATCTGCTTGGGATTCTCTCTCTCCATCTCTCTCTTTCTCTCTCTCTGCCCCTCCTTCACCCTCGCTCTCTCTCAAAATAGATCTGTAAACTTTAAAACAATTAAAAAAAAGAATTCTTTCTTTTTTTTAGTCCTTGAGGCTCAATAACAACCAGGACATGTCTCAATGTTGATATTCAATATCAGATTTTCCTGTTAGATGTGTACGCTTCCTGATTAAAGAAATTTTCTATTACTGTATCTCTGAATACTTTTTTCACCATCTGTTGTCTACTTCAGAGATACCAGTTATCTTTGTCATTCATCCATGTCTGTCTTCCTCTTCTTAATTGCTTTCATCTCCACCTGCTTTCCATTCACTGTAATCTTATGCCTTTCTTGTTACATTATAATGAATTTTATCATTTCTGTTCCTTACTCTTTTAACACATTTATTAGATTTAAAATGTTATCTCAGTGAGTTTCCCTATGCACTTGCTTTTTATTTCATTCTGTTGTTTTATATTCTTCTGTTTAAACTTTCATTTTATTGAATTTGTATTCATATAAAATTCTTCTACAGCAAAAAGCATTCATAAGGAAACAGTTTCTGTTAATGAAGTTATGATTTATTTCAGACAATTTCCTCATCTGATACATATAGATAGATAGATAGATAGATAGATAGATAGACAGACATAGATATATCTCTGTCTTTCTCTATGGTAAATTTATACAGTTTTATGTCATTTCTTTTCATCTTGTACATACTTAAATAGTTAACATTGTCCAGACATTATTTGCTCTAGTATAGTGTTTTGCAATCATTCTTATTTCTTTACACAGTCTTTCACAAAGGTTATGCTAGAATGTCTACAAGAGAGAAGAAAATAATAACTAATATTTTAAATGCAACTATGTGTCAAACACTGTGCTCAATACTTTAATTTACTATGTTTTTGAAAAAACACTTAAAAAGTAGTGGTTAGGAGAATAGGCTGTGGATCAAACTATCTAGGCTTGAACCTAGACAGTTTATCTTCAGCTAGTATATTATTTAATCTCTCTAAGCTTCCATTTCCCAATCTCTAAAGTAAGACTAATAGATCCTGGAAACTTGGATCCTAGGCAGTTTTGCAGAACCCTGACATCTATGGACTCTAACATGGACCTCATTTAAAGAAATCCACAGACCATTAATGGAAAAAAATGAATCAATTTGTATTGTGGCATTCAAATCCTAGCACTTTGGGAAAGCATTGTTCACAATAGCCAAGATGTGGAAACAACCTACATGTCCGTCAGTGGATTAATGGATAAAGAAAATGTGTGTATGTATACACTGGAATATTATTGAGTCATAAAAAAGGGAAACCATGTTATTTGTGACAACATGGATGAACCTAGAGGATATTATGTTAAGTAATATAGTTATTGGAATTATTTTTAAAAAAATTTTTTTAACGTTTATTTTTTTTGGGACAGAGAGAGACAGAGCTTGAATGGGGGAGGGGCAGAGAGAGAGGGAGACACAGAATCGGAAACAGGCTCCAGGCTCTGAGCCATCAGCCCAGAGCCTGACGCGGGGCTCGAACTCACGGACCGCGAGATCGTGACCTGGCTGAAGTCGGCCGCCCAACCGACTGCGCCACCCAGGCGCCCCTAGAATTATTTTTAAAAAAATCTTTTTTCAGAATTTGTAAATAAGAACAAAGTAAGCTTCCTGATTTATTAAAATCACATATGTAGAAGCCTTTACATTTTCTGAAGCATGGGAAAATGTTTCTTTTAATATTAAGTTTAAAAAGCGAGATACAAAGCTGGAAAAAAGGCACAATCTTAGCTAATTAATAAACATGCAAGAAAAAGACTGAAAGATAATGTACAAAAACATTAACAATGGTTATTATAACAGGACTATTTTTTATATTTTCTTTTAATTTTAAAAAATAGAAAAAGATTATCATTTTAAAAAGGGTCCTCACCAACCTCTTTGGGAAACTATCTGGCAATATCTATTGAAGCTGAACATGTACCTCGTGTGACCCAGAAACTAGTAACATTTACTGAATGAACACCTATGTGCCAGGCCTTGTCCTGAGCACTTCATATATATGTTGAATTGACGTGGTGCAAGTGGACATCCTTGCCATTTTTCCAATCTTAGGGGAAAAGAATTTCATGTTTCATCATTACTATTATATTGCTGTAAGTTTTATATAGATCTATTTTATCAGTTTAAAGATGTGGTCTTCTATTCCTAGTTTTATGAGAATTTTTATTGCAAAGGAGTGTTGAATTTCATCAAATGCTTTTGCTGCATCTATTAAGATGATTGTATCATTAGTCTCTTTTATTCTCTTAATGTTCTGTATTATATTGTTTGAGTTTGCTGACATTAAACCAACTTTGCATTCTTAGATAAAATGCCATTTCAATCCCAAAAAAATGGACTAATTAAAGCATCTGATATCATTGTTGGGAGGGGAGTAAGTGAAACAAAGTATGAAAAACACATAAGAGGTACACAGTGTTTGTCACATGAATGAATGAATATATATTCTCTGGATAAAACTTTTGAACACCATAATATATTTTCAGTTTCAGTTTGAATAACTTGATTCTAAATCTGACTAAGCCTGAGAATCAGGCCTTTATCATTTTTTGATACAAGTGCAGCTGTCTCATGAAAACATGTAAGTTTGAAATAGCTGCAATTTTTTAGCTTGATGCCATGGAGAAATTGAAAGAGGATGCTTGCCATCTAGTGGAAACCTGTTAAATTCCAGCACTGCTTCTGCATTTTGGCAAGTTTTTAGAATCAAGTGAATTATTCATTTTGTAATATCTTTTGTGAGAAACTTCCTTCACATAATTTTTCGTACACATTTATAGGGAGAAAAAGCTCTGCAGTAGAGCAAAATCATCATCATCATCCTCAGCAGCAGCAGCCTTGAATTAACCTCTGATCAAACAGGATCTGTTTTACCAGATAATATATGTGTAACAGTATTTTCATTTTTGTTTTGTTTTGTTTTTTAATATGAAATTTATTGTCAAATTGGTTTCCATACAATACCCAGTGCTCATCCCAAAAGATGCCCTCCTCAATATCCATCGCCCACCCTCCCTGCCCTCCCACCCCCCATCAACCCTCAGTTTGTTCTCAGTTTTTAAGAGTCTCTTATGCTTTGTAACAGTATTTTCAAATGAAGCTTGAAATAAAATTCCAGAGAATAATCAACAGTACAAAAGACACACACTCATTCAAGGAAATTTCAGAATTTCTTCCACAGTGCCCATGCAGAAGAGCCACAACTATAAGTAGGTTCGTGCTCTCAGTTTTCTATCTGATTTTAATGTCCAGTTTCTCTATAATTACTCTCCTTTCTTTTTCTCTGCATTTATTTTTTTTTTGGATCAAAGTCTGATCACAAAATTCCAACCTATTCTGTCTTTCAAGAAACCATTTCCTTTTACTATTAAAAAACTACCTAAACACATTTTCTTTTCCCTTAATAGATTACCATGTTTTATAAGCACTTCTTGATTTGAGTTTAATTTTACTCCTGTAATCACCATAGAGATAAAACCCTAAAGTAGCTAAGTCTTAAGAAACTAACTCATATTTCAAGAAACAAATTACACTGGTAGGGCCATGAGTTTTGGCATTGATGTACAGTTCTTGGGTCAAAGGGTAACCAATCTGCATGTTGAATAAGGTTCCTTTTCTTTGAAAATGAGGGAACCTGACAAAGTTATGGGTGATAATTCTTAAAAGAGGCAAGTAAGTAGATTCCATAAAATTATTTGAAAGGTTAATGGCTTTAAAATATAATGACACAGGAACTATGAGTAACAGGAAAAAAAATGTGCCAGTAAGATAGGAAAAAAGCATGTGTGCAAAGGATATAGTAGACAATGATTTCCAGGACCTTCTGTCTTTTAAGGCTACCATTGAGTAGGGCTATTTTTGACTTTCATCTACATACTAAGCTGACTCATCCATAAATTAAGGTTGAGTTTTCTTTTTACCCTTCAGATAGTCCATACAGAATACCCTACATAATCAGAGGCATGAGCTAAGGGAAGGGCACTGATATAACTCTGCCATGAGTGTCTGTGATATTTGCTCATGAAGCTTGTTTGTACCATCTGGTAATGCTTGTACTTACTCCCAAATGTACCACTTCCATCTTGCAATGTACTGTTGCTGATCCTATCTGACCTTATTATTTGGGGAGTCTGACAGGATTCAGCCCATCATAGAAATTTCTAAATAGATGGCCACTAGATGCTCCATGGCCAGGCATTGTATCTCCACCAGGAAATAGAGGCACATGAAAAGGCATATAATTCTCCACTGAAAATCATGGCCTTGCTTCAGAACTCAAGGGGCTTCCATTAGGCTTTTCCCACTGGGGCTTGTGACAATCTCTATGTAACATGTTTTCTCACAAACACCTTTAACATAATAGGTTCTGCCAAACTGTATGGCCCAAATGGCAAAGCTACCTACACCACAGCTTGAACCTGTCACTGAGCTCTTTTCTACTCGAGATCCCATTTAAAATTGGCAGCCTTTTACTTATGACCCAGGGAAGTATCCCTAGGAATCGAATTATGCTGCCTTCAGAACTCAAGAGCTCACCAGGTATTGTGCTTCCTTTTTAATAAGAGATACATGATGCAATAATTTGTATTTTACTTTGAAGGATATATCCAGGCATATCACTGATCAATAGGCCTCTATAATATTTATGGATGTGGTAGGCACTTGAATCTTCATAGGATTTGTCTCCTACACTCTAGAGTACATATCTTACCAATGCCTCCCTGTGCTAGCTATCTCTTGCAAATCCAACTCAATCAATATAATGTCATTAAAGTAATATAGTGCAGAATGACAAGGTGGTCCATATCTACTCAGATTATATTTTGACAGAAGGTAGGAGACTTAAAACAGCCCTGGAACAAGCCTATAAATACATATCATTATCCATTTCATATGACTATTAACTGTTTCTTATTCTCTTTTCTACCTGAAATAAAAAAGAAAGCATTTTCCAACTCAGTGGCCACTCACCACATACCTAAGGCCAAATGAATCCACAGTGATTAGATGAGGCTGTGTTAGTCTACAGTCATTCTTTAAGATATGCTGGATTCTGCAGATGCCAGGTAAATTAAATGGAGATGTGATAGGTACTACCACTCCAGCATCCAACTGGGAGCTGACAAACTTTCTCTGTAAAAGGCAAAGTTGTAAATAATTCTGTGTATGAGTCTGTGGGTCATACTATCTCTGCGGCTACTATTCAACCCTGCCATTGTAGTGCAAAAGTAGCCATAGACAAAATATAAATAAATCAGCATAGCTGTATTACAATTAAATTCTATTTACAGAAACAGGTATCAGGTCATGTACTTAGTAACAGCCATCCAATTTTGTTATCTGTATATATGCATATATGGACTTTTCCTCCATAAATCTCCAATACCTAATATATTCACCCATTAGTACATTCCCATATACCAGTTTACCCTCCCAGTTCACTAAGGGTAAAAGCTTAACAATGAACCACCACTTTTGTCAGGAACTATTTAGGTTCTTCATTGGCTGCCAGGAAGTGAGTAATCCAACTCTAAAATCCCACCTTATCGGGGCACCTGGGTGGCTCAGTCGGTTGAGCGTCTGACTTCGGCTCAGGTCATGATCTCACAGTCTGTGAGTTCGAGCCCCGTGTCAGGCTCTGTGCTGACAGCTCAGAGCCTGGAGCCTGTTTCAGATTCTGTGTCTCCCTCTCTCTCTGCCCCTCCCCCACTCATGCCCTGTCTCTCTCTCTCTCTGTCAAAAATAAATAAACATTAAAAAAAAATTTTTTAATCCCACCTTATCAATGTTTTCTTTTTAGCCTACTCCCAGTCCAACAGCCAGCAATTGAAGTTCTCTACAAGCAGATGGATCAGAGTTTGAGGTACAAGATGTTGATTAACGATCAACACCAATGAAAGGAAAGAGGAGAAAACAGGACTGAGGAAAGACAGAAATTTAACTATAACAAACATCCAATAAAGCCTCAATCAATTTGGCATGGAGCCCTGAAGCTAGTATTGCCTATCAAACTATCTTGGGCTGGGCCAAAATGGCCAGGCATTTAAATTGCTGTTTCACTCAGTCACCCGATGCAAGCTGAGCAGACAGGATGTGACTTCAGGGAAAGTGGTTCTCTGCAGACACTAGAAAGAGACTTAACAGCTGTGGTGGGCTGAATAATGGTTCCAAATGTATCCATGTTCCAATGGAACCTATGAATGTTACCCTATATGGTAAAAGGGACTTTGCATATGTGATTAAGTTAAGGGTCTTGAGAACAGAGAATATCTTAGACTATCGGGAGGAGGAAGAGGGGAGCCGCTGAAGAGGTGGTGTAATCATGGTGGTTCTTTGAAAACAGATGCAGGAGGAGTCACAGTTAAAGGAGAAGGCAACATAATGATGGAAGCAAAAATTATAGTTATACACTTTGAAGATGGGGAGGGGCCACAAGCCAAGGAATACAAATGACCACTAGAAACTGAATAAGGCAGGGCAACAGATTCTCCCTTCAGAGCTCAGAGCTCCCAGAATGAACTGCCTCTGCCTATAGCTTGCCTTTAGTCCAGTGACACTGATTTTGGACTTCTGACCTTCAGAACTGTGTAAAAAAAAAAATCCGTGTGGCTTTAAATCAATAATTTGTTACAGCAGCCATAGAAAACTAATACTGCCACAAATGTGGTTGGTGTATGTCCCTGCCTACCACACTAGTAAAGTCATTAAATCTCAGTCTATGGGTCTTACAGGAAGTATATAAGCTTCACTACAACACCTGCACCCTAGAAACCACTTTATTGTAACAAAGAAAAGGAAGCAGGCAGAAAATATGATTTCATGAGATTAAATACACTCTGTAAGTCATGATGGATCAAAATCACAGTCTACCATTCATGGGTAGGGAGCACTACGAATCATTTAGAGATAGAAGATAATGTTGGTCTTAGAAGCCTCAAGACTTAAACATCAGGAACTCCAAATGATGCAGGCTTAGACACTAGATTCTAAGATACTACATCGTAGAACACAAAGATGAGTTGATATCCAGAAATATCACCCATTCATTAGATAATCTAAAGGTTCTTGGTTTTATGCTTCATGGAACACCAAACCAGGAAACAGCTCCCAATGACTTCTGTAATCATGGGAATGGCATATTCTACAAGACTGCAATAATACAAATACATGGATGGAGTTCCTCCAGGTTCCTATTCTACCGTGCCCTATATATTTAGGGTATATTGGTCCAAAAAGTAAAACTCAACTGAGAATCATAGATATTGGATCATGTTTAATGAGACACTGTTTTGTTGAGATGAACTAATGCATAATGCTCAATTCCAGACAAAGTTGCTCCTCTCCCTCCCTCCTCCATGAACCCCTTCAGACTCTCTTTGATTCCTCTTCCTCTGGTAACCTTCCATGTCTCCTCCCCTACCCATACTCCCACCAGGCTCAGTTCAGTAACAGTGGGCAAAAGTAAAACTAGAAGAGAGCCAAAAACTACTGCCCCCAAGTTAGCAAATGCTTATGTTCTTGGCATTTGTTCCTTTGGATGTGGCATATGAAAGGACATGGCTTACTGTGCTAGTTCCCATCCTTCCCATCCTTAGGAGAATCAGAAGAGTAAGTTTAGCTCTGGAGAAGTCATCTTAATAGAATAGATGCAAGGTTCACTACAGTAACCTCAGACTGTGATAAGAGTTTTGAGCTTTTTATTGCTCATCACCTAATTCAGGACTGGGCCAGAGAGAGAGAGGGTGGTGATTTTCAGGACTATTTCATGAGGAACAGAGGGGTTATCTTTTATTGCATATTTTCTCCTAAGACAGAGGCAGAAATATGAGAGAAAACTTCTATTGGTTCCACTACCAGTTTAATACATCAGTATATTCATCTCTGGATTATGTAGATATGAATGAAATTATCTTTATATTTATAATACACTCGGAACCAAAGCATACTCACTATTTGAACCTTGGACATTAGGATGGCCTTGGCTTCTATTTTCCAAAGGAATAAAAAAACATCTGCAGAAGAAAATCCTCAGAACCCAGTTGAAGTAAATTTTACATTTGTTCTATGTTCACCCCCCAAGTTTAGATAATCATAAAACCTAAGAAAATACCTCTATAAGACTTTTTTTTAACTGACTCAGATTTGCAAAAAGGAGTGGGGAGAAGACGCTTTAAAAACTGAAACAGCAAAAGACATTTTTGTATATTTTTAAACTGCACAATAGCTCTGAAATGGTTGAGTGGCACTGTTGAACAACCATTTGGGTGCGCAAAGTATGATAGTTATTGATATTCTAATCTCATCTATTAAACAGACATGAACTGTTCCAAAGAGAAGATTCCTCTTATTTTGTAAAGACTTCCAAAGAAAAAAACTTGGATACTTCACATCATCTGTCAGGAATCTTTTCTGGGTTTTTTTTGTTTATTTATTTTGAGAGAGTAAGAGAGTGCACATGAGTAGGGAAGGGGCAGAGAAAGAGAGGGAGAGAGAGAATCCCAAGTAGGCTCTGCACTGTCAGCGCAGAGCCCAGTGCAGGGCTTGAACTCATGAACCATGAGACCATGACCTGAGCCTAAATCAAGAGGGACGCTTAACTGACTGAGCACCCAGGTGCCCCAGGAATCTTCTTTTATAATGCAGGTGACTATTTCTGTCACTACAAAAGGGTATACTAACCTGCCTTAGTCAGCTCCCAAAGTATATGTCTCAGTAGGAAACAGAAGACACTCAGCTGAGGTTTGCAGATATTTTAATAAAGAGACTATCCACAGATGTATGAAAAGAGTTAAGATATGCAACAGGGATGTTGAGCACTATGGGACTGTTACCACTTCTAGTCCTAAAGGACAAGCTGGAGCTGGAGTGACCAAGGAGTTAGGAAAATGGAAGCCTATAGTGTGTAGTGCTTCAACCACAGCCAGAACACAGCTATAAGGCAGGAACAGAGAGAAGGAAGAAATACCTTCATCTGTTCTCTCTCTCTACTCACACCCTACAACCTCTTGCTGGTGGCTCCCACTGCCTATAAACTCTTGCTGTTACTTTATTGGAAGCCAGAGGACAAGAGAGTCTACATAATGCAGTTTATCAGGATCCACCTCGAGGGGCAAAAAGTAGGGCAGAGAAGGGTGGAAAATAAATCTGGGGAAGAGGAGTGGAGGAAACAGAAAATAACCAGCACTCAGGTACTTCACCTACTGATGACTAATAGCAAGTATAAAACAACCCATGTCCTGTTCCTCTAAGAGTCTTCTAGGGTCATCCCTAAGGAGTGTCATCCCTGAGAGTCCATGAAGCACATGTCTCAAGATTGAGTAGCCACCTCTCATTGGAGCAGAAATAAGCTAAGTCTCTAACGGAGCATTCTAATATCTTTATATCATTTTAGTTAACTATCAGAATTTCCCTACCTACTCTGCTTCATTCAAGGAACAAGGCGCCAAAACTTATCTCTGAATTCCTTCAATTACTTTGAATATTAGGTTTTAACTAGATACTTTGTTGTGAGCCATAATACTTTATGACAAAGTAGTTATAACAGTTTTTGGAAAGACAAATTAAATATTTTAGGATGCTAACGAAATCCAACTCACATGGGACATATATTAACCAGATAGGTATATGTAAGTACTACAAAAATAATAGTATGAATTTAAAATAAAATCAGTTCTCTTTAAAAAAAAAATCATTTGCTAAAAATCATTTTGCCCACATACAAACATGTCAACTGAAACAAAAGAACAGAGGAAAAGTAAAATCGCTATTTGATAGAAAAATAAGTCAAATAAACATAATTAAGGATATATACATTATATAAAACAATGGGCATTTTCTTTCATATACAAAAAAAGGCACAAAAATGTAAAGTCATTGCCATTTAAGCTACATCACACATGTGAATTGTTTTACTCATCATATCACAGAAATTGTATATCCTGTACCATGCTTTTGTTGACATATTAGCAACTCAAATTATCACTAATTTTCCATGTATGAAGTATCTGTTGGATTTAGCTCTTAGAACAAGTGCATTATACTGTTACTTGCTCTCAGAAGGCTCCCTATAAGTATAGCATGAGCCCTGGAGATGGATGGCCAGCTCTGCCAGCTGTGAGTCCTCAAGCAAGTTTATTTAACTTCTCTGTGCATTGATTTCTTCATCTATAAAATGGGTGAGTAACTGCCTCATGGGAGGTTGTGAAGATTAAAGGAGTCAATTCATGTGCAGTGCTTTCAACAGTGTCTTGAATAAATAAATACACAATACATACTAGCTCTTGTTATGGTAGTTATCCTCTTCCTCATGCCTAAGATTACTCCTTAAAAGCACGTTAAGCAATTACGAGGAAACAGGATCTCTTTGTGCTACACTCTCATTCTTTTACTCTACAAATTATCCTACTCTCAATATAATCATTGGTTTCAAAGGAGAGCACAAGTATGACTAAGAAATATTTATCGTATCAGGAACTGCAGTTGGGCTGCAATAAATAGTCATTAAAAAAAAAGCGTAAAGCAAAAAAAAAAAATCTTGTTCTCTTTTCTAAGAATAACAGAGGTGAAAGGGTGGCTCCACAAAAAGCATCAAGGACCCTGAATCATTCTATCTCCTCCATCTTCTGTGAATAGTTTTCATGTTCAAAGTTGCCTCATGAACCAGGATGACTGCTGAGCTCTAGCTAACACATTCACATTCCAAAATAGCAGAAAAGGCAAATTAATCCTCTTCTAACCAAACCCACTCCCAGTAAGAACCTTCCCAGAAGTCCCACACAACACTACCATTGAACTCAGTCAGTTGGTCACATCTACCTGAAAATAAGATTGGAAAATATAATCCTTTAGTTGGGTGTATTGCTGCTCTGAAAAAAATCTGGAGTTCTAATTCCCTGATTCAAGGATTCATACTGTGAAATCCAGCTTCTCTAATTAGAAAGACTGGTAGACCACAAAAAATAGCTCTCAAGAATATATTGATGATGACTTTATGAAGAGTTGACTAAACGTTTGCTTATTTAGTATTTATTGTTTTAAGTTTGTTTTATTTTGTTTTGTTTTGTTTTATTGGAAATGAATGACTTTATTTAGGTAGATATTGAGACTGCATATGTACTTATTAACTCTGAAGAGAAGATACCTTAGTTTAACTAATAACTGGCTAGATCTAGAAAATGTCACAGTCTAATCTAAAATCCCCATTTTTTTTTCTTTATTCAAATGTTTATTTAAATTCCAGTTAACATACAGTGTAATATTAGCTTCACATGTAGAATTTAGTGATTCATCACTTATATACACCACCCAGTGCCCTCCTCAATACCCATCACCTATTTAATTCATCCCCCCACCCAACTCCGCTCCATTAACCCTCAGTTTGTTCTCTGTAGTTAAGAGTCTGTTTCCTGGTTTATCTTTCTTTATTCCCCAATATGTTCATTTGTTTTGTTTATTAAATTTCACATAAGTAAAATCACTTGGTTTTTGTCTTTCTCTGACTGACTTATTTTGCTTTCCATAATGCTTTCTAGTTCCATCAACATTGCTGCAAATGGCAAGATTTCATTATTTTTCATGGCTGAGCATATATATAATATACCACCTCTGACAGCACAGAACCTGCTTGGGATTCTATCTTTCTCTCTCTCTCTCTCTCTCTCTCTGCGCCTTACCCACTTGCAAGCACATGCACTCTCTCTCCTCTCAAAATAAATAAATAAACAAAAAAAAAATAAAGTCTCCTACTATTATTGTATTATTATCGATGAGTTCCTTTATGTTTGTTATTAATTGTTTCATATATTTGGGTGTTTCCATGTTTGGGGACATAAATATTAACCAATGTTAGATCTTCTTGTTGGATAGACTCCTTTATGATGATATAATGTCTTTTTCCAATACCTTATTACAATCTTTGATTTAAAATTGAGTTTGTCTGATATAAGTATTGCTACTCTGGCTTCCTTTTGACTTCCATTTGCCCAGTAAATGATTCTCCATCCCCTTACTTTCAATCTGAAGGTGACTTTAGGTCTAAAATTAGTATTTTGTAGGCAGCATATAGAGGAGTCTTGGTTTTTTTATGCATTCTGACACTCTATGTCTTTTGATTGGAGCATTTAGTCCATTTACATTCAGAGTAGTCATTGATAGATATGTGTTTAGTGCCATTTTATTACCTGTTTTGTCATTGTTTATGAAGATTTTTTCTGTTCCTTTCTAGTCTGTCACTTTCTTTGTTCCTTTCTGGTCTTTCTTTCCCACTCAAAGAGTCCCCTTTAATATTTCTTGCAGGACTGGTTTAATGGTCACAAACTCCCTTAGTTTTTGTTTGTCTGGGAAATTCTTTTTCTTTCTTTCTATTCTGAATGATAACCTTGCTGGATAGAGTATTCTTGGCTGCAGATTTTTCCCATTTAGCACGTTGAATATATCATGCCACTCCCTCCTGGCCTGCCAAGTTTCTGTGGTGAGATCTGTAGCTATCCTTATGGGTCTTCCCTTGTAAATTAGGGACTTCTCTTGTATTACTGCTTTTAGGATTTTTTCTTTATCACTATATTTTGCAAACTTAACTACAATATGTCTTGGTGTTGGCTTGCTTTGTTGATTTTGATAGGAGTTTTCTGTGTGTCCTGGATTTGGATGTCTGTTTCCTTTCCCAGATTAGGGAATTTTTCAGCTTTTATATCCTCATATAAACCTTCTTCCCTTTTTTCTCTCTCATCTTCTGGTACTCCCTATGATGTGAATGTTATCACATTTGATGGCGTCTCTGAGTTCCCTAAGTCTATTCTTGTGACCCCATAATTCTTTCTCTCTTCTGTTCAGCTTCATTATTTTTCATTATTCTATCTTCTATATCATTTATTCATTACTCTGGTTCTTTCATCCTTAAGGTCATTACATCCAGTCTGTTTCAAATCTCAGTTATTATATTCTTCAGTTCTGACTGGTTGTTTTTAACTCTTATTTCTGCAGTAAGGTTCTCCCTGATGTCTTCCATCCTTTTCTTAAGTCCAGCAAGTATCCTTACGATTATTAATCTAAATTCTCCATCAGACCTATTACTTATGTCTATTTCAATTAGATCTCTGGCTGTGACATTTTCTTGTTCTTTCTTTTGGGATGAATTCCTCTGTCTTGGCATTTTACCTAAATCTCTGTCTTTTTCCATGTGTTAGAAAAGCCTGTTGTTTCCTGCTCCTGAGAGTAATGGCTTTATGAAGGAAAGGTCATAACAGTGTCCATGGTATGGCGTTTCAGGAAGTGTCTCTGGTGTGTGTTGTATGCACTCTGCTGCTGTGTTTTGACTGATTCATCCTTCAGGTCAGTTATCTGTAGAGGCTCTCCTTGCCTGCAATGGGTAGTGTTTGAACCTTGACCAGAGTGTGATGAGTTTTAATTAGGTGTGCTCTGGTCTGCTTGTTAAATGAGACCTGATGCTACTTCCACTGGAACTGAAGCCTTACAGAACTCTCTGGTCAGTAAATGTTGTGTGTGCAGGGGGTTCTGCTGGTCTTCTGGGGAAGGGGCCCACTGAGCTGGTCCTTAGGCACACTTACCCAAGAAAACCAGTACCAGCAGAACACAGGAGGGTGGGACTTGGTGAAGCAGGTTAAGCAGCCAGTGTTTGCACTGTGCTGTTTACTGAAGTTGGTTTATGCTGAGGGGCAGGGGAGGGAAATGGCACTAGCCAGTTCCTTTGTCCCCAGAGAGGGTTGTCCGTGCTTGCCGCTCTCAGAAGCACTCCCAAAAGAGCAGATAATTTCCTCTTGTGCATCCCAGACATTTTCAGATCACTGTTTTCATGCTGTCTGTCTCAAGGTTGCTTGCCTGCCTGGAGCAGCACAGTGCACTTTGGCTTCTATTCCAGCCAAGCCTGCTGACTTTTAAAACTCCAAACTTTAGGGGCGCCTGGGTGGCTCAGTCGGTTAAGCGGCCGACTTCTGCTCAGGTCATGATCTCGTGGTCTGTGAGTTCGAGCCCGGCATCGGTCTCTGTGCTGACAGCTCAGAGCCTGGAGCCTGTTTCAGATTCTGTGTCTCCCTCTCTCTGACCCTCCCCTGTTCATGCTCTGTCTCTCCCTGTCTCAAAAATAAATAAAACGTTAAAAAAAATTTTTTTTTTAAAACTCCAAACTTTAGGGACCTGGTATGGTGGAGACCTGTTCTGGTCTTCTGCGGGAGAGTCTCACTGCACTGAGACAGATGCAGGTTTGACCAAGGGCAGTTGCACCAGAGTACAGGGGTGTGGGATTTGGAGCAAGCAGGCTAAACAGATGGTGTCCAGGTTAGCCACCCTCAGCAGATGTCTCTGTACCTATGCCGAGGGGTGGGGGGGGGGGTGGGAAATGCAACCCAGTGGCTCATTTGTCCCTGGAGAAGCATCTCTGTGAATACCATCTCTCACAGATGTGCTCCAAGAAGAGCCAACAGTCTCTACTCCTGTGCCTTAGGTGATCCTCAGGTCACGCATTCTATGCCAGGTTGCTTGTGTGCCTTCTCTTTAGGAGTAGGGCAGCACCCTCAGGGCTCTATCACAGCCAAACCCACGAACATCTAAAACTCCAGTGTTCGAGCCCTACTGGTTACAAAAACTCACAAAATCAGCCACTCTTGTTTTTCCAGCCAATGGCTTTGGGAGAGTATTCTCCTTGCACATATCTCTGTGCACTCTGCTCTCTCTCACCTTTCTCTGAGACCAGGGTTTCCTCCCCTCTGCTGCACCCAAAATCCATTTCTCCCCCAAACCATGTCTCCATGCCTCCTACCTTCCTCAATGTGGCCTCTTCTCTCCCTGTGGTTGCGCAGTTTGTTCTATCAGTCCTCGCATCTATTTCTTGGATATTCATTAGGATTTGATAGTTACCTAGTTGTATTCAAGGGACAAGACAAACCTAGGGTCTTCCTACTATGCCATCTTCTAAAATCTCCTCCTTACTTGGTGCTTAGACATGTAAAAAGGAAGAGTAAAATACTAAGTTTAAAACAAGAATGTTTTTCTCTTAATTTCATGTATATTTTAGGTGAAGGAGAATTTATGGCCCAAAAAAGTCAAAACTATTTTTATCGAGCATGAACAAAATGAACCTAAAAAACAGATTTACCGTTGAGAAAAGGAACTCAAGTTTACTTGGTTCACATACACTTCTAATAATTTATCTCCATGGTATTACCTTTTCCAAGTGATCATCTAGCCTATATTTGAACCTATGTTAGAACTTAGTATTTCTTGAAGCAATGCACTCCATTCTTAAAAAATTCTAACTTTGAAAACTCTTATGTGTAGCCAACACCTCTTCATGGCCTCCATCCCCTCTTTCTATTTCTAAGTCATAGGGCCATGCATCATAGCCTTGGGACTATACAAATACTTTTTTACAAGGTAGCCAATAAATATTTAAACAGAACTATCATGTTCCCCTGAGTCTTCTTTTCAATACTATAGTTGAAACTAGAGTTCAATACTAAGTTCTTATCATTTATCTTTTTGTTTCAAAATTGGAATAACTTTTACTCCATATGAAAGAAATATATTCTTACTATAAACAATTTTTAATATATGTGTATATAAAATGTAATGTAAAAGCCTCACTCCTAATCCCACCTCTTCAAAACAACCACAGTTAATATTTTAATGTATAAAATAGACACAGCTGGGATGGCTTTTCCAGTTCACAGCTATACCTCAGGGGCCATATTCGTGCTTATGGAAGCAGTCCTCAACCATGACAACAAGCTGGCAAATTGTAGACTCTAACCCTCATTGTAACACTAATTGGTCAAAAATGTGGGCATATAATACAAGGCTAATCAAAATCCTGCCCCGAGATTTTCATACTGGGAAGCTAAAAGAGAGAAATCTTTTCTCCCATTCTTGTTTTAGAATTATACAATGTGTATCTGTATCTGTACCATAACCAGTAAGGAGCCCTACACCAGGCTTGATCCACAACAAAGAGATCATGGCCTGAGCTGAAATCAAGCATCAGTCACTTAACTACCTGAGCCACCTAGGTGCCACGTAATTTCTTTTAGTGTGAACTACCTCAGTCCCTTCAACAAATCTCCTTTTCTGTATAAACTAATTTGAGTTGAATTTGGAACCCTAGGAGTTACTGGCTAATTCAAAGAATATCTTTTCAAATTTTTTAAATGCATCAAAAATATGTTCAAATAAGTGAGATTATACAACTTGTTTTTATTTAACTTGTTTTGTTTAACTTGTTTTGCATCTTAACTTAAAAATAATCATGGCGTTATGTCTGGGTGGCTCAGTCAGTTAAACACCTGACTCTTGATTTCAGCTCAGGTCATGATCTCAGTTCCTGAAATCTAGCCCCACATCAGGTTCCATGCTGAGCATGGAGCCTTCTTAGGATTCTCTCTCTCCCTCTCTCTGGCCTCCCCTGCTCACACTTGTGCGCGTGCTTTCTCTCTCTCTCTCCCTCTCAAAATAAATAAATATATATATTTTTTAATCATGGCAGGGGGACCTGTCTGGCTCAGTTGGTGAAGCATGCAACTCTTGATCTCAGGGTTGTAAGTTCAGGCCCCAATTCAAGTGTAGAGATTACTCTAAAAATTTTTTAAATCTTTTAAAAAAAATCATGGCATTTCTATGGCAAAACCTATACATCTCTCATCAGTTTTAAAGGCTCTCTCATAAGTTTTAAGCATTAATTTGTATAAGGTACCATTTCTTTTTTTTTAAATATACAAAATTTATTGTCAAATTGGTTTCCATACAACACCTAGTGCTCATCCCAAAAGATGCCCTCTTCAATACCCATCACCCACGCTCCCCTCCCTCCCACCCCCCATGAGCCCTCAGTTAAGGTACCATTTCTTATTTAACCAATTACCTATGGAAAATATTTAGATAATTTTTCATTTCATTCGTATAAATAATACTTCACTTATCCTTGTACATATATTATCAGATACTTATGCAGTTAATTATTTTGAATAAATTTCTAAAAGCAAAATTGTTGGCTCAAAGGATACATACATTTAAAACTTTGATAGCTATTATCAAATTTCCATCTAGAAAGTTGTAAACATTTCTATTTCTAGCAACTGTGTGGGCAAGTGCCCTCACCAGCACTGAGTATAATCACAGTTTAATCTTTACCAATATAGTTGTCAAATGTGCTGTCTCATTGTTGTTTTTATTTTTGGTTATTTAACTAGAAGAAAGATTGAGCATCTTTTCACTTTGGCCATTCGTAATTATACTTCTTTCTCTTCTCCTTTTTTTCCTCCTCCTCTTCTTCCTCTACCTCTTTCTTTGAGAATGACATCCTGTAACAAACATAACACTCCAGGACTGATATATTGGGTCCAGAACAGGGCAGGAATATCAGTCACTGCATTTATTCCAAATACTTACGGTAATGCTGTCATATATTACATACATTTTTTGAGTTACATATGAGTTAAGACAAGTGACAAAAGTCGATTCAAACTGGCTTAAGGAATAAAGGGAAAATTTGTTCATGTAATTAAGAAGCCAAGGACTATTGCTGGGTTGAAATGTACCTTGATCCACAGCCTAGCTCTGCTCTCTCCATATCTTGGCTCTGCTTGTTCTGTATTTATTCTTTTCTCAGGCAAAACTCTTCACATATGGTGTCAAGATAACCACAGAAACTGCTCACATCGTCTCTGATTTAAGTCCATGAGAAACAAGAAATTGTACTTTCCTGAGGCCACCTTGATCTTCATAACTAGCATGGTGATCTTAAATAGGTGTCTTTAAGTTCATATGATTGATTTACTAACCTTTCTTGTATGTCTATAAATCTTACATTCCTTTCTAGAAGATGAATAGAAAGCCCTCACACATCACAGAACAGAAATTAGACCTCTTCCACAATCTTCAAGCACTGAAAACTGTAAACAGGCACCACTAAATCTACACAGAATCAGGAAATGGTATAGGCCACTGCACTCTCTCACTGATTAATGACCCCCAGTCCTTTTAAAATCTTCTTGGCTAGACAGAAACTGCAGAGTCGGCTTTTGAAGAAAAGTACATCTTCTCCTCAGGTGGTTGGTTGGCCTCCTGAATAAAGCTCATATTCCTTTCCAATCAACACTCACCTCTTGAGTCTTGTCTTTTCAATCAACAGGCAGCCAAACTTGGGATTCAGTAACATTCCTAGTAACAAATCTCCTAAGATTTACTATGAGTGACCTAGATCATTTGTCCACCCTGACCCAAACACTGATCAGGCAGTACAATATACTGATTGATTAAAGCCTTGGTCACCTATTCTATCACTAGGGCCAAAGGTGAAGTACCATTTAGAACTATATAGTATTGAGAGTGGGAAAAGACTAAGTTCTAGAAATAAGACTAGATTCTAGATATTGTTACCAAAAGAAGGGTGAAAGGAAGCTAGAGAGGCAATCAACAAATAACTCCTACAGATAGTCACATTTATTATTAACTAAATGAACTGCCAACCAAAACCCTGATATCTTTTTCACAAATAAATTAAGTCCATGATCACGGATTCTTTCTGGAAAGAAGACTATATCTTCTACCTTCTCTTCAGGTTACTTTTGGTAGGAGTAGAGAACACATATATAATGAGGAGCAGGCCTAATTAGGAATTAAGAATTAAAGAGGCAGGGCTTCTGGGAAGATGGCGGCATAGGAGGATGCTGACCTCACTGCCTCCTGCGGATCACTTAGATTCCACCCACACCTACCTAAATAACCCAGAAAATCACCAGAAGACTAGCAGAACGGATTCTTGGAGGCAAGCATAGATGAGAGGTTCACGGAAGAGGGTAGGAAGGGCGGAGAGGCAGTGCGTGCTACACGGACTGGCAGGAGGGAGCCAGGGCGGAGGGACAGCCCGCCGGCCAAGAGGAGGTCCTGAGTCTGGCTGGCAAAAGCGGAGGGGCTGGACGGAGTGTGTTCTGACAGCAAGCGGGACTTACATCTGGAAGGTTATAAGTTAACAGCTCCGCTCAGAGAACAGGAGGGCTGGAGGACAACGGGAGGGAGAGTTGCTGAGCCCTGGATGACAGAGCTCAGCTTGGTGGGGAACAAAGGCGCTCGCCAGCGCCATGTTCCTCACCCATCCCCCAGCCAAAATCCCAAAGGGAACCAGTCCCTGCCAGGGAACATGCTTGCACTGCGCAAACACTGAATGCTGTGCTTCTGCGGATCCATCCCTCCGGTGGGTCTGACTCCCTCCCGGTGCCGCAGGGCCCCTCCTGAAGCGGATCTCGAAGGAAAAGCGAGCTGAGCCCGCCCCTCCCGCCCCTGTGCACCTTGCTGATCCACCCCAGCTAATACGCCATATCCCCAGCACCACAAGCCTGGCAGTGTGCAAGCAGCCCAGACGGCCACGCCACCCCACAGTGAATCCCGCCCCTAAGAGAGGGGAAGAGAAGGCACACACCATTCTGACTGTGGTCCCATCGGTGGGCTGGGGCAGACATCAGGTCTGACTGCGGCCCCACCCACCAATGCAAGTCATTCAAGACAGCACAGGGGAAGTGCCCCACAGTTCCGCACCACTCCAGGGACTATCCAAAATGACGAAATGGAAGAATTCCCCTCAACTGATCAAAAACGATTTAAACAATACAACAGAAAGTGAATTTAGAATAATAGTCATAAAATTAATCGCTGGGCTTGAAAACAGTATAAAGGACAGCAGAGAATCTATTGCTACAAAGATCAAGGGACTAAGGAACAGCCAGGAGGAGCTAAAAAATGCTATTAATGATCTGCAAAATAAAATGGAGACAACTACGGCTCGGATTGAAGAGGCAGAGGAGAGAATAGGTGAACTAGAAGATAAAGTTATGGAAAAAGAAGAAGCTGAGAAAAAGAGAAATAAAAAAATCCAGGAGTATGAAGGGAAAATTAGAGAACTAAGTGATGAACTAAAGAGAAATAATCTACGCATAATTGGTATTCCAGAGGAGGAAGAGAGAGGGAAAGGTGCTGAAGGTGTACTTGAAGAAATAATAGCTGAGAACTTCCCTGAACTGGGGAAGGAAAAAGGCATTGAAATCCAAGAGGCACAGAGAACTCCCTTCAGACATAACTTGAATCGATCTGCACGACATATCATAGTGAAACTGGCAAAATACAAGGATAAAGAGAAAATTCTGAAAGCAGCTAGAGATAAACATGCTCTAACATATAAAGGGAGACCTATAAGACTCGTGACCGATCTCTCTACTGAAACTTGGCAGGCCAGAAAGGCATGGCAGGAGATCTTCAATGTGATGAACAGAAAAAATATGCAGCCGAGAATCCTTTATCCAGCAAGTCTGTCATTTAGAATAGAAGGAGAGATAAAGGTCTTTCCAAACAAACAAAAACTGAAGGAATTCGTCACCACTAAAGCAGCCCTATAAGAGATCCTAAGGGGGATCCTGTGAGACAAAGTACCAGAGACATCGCTACAAGCATGAAACCTACGGACATCATAATGACTCTAAACCCATATCTTTCTATAATAACACTGAATGTAAATGGACTAAATGCACCAACCAAAAGACATAGGGTATCAGAATGGATAAAAAAACAAGACCCATCTATTTGCTGTCTACAAGAGACTCATTTTAGACCTGAGGACACCTTCAGATTGAGAGTGAGGGGATGGAGAACTATTTATCATGCTACTGGAAGTCAAAAGAGAGCTGGAGTAGCCATACTTATATCAGACAAACTTGACTTAAAATAAAGGCTGTAACAAGAGATGAAGACGGGCATTATATAATAGGGTCTATCCATCAGGATATATAGGGTTTATATAACAGGGTCTATCCATCAGGAAGAGCTAACAATTATAAATGACTATGCGCCGAATACCGGAGCGCCCAAATATATAAAACAATTACTCATAAACATAAGCAACCTTATTGATAAGAATGTGGTAATTGCAGGGGACTTTAACACCCCACTTACAGAAATGGATAGATCATCTAGACACAAGGTCAATAAAGAAACAAGGGCCCTAAATGAGACATTGGATCAGATGGACTTGACAGATCTATTTAGAACTCTGCATCCCAAAGCAACAGAATATACTTTCTTCTCGAGTGCACATGGAACATTCTCCAAGATAGATCATATACTGGGTCACAAAACAGCCCTTCATAAGTTTACAAGAATTGAAATCATACCATGCATACTTTCAGACCACAATGCTATGAAGCTTGAAATCAACCACAGGAAAAAGTCTGGAAAACCTCAAAAGCATGGAGGTTAAAGAATACCCTACTAAAGAAGGAGTGGGTCAACCAGGCAATTAGACAAGAAATTAAAAAATATATGGAAACAAACGAAAATGAAAATACAACAATCAAAACGCTTTGGGATGCAGCGAAGGCAGTCCTGAGAGGAAAATACATTGCAATCCAGGCCTATCTCAAGAAACAAGAAAAAGCCCAAATACAAAATCTAACAGCACACCTAAAGGAAATAGAAGCAGAACAGCAAAGGCAGCCTAAACCCAGCAGAAGAAGAGAAATAATAAAGATCAAAGCATAAATAAACAATATAGAATCTAAAAAAACTGTAGAGCAGATCAACGAAACCAAGAGTTGGTTTTTTGAAAAAATAAACAAAATTGACACACCTCTAGCCAGGCTTCTCAAAAAGAAAAGGGAGATGACCCAAATAGATAAAATCATGAATGAAAATGGAATTATTATAACCAATCCCTCAGAGATACAAACAATTATCAGGGAATACTATGAAAAATGATATGCCAAAAAATTGGACAACCTCGAAGAAATGGACAAATTCCTGAACACCCACACTCTTCCAAAACTCAATCAGGAGGAAATAGAAAGCTTGAACAGACCCATCACCAGCGAAGAAATTGAATCGGTTATCAAACATCTCCCAACAAATAAGAGTCCAGGACCAGATGGCTTCCCAGGGGAGTTCTACCAGACGTTTAAAGCAGAGATAATACCTATCCTTCTCAAGCTATTCCAAGAAATAGAAAGGGAAGGAAAACTTCCAGACTCATTCTATGAAGCCAGTATTACTTTGATTCCTAAACCAGACAGAGACCCAGTAAAAAAAGAGAACTACAGGCCAATATCCCTGATGAATATGGATGCCAAAATTCTCAATAAGATACTAGCAAATCGAATTCAACGGCATATAAAAAGAATTATTCACCATGATCAAGTGGGATTCATTCCTGGGATGCAGGGCTGGTTCAACATTCGCAAATCAATCAACGTGATACATCACATTAACAAAAAAAAAAGAGAAAAACCATATGATCCTGTCAATCGATGCAGAAAAGGCCTTTGACAAAATCCAGCACCCTTTCTTAATAAAAACCCTTGAGAAAGTCGGGATAGAAGGAACATACTTGAAGATCATAAAAGCCATTTATGAAAAGCCCACAGCTAACATCATCCTCAACGGAGAAAAACTGAGAGCTTTTTCCCTGAGATCAGGAACACGACAGGGATGCCCACTCTCACCGCTGTTGTTTAACATAGTGCTGGAAGTTCTAGCATCAGCAATCAGACAACAAAAGGAAATCAAAGGCATCCAAATTGGCAAAGATGAAGTCAAGCTTTCGCTTTTTGCAGATGACATGATATTATACATGGAAAATCCGATAGACTCCACCAAAAGTCTGCTAGAACTGATACATGAATTCAGCAAAGTTGCAGGATACAAAATCAATGTACAGAAATCAGTTGCATTCTTATACACTAACAATGAAGCAACAGAAAGACAAATAAAGAAACTGATCCCATTCACAATTGCACCAAGAAGCATAAAATACCTAGGAATAAATCTAACCAAAGATGTAAAGGATCTGTATGCTGAAAACTATCGAAAGCTTATGAAGGTAATTGAAGAAGATTTAAAGAAATGGAAAGACATTCCCTGCTCATGGATTGGAAGAATAAATATTGTCAAAATGTCAATACTACCCAAAGCTATCTACACATTCAATGCAATCCCAATCAAAATTGCACCAGCATTCTTCTCGAAGCTAGAACAAGCAATCCTAAAATTCATATGGAACCACAAAAGGCCCCGAATAGCCAAAGTCATTTTGAAGAAGAAGACCAAAGCAGGAGGCATCACAATCCCAGACTTTAGCCTCTACTACAAAGCTGTCATCATCAAGACAGCATGGTATTGGCACAAAAACAGACACATAGACCAATGGAATAGAATAGAAACCCCAGAACTAGACCCACAAATGTATGGCCAACTCATCTTTGACAAAGCAGGAAAGAACATCCAATGGAAAAAAGACAGTCTCTTTAACAAATGGTGCTGGGAGAACTGGACAGCAACATGCAGAGGGTTGAAACTAGACCACTTTCTCACACCATTCACAAAAACAAACTCAAAATGGATCAAGGACCTGAATGTGAGACAGGAAACCATCAAAACCTTAGAGGAGAAAGCAGGAAAAGACCTCTCTGACCTCAGCCGTAGCAATCTCTTACTCGACACATCCCCAAAGGCAAGGGAATTAAAAGCAAAAGTGAATTACTGGGACCTTATGAAGATAAAAAGCTTCTGCACAGCAAAGGAAACAACCAACAAAACGAAAAGGCAACCAACGGAATGGGAAAAGGTATTTGCAAATGACATATCGGACAAAGGGCTAGTATCCAAAATCTCTAAAGAGCTCACCAAACTCCACACCCGAAAAGCAAATAACCCAGTGAAGAAATGGGCAGAAAACATGAATAGACACTTCTCTAAAGAAGACATCCGGATGGCCAACAGGCACATGAAAAGATGTTCAGCGTCACTCCTTATCAGGGAAATACAAATCAAAACCACACTCAGGTATCACCTCACGCCAGTCAGAGTGGCCAAAATGAACAAATCAGGAGACTATAGATGCTGGAGAGGATGTGGAGAAACGGGAACCCTCTTGCACTGTTGGTGGGAATGCAAATTGGTGCAGCCGCTCTGGAAAGCAGTGTGGAGGTTCCTCAGAAAATTAAAAATAGACCTACCCTATGACCCAGCAATAGCACTGCTAGGAATTTATCCAAGGGACACAGGAGTACTGATGCATAGGGGCACTTGTACCCCAATGTTCATAGCAGCACTCTCGACAATAGCGAAATTATGGAAAGAGCCTAAATGTCCATCAACTGATGAATGGATAAAGAAATTGTGGTTTATATACACTATGGAATACTACGTGGCAATGAGAAAAAATGAAATATGGCCTTTTGTAGCAACGTGGATGGAACTGGAGAGTGTGATGCTAAGTGAAATAAGCCATACAGAGAAAGACAGATACCATATGGTTTCACTCTTATGTGGATCCTGAGAAACTTAACAGGAACCCATGGGGGAGGGGAAGGAAAAAAAAAAAAAAAGAGGTTAGAGTGGGAGAGAGCCAAAGCATAAGAGACTGTTGAGAACTGAGAGCAAACTGAGGGTTGATGGGGGGTGTGAGGGAGGAGAGGGTGGGTGATGGGTATTGAGGAGGGCACCTTTTGGGATGAGCACTGGGTGTTGTATGGAAACCAATTTGACAATAAATTTCATATATAAATAAAAAAATTAAATAAATAAATAAATAAATAAATAAATAAATAAATAAGAAATTGTGGTTCCTATACAAAATGGAATACTATGTGGCAATGAAAAAGAATGAAATATGGCCTTTTGTAGCAACGTGGATGGAACTGGAGAGTGTGATGCTAAGTGAAATAATCCATACAGAGAAAGACAGATCCCATATGTTTTCACTCTTAGGTGGATCCTGAGAAACTTAACAGAATCCCATGGGGGAGGGCAAGGAAATAAAACAAAAAAAGGAGGTTAGAGTGGGAGAGAACCAAAGTATAAGAGACTCTTAAAAACTGAGAACACACTGAGGGTTGATGGCGGGTGGGAGGGAGAGGAGGGTGGGTGATGGGTATTGAGGAGGGCACCTTTTGGGATGAGCACTGGGTGTTGTATGGAAACCAATTTGACAATAAATTTCATATATTGAAAAAAAAGAATTAAGAATTAAAGAGGATCTATATAAGTAGGTATGCATGATGTTCATCTACTGGAAGCAATATTGTTAACACGCAATTCTCCCCAAGTTGGTATACAGATTGAATGGAATCAAAATAATAAACATATATCCATCACCCCCACATTTTTTGCACACGCCTTTATAATGTTTCTCCTCTTCCTCTTCTCTCCCAATCCTTAGTCTGCTCAGGCTGCCATAACAAAATATCACAGACTGGGTAGCTTAAATGACAGAATTTTCTCACAATTCTGGAGGCTAGATGTCCTAGATCAACATGCCGGCCAATTTGGTTTCTGGGGAGAGCTGTCTTCCTGGCTTGCAGATGGCCTCCTTCTTGTTGCATCCTTACATGGTTGTTCCTCTACGGTGCATGGAGAGAAAAGACTGGTGTTTTTTCCCTTTCTCACATGGACACAAGTTCTTTTGGATTAGTGCCCCATTCTAGTGACCTCATCTAACCTTAATTATTTCCTTAACGGTCCTATCTCCAAATATATCTCATTGGAAGTCTGGTGAGGCTTATGGATCCCTTATTAAAATAATGTTTTAAAATTCATCAAATGAAATGCTTGGATTCCCAAAACAATTATATTGGGATACATTTTTATCTCTATATCCAAGGAAAAGCTCTGCACACAGTGACCACTTCCAACATGGCAAAGGGACAGTGCAGTAGCAACTTCAGGCAGCTGTGGATGGATAAGATGGAGGCAGCAACCCTGGTTCCCTATGTGTAGTCCTTTTATGCACTAGACCCACATATGCCTCCAGTGAAGAGATATGCAAGTCTGAGATCCTTGGGAAGAAAAGAGAGGCCATGGTGTGGGGATACTTCAAGACACCTTAAAGTATGTAAGACCATGCACTCCAGCAGCATACATTAGCACCCTGAAAGGCAGATAGAATGAATCTTATCTCAGTAGTCACCAGTCCAATGAGCAAAACTAACCAGCTACTCCACATCAGAGACCAGAAAGAATGTAGAGAACATGGTATCTCAGTCAGGATTTTTTATCCCTTCCCTCTCCTGAAAGTGAGAAAGAGAGAAAAAGAAACAGAAAAGACTGAGAATTCACTAGGAAAAAAAAAACGAGTGAAAAGTAGTAGTTAAGGCCATGAAGATGGTCTCTCCAAGAGACACTGAGAGAACATAAACTCCACAACCACCATCTCCCTGCCATGCCTAAATCCTTGGATTTCCCAAAGTTACACAAGAAAGAGTATGGACTTATTGTACTGGACTGTTAAAAGAAAGGGTAACCCCATAAAGCTATAAATTTTCATAATATTTAGGATGCAAATGTTACTTCCTTGCCACTTCTCTACATTACATTTCTGCAGTTGATTATGGTTTTGAGGAACCCACTTATTTCCACCCCAATAAGACCTTTTTCACTCCCCAATTAAATTCTATTGAGTTTATTTAGCCCATCAAGCCTTTTGAAGACATTTTGTATCCTGATTTTACCATATATTTGCTCTCTACCCTAGAGTTATAATGGTGGCACGTTTGATTTGCCTTTCTTTACCATCCTCATCAAAATCCTTAATTAAAATGTTGGCCAACTATGACAAGGGAACCAAGAATACTCAAAGGGGAAAAGACAATCTCTTCAATAAATTGTGCTAGTTTCACTGGATATTTGGACATAAAAGAATGAAGCTGGACATCTATCTTACACCACTCACAAAAATTAACCCCAAATGGATTAAAAACTTAAATGGAATACCTTAAGTTATAAAATTCCTAGAAAAAACAAAGAAGTAAAGCCTTGACATGGGTCTTGGTAATTATTTTTTGGATAAATATTTTGGATAAATGTTTTGGTAATTATTTTGGGGATATGAGACCTAAAACACAAGCAATCAAATCAAAATAAACATGTGGGACTACCTCAAACTAAAAAGCTTCTTTCTGTACAGCAAAAGAAACCATCAACAAAGTGAAAAGACCACCTACAGAACAGGAAAAAATATTTGCAATGATACATCTGATAAGGGGTTAACATGCAAAATATATTTTAAGAAAAACCCATACAACTTAATAGAAAAAACACAAATAACCCAATTAAAAATGGGCAAAGGACCTAAATAGATACTTTCCAAAAAACGTATATGAAAGGCTAAAGGTACATGAAAAGATGTTCAACTTCACTAGTCATTATGGAAGTGTAAATTTAAACCATAATGAGATATCACCTCGTGTCTGTAAGTACGGCCATCATCAAAAAGACAAGAGGTAACAAATGCTGGCATGGATGTGGACAAAAGGGAACACTTGTGTACTGTTACAAGGATTGTAAATTGGTACAGCCAGTATATAAAACAGTATGAAAGGTCCTCAAAAAATTAAAAATAGAACTACTACATGATCCAGTAATTCTACTGTTGGGACTACATCCAAAAGAAATGAAAACACTAACTTGGAAAGATATCTGCACCCCCATGTTCATAAGCAGCATTATTTACAAGAGCCAAGACATGGGGAAACTTAAGTGTCAGTTGAATAATGAATGGATAATGAAGTTGGGATATATATATATATATATATATATATATATATATATATATATATCAGTCATAAAAATGAGGAAATCCTACCATTGGCAACAATATGGATGAACCTTGAAGGTATTACGCTAAGTGAAATAAGTCAGACAGAGAAAGACAAAACTGTACAATCTTACTT
This sequence comes from Herpailurus yagouaroundi, assembly GCF_014898765.1. Lineage (NCBI taxonomy): Eukaryota > Metazoa > Chordata > Mammalia > Carnivora > Felidae > Herpailurus > Herpailurus yagouaroundi. The sequence continues at coordinate 22,734,959 of NW_024412396.1, read as the reverse complement.
ATAAGTGGAATATAAAACAAAGAAACACTTAAACTCATAAAAAAGAGATCAGATTTGTGGTTACTACAGGTGGAGTTGGGGGAAGAGGGAATTGGAGGAAGATGGTCAAAAGGTACAAACTTCCAGTTATAAAATGAGTATGTTGGGACACCTGGGTGGCTCAGTCAGTTACATATCTGACTTTGGCTTAGGTCATGATCTTGTGGTTCATGGGTTCAAGCCCCACATCAGGCTCTGTGTTGACAGCTCAGAGCCTGGATCCTGCTTCAGATTCTGTGTCTTCCTCTCTCTCTGCCCCTCCCCCACATGCTCTGTCACTCTCTCTCTCTTCTCTCTCTCTCTCCAAAATAAATAAACATTAAAAAATTTTTTAATAAATAACTAAAATAAGTATCAGGAATGTAATGAACAACATAGTGACTATATTTACATTGCTGTATGATATGTTGAAAAATTGCTGAGAGTTAATTCTAAGAGTTCTCATCACAAGGAAAAATTTTTTCTTCTTCTTGTTTTCTTTTTATTGTATCTATATGAGATGATAGATGTTAGCTGAACCTATTGTGTAATCATTTTTACAACACATGTAAATCAAATCATCATGCTGTACACATTAAATTTATACAGTGATGTTATGCCAATTATTTCTCAATAAAATTGGGGAAATTTTTTTTAATGTTAAGTCTCACAGTTGGGGCAGATAGAGCCATCAAAGCAACCACTAGTGGGCATCGTTCAGCCAGTCATTTCAGAAATACATATATCATCCCAAGTTCTAAAATTTAAGAAGTCCTTATCAAATGTCCTTGTGAAGCCTATTGATATTTCTCTAGTATTTTCCTGATCTTTCTGAAATAGTAAATACCAGAAATAGTAAAGCTAACGTCTTTAGTGAAATGTTTCAGTGAAAACTGACCTAGTGGACAAGATATATCAGAGACCTAACCTGCAGGGGTAAGGAAACCAGCAAGAAACAAGCTGATTTATATCACAAATGCCAGAAAATTTCAGGAATTGTAATTATGCTCCAGGTATATCTGAATGCAGAGTGTGGAACTGAGGTGAAAATAGGAGAAATGGTTGAGAGTCTACATTAAAAAGAAAAAAAAGTTTCCATGACCTTTTTCTTCAGCCTAGATTTGGGGACACCTGTTTAAAGCTGAGGGTTAAGTTGCCATCTGAAAACAGACTAATTGAAAGTCTTCATATTGAAAGGTGACATCCCAGCCCTCTCCCCATGTTCCTCTCATGGAACACTAGCAGACAAGTTTATGTTCTGTGCCGACTGTTCTTTGTTTAGCTCTCCACCATTCTCTGCCCTACTCGGGGAGGATACCTCCATGGACTACATCACCCAGGATTCCTTTGCCTTTGCTATCATTTGAAATCAGCCAGTGAGACACCAGCAGAATAACAAAGGGTAGAAGGAGAGGGGGGTTGGACTCTGTATCCTACCTCAGCCCCCAACAACCACCACACACTTTTGACAGTAGCTATGTTCCTTTGCTTTCAAACACAGTAACTGTTCAGTGTACTCCCATATATAGTTACAGATCTTTCCAGGTTCCAGTAACACAGCCCTTTCCCCTTGCATCTTCAGGCCTACGAGAGATAAAGGCTTCCAACTGTTTTTAGTCTTTAGGTATTTTACCATCCTTGAAGGACCCTGTTTGTAAATATTCCCCTCATTAAATTCTCCTCTAGGTGCCCTTCCATTATGCTCTTCAATGTGATTCAACTGCTTCCTTCAGGCCCAAACAGATACATACTTGTGGAAGTTTTGCAGCATGCCTCTAGTGAACCTGAACAAGCTGGAGAGAAAGATCTACAGGTGTTTGTTCCTAAACAAAAGGGAACAGCTCCCTGTATTCCAGGAACAATAAGTGTTACTAGATGTGTGAGGTGAAGAGTGGAGAGGAGGCTCAGAAGTAGACAAACGCCAACTCAAAGAGTACTTGTCATAACTTGGACAGTAGCAGAAGAACGGAGGAAAGAGACTGAAAATGAGATGTCATTTGGAATTTTGAGGCAGAATAAAGGAATGAAGGGGAGAAAAGAAAAAGAATCAGAATTGCTCTTAAGCCTCTAATTTTTAGGAGTGGACGAACTGTCTTTCACTGAGATAAAGAGCAGAGGAGAAGAGCGTTTCAGAGTGGTATTCACTGAAGGGAAGGGAGTGAGGGCAAGGAGGGGGTGTATAAGGGAGACAGTAGGCAGCATAATGCAAAGTTCTATTCTGAAGATGTTGATTTGGAATACCTATGGGAAATCAAGGTGAAATCTTCCTTGAGGCACAGGGAAAGAGCTTTCCTTCAACTCACTGAACTCATCTAGTCAGTGTAAACCAGATCTAGATCCACAGAAAAAAAGCTAAGCTAAATTGCTTTTAACCAATTTAAGAGAGCAGTAGGCAGTAGGCAAGACTGGAATAAAAGGTTCCCAGTGCAGTCACCTATTTAACCACAAGATGGAGTCAGAGTTAAACTACAGGAGAGCCTTAGTCAGAACCTCCTCCAATGCAGCAAAGCCATCACTTATGCCATCTGTAGATTTTGTTTTTTAGCAAAGAAGAGCTACTTGCTGGCAAATATGGCTGAAAACAACCATTGAGAACATTCTAAAACAAATTATATAGGTGCCAGTATGGTTTAGGAGCCAAGAAGATAGTGTGTGATGAGCAGACAACTGAAGGGACTCAAGAGTCAGATGTCTGTTTACATTGGACCTTAGGGGCTATGAGATAGTGGGTCTGAGCCTTGAAGATGAACTACAAGTTTTAAAAGCTGGTCAAGAAGTTAGGTCAATTGGCATAACAGTCAGAAACAAGAATGAAGACACTAACCAGTCTATGCATCACCAAGCAGGACTCCAGGCTTCACTCCAGTTGATCTTTGAAGAGTCTCAGGTACCCCCCAGGCTAAATATTACATCTGGGAATCATGCCATCTTGGCCCTTAATAAATGCCACTGCAAACACTGCAGTGCGGTCACTCACTGTGGATTCAGATGAGTTAGCAAAAAAGAAACCAAATCTGTCTTAGCATCTCATTTCTTCATTCCCAATTTAGTTCCTAGGAATCATCTCAGCACAGGGAAGAGATGGAGGCAGCAGGACTACAGTGAAATTTTAGGCATTCCCGCCTCCTGGAGGGGAAGGAGATGGAATATTGTGCTTTTCTTTGAGTGACAGGGATCTTCAGGTGGCAGAATTAGGTCAAGATATTTTCAGGGTGGTAACTATTTAGAGAAACAGGTATTTGACAGACCACAATTGGAAACAGAGATTTGGAAAATCAAACCATTTCCTGTTTATTTCCTAATAATTTGAGACTCTTTTGTAAACTGGTTCCATCTCAAATCTTTGACTTCAGGTTGGCTTCAGTGCAGCTTCTAGGTAGCTTTATGTAGCTTCTTTTATTCTCATAAAATTTATCAGAAACAAAAATTGCCAGTCCTACAAATTGGTGCTACAGCAAATCTTGATTCCAGCTTTAGCCTGATGTTCAATATGCTCCATCATTTTGTTTCTCTCTCAAGTCAGCCTTCATGTCTTCTATTAATGCTATTCCAAAATGTAATCACTCTTCTCACAGAGGAATTATAGTGAAGATTAAATATTTCAATACTCCTAGCTCACCCTTAACACATGATCTCTCTTCTTACATCATAGCCAAAAATATAAACCATGAGAAGATTTCAACTTCAAGGCTATTCCTCACCTAAAAATCCTCATGCATCTCTACCAACCACTCCTTCCTTCCTTACAGCTACTTATTCTAAAAGAAATGTCCCTCCATTTGTATCAGCTTAATAAATTAATCAACATTTTCCCTAAGGAAAAAAATCCTACTTAAGTCAAAGTCAAGTCTTTCCAACCTTGGGGGGAAAACATTTCTTTAGCCCTAGAAGTTCTTCTTGCTCTCTCTTTCCTTTCTTTAGACATTTCTTGAGTGCAGAAGAGGGAAGGAGTCTCTGTGACTATCTCCATGCATTTCCACCCAAATGTTCCCTAACCTACTGTAACTGAGTTTCTGCCCTACTGAAGACGTGTGGTCCCCCAAGGCCTCGTTGTTGCTAAATCCAAAGACTGTACTATAGCTAGCCCTTATCACATTTGTCTTTGGGGCAGCATTTGACAATAGAGAGAACATTATTCAAATTGTGAATCTATAATAATAATAGCAACTACCATTTACTGAGTACTTAATATATGGCAGCCCCTGTCTGTTTTATACATATTACCCTATTTAATTGTCACAATAATTATGCCTCATAAATGAAAAAATGGAGGGAAAGTAACTTGCCAGAGGATGAATATAGAGTAAAAGAAAGAACTGGGATTGCTATCAAGGTTTCTCTGAATCCAAAATCCATTCTCTTAATGAGTATGCTATTTTCAGATGTATATAACGAGCTGCCTACTGGCCAATCCCACATGGATGCTACACAGGAACTTCAAAATCACTATGTCCAAAACCAAACATATCTTTTTAGCCCGAGACCAATACTTTTTCTGATACTATTTACTTCTATAAATGGTACCATTATCCATAAAATTGCCAAACCAGAAATAAGAAAGTTTTGTTTTAAAAATTTCCATCTCCTTGGGTGCCTGGGTGGCTCAGTCAGTGAAGCGTCTGACTTCAGCTCAGGTCATGAGTTTGAGCCCTGCATAGGGCACTGTGCTGACAGCTCAGAGCCTGGAGCCCGCTTTGGATTCTGTATCTCCCTGTCTCTCCGCCCCTCCCCTGCTTATGCCCTGTCTCTCAAAAAAAAATAAAATAAAATAAAATAAATAAAATAAAATAAAATAAAATAAAATAAAATAAAATAAAATAAATTAAATAAATAAAATAAATAAAATAAAATAAAATAAAACAAAACTTTACATCTCCCAGGTCCCACATAAAACTGGCCATTTAATTCTGTCAACTGCACTCCTTTAATCTCTCTTCTATCTGCCCATCCTCACTTTCAAAGTTTGGGTTTAGGCTCTTATCATGTCTTACCTTGACTGCTACAAAATCTTCTGAAATGGTTTTTCCCTTCTACAATGTCATACCATTCTAATCAGTTCTCCACATAGAGCCAAAGTGTCATTCTAAAATCCAAATGCTAGTAAGAATGTTTAGAAACTCAATCACTCATACATTGCTGGTGGAACTGTAAAATGCTACAGCCACTCTGGAAAATAATTTGCAGTTTCTTAAAAAAAACTAAACATACACTCACACTTACCATATGATCTAGATATTACACTCATGGGGATTTGTCCCAGAAAAATGAAAATAAATCCCTCAAAATCTGTAAATGATTGTTTATAACAGTTTCTTTGTAATGCCAAAAAACTGGAAATAACTAAAATCTCCATAAATATATGAATAGGTAAACAAACTGTAGATATATATATATATAGATATATATATATATATATAAATGAACAAACTATTGATACAGCTTGAATAGATCTCAAGGCATTATGTTGGGTGGGAAAAAAGAGTCAATCTCAAAACCTCAGAACATGTTGTATAATGATTCTGTTTATATACACTCTTGAAATGACAAAATTACTGAAACAGAAAACATATCAGTGGTGTCAGGGTTTGGAATTGTTGGGCAGGGAGGTGGTGGGGGCAGGTATGGGTGTAACTATACAGATTAGAATGAGGGTGATCTTCCTGGTAATTAAATAGTTTTGTTTCTTTTTTTTTTTTTAATGTGTATTTATTTATTTTGAGAGAGAGAGGGAGAGAGGGAGAGGTAGAGCAAGCACAACAGTAGGGGAGGAGCAGAAAGAGAGGGAGAGAGAGAGAGAGTCCCAGGCAGGCTCCAGGCTGACAGTGAAGAGGCTGATGTGGGGCACGATCTCACCACCTGTGAGATCATGACCTGAGCCGAAATCAAAAGGCAGAAACTCAACCAACTGAGTCACCCTGGTTCCCCTTCAGTTTTTTCTTGATTGTAGTGGTTTTACACAAATCTACAGATAGGATAAATTGACATAAAGCTATGTGCATTTATATCACTGTCAAATTTCCATTTGGATACTGTACTATCCTTATAATTATATAAGATGTAACCACTGGAGGAAAATAGACAAAGGGTACTCAGGGACTCTCTGCGCTACCTTTGCAACGTCCTATAAATCTCTAGTTACTTTTAAATGAAAAGCTAAAAGTAAACTAAAATAGCAGTTTAAGCTTTCAATAAGTTGTAGTAAAAGAAAATAAGGTGATTAAAATATCTAATTTGTCCCCACTTATAGGCAGAGTATACCTGAGCCATCCTATCTTTTTAAAGTTGATCTCTTTTCTATTATTTGCCAGAAGACTTCATTGAGTCATGCTTCTTCTATTTGCATCAATATTTGTTTAGTTTTTTATTTCCTGCATTAGAAAATGATCATCTTCACATTGCAGCCAAGGGGATCTCTTTAAAACAATCTGACCTTGTCATTCTCTTACTTAAAACCATTCAGTGTCTTCACTTTTTCCTTAGAGTTCTTAACAGGCTCCTTCAAAATGATCAGACTCTTAACTCCCTCTTTAACTTTATCCACCACCACTCTTCTGGATCTTTTATCCTTTAAGTCTTTAAACAAACCATTACATTCTTTCCGTCTCGGTGTCATCATCCTAGATGATCCTTCTGCCAGGAATTTTTCCCTTCCTTCTCCTAGTTAACTCCTAACATTCTTTAGGTGTCAGCTTAAATAATATTGCCTCATGGAAGGCTATCTTGATCCATTAACATAATAAAATGACCTGCAGTATGGTTTTCCTACTGCTGTGCGATATGAAATTATTTTAGTGGTATATAAGATTTTAATCCTGTATTTATTTTCTTGTCTTAATAGCAAACATGAGATTTCTAGATTAGGACTTACTATTACTACTTAGAGCATTAACCACATTAGTGTCCCAAGATCCATTTTCCCTGTATGAAGTGATGTGATAACAGCCAGATGGTTATTTCTGCACCTATACAAACAGGGTTCTTAATATCCCTGAAATTATGAATCTGAGAGCTTATATAACAACTGCAACACTGCTACACCCTCATCTCCTGAGAGAAGAAAAAACTTTATCTCCCTAAGGTAAACAAATCATGTGGAACAGAAACAGATGTCTCTGTATTTCATTCCCTTAAAATGTGAGGAACAAATGGATCTGGTAGAAGAAGACATTCTTCATCTTTATTACAAGACAATTTTCTTTACTCAAAAAGCCTGATCAAGCAAAAATGGCAAAACAGGTAATTCCAAGAGTCCAATTTTTTTTTACATCAAACAATCAAATTGTTAGAAAATGCTTTGTCAGTATTCTAGAAAATAGTCAAAAGTTTATAGCAACCAAGAAAATGTCAAATTAAAAAGGAGGCAACTTAAAAGTAGTAGCAAAATTTTATGAGAAGCATTTTTAATTGCCATTCCTAAATTCTCCTTCCTGGCTAGGTAGCAGTCTTGAAGACAGAATCCCACATTCCAAGAATGGGACCCCAGTGTCTTGCTCCAGAGAGAGCAGAACAGACTTCATTCTCAAAGAATTGTGTTTGTCTGTTCCCAACTGTCTGGGTGCTACTTGAAAAAATGATGCAAGGGGCCTGCCTTTGATTTGCTTAAGTTGGAAGTCAGTCAGCACAGAAAAATGGCCACACATTCCTCAAAAAATTGTCAGAAAAAAATGAACAACATACCATTGCTTGGAGCAAAAGATTACTGTTGAGGCAAATAGTAGGTGTACTGAAAGAATGGAAGGAAAAGCTGGGAAAAGAGTTTCTTTGGAAAATTGGGACATTCAAAAATGCCTGCATATACTGGGTAATTTAGAAAGACACATACAGTCCTAGGGCAGAATGCATGTGCAGAAATGACCTGAGAAGACCTTGAGCTTTCACCTCTGATGAAATTTTATTTTATTTTTTTTAACACTTATTTTTCATTCTATTCTAGTTCCTGGTGATCATGGAAATCTCTGTCAAACACTAGATAAACACAAGCTAAAGAAACAGATACTTCAGATATCACACATAACAAAGAATACTAACATTACGAAAATAGTGTCCAAAAAAAATCTCTCAACAAGCAAACAGCTACAGCCCAAAGCAAACAGCTACAGAAACAAAAACAAATCCTGATGAGGGAAAAGAATCTGTTACCAGAGTTAGCACATTTTTTAAAGTTTATTTATTTATATTTAGAGAGAGAGAGAGAGAGAGAGAGAGAGAGAGAGAGAGAAAGGGAGAGCACGCACAGGGGAGGGGGAAAAAGAGAGAGGGAGAGAGAGAAAATCTAAAGCAGGCTTTACACTGTCAGCATGGAGCCTGATGCAGGGCTCAAACTCACAAACTGTGAGATCATGACCTGAGCCTAAGTCGGACAAATTAACCAACTGAGCCACCTAGGCATCCCCAGAGATAGTACATTTTAATATTCAAATGTCGAGTTTCTAACAGAAAAATGACAAAGCATGTAAAGAAACAAGAAATTATGGCCCATTCACAAGAGAAATTAACAGAAATTATCCCTGAGGAGACACAGACATTGGACTTACTAGACAAAAATTTTAAGTCAACTGTTCAAATTGCTTAAGAAAACCATAGACAAAGAGTGAAAGGAAACCAGCAGAATAATCTCTCGACAAACAGAAAACATCAGTAAAGAGACAGTAATTATGAAAAGGAACCAAACATAAGTTGTGAAGCTGAAAAGTATAACAACTGAAATGAAAAATTCACTAGAGGTTTTCAATAGCAGATTTATGCAGGCAGAAGAAAGAATGGGTGAACCTGAACATAGGCCAATTGAAAGTATCCAGTTTGAAGAACGTAAAGAAAAAAGAATGAAGAAAAATAAACAGAACCTAAGATATCTACAGGAACCATCAAGTACATCCACATATTCATTATGGGAGGCCCTGAAGGAGAGAAGAAAGAATGGTGAAGAAAGAATATTTCAAGAAATAGTTAGAAACTTTGACACCACAAGCAAGGCAACAAAAGCAAAAATAAACAAGTGAGACTACATCAAACTAAAAAGCTTCTGCACAGCAAAGAAAGCCATCCATGAAACGAAAAAGCAACCTACAGAATGGGAGAAAATATTTGTGAATCATAAACCTCATAAAGGATTAATATCCAAAATATATGAAGAATTCACACAACTCAAAAGCAAAGCAAAACCCCATAATCTGATTTAAAAATGGGCAGAGGGACTGAATAGACATTTTTTCCAAAAAGACATAGAAATGGCCAACAGGTACATGAAAAGAGATTTAACAACACTAATCCTCAAGGAAATGCAAATGAAAACCACAATGAGATATCACCTCACACCTGTCAGAATGGCTGTCATCAAAAAGACAAGAGGGGAACCTGGGTGGTTCAGACAGTTAGGCATCCAACTCTTGATCTTGGTTCAGGTCATGATCTCGTGGTTTGTGAGTTCGAGCCTGCATCAGCCTCAGCATTGACAGTGCAGAGCCTGCTTGGTATTCTCTCTCTCCCTCTCTCTCTCTGCCTCTCCCCCAGTTGTGCATGCACGCGCACGCTCTCTCTCTCTCTCAAATAAACTTAAAAAATTGTTTAAAGACGAGATAACAGGTGTTGGGAAGGGTGTGAAGAAAGGGGAATATTTGTGTACTGCTGTTGAGATTGTAAACTGGTGCAGTCACTAAAAAAAATAATAATAATACAGAGATTGCTCCAAAAATTAAAATAGAACTACTATATGATCCAGCAATTGTACCACTGGGTATATATCTGAAGGAAATGAAATCACTATCTCAAAAAGATATATGCACTCCCATGTTCACTGCAGCATTATTAACAATAGCCAAGATGGTAACAACCTAAGTGTCCACTGACGAATGAATGGATAAAAGATGTGGCATATATGTTATATGTAATATATATACACATATATATTATATATAAATAATATGTATAATATATAAATAATATATATGATAATATTCAGCCATAAAAGAAGAAAATACTGCCATTTGCAACAACATGGATGGACCTTGAGGGCATTATGGTAAGTAAGAATGGCCAGGCAGAGAAAGACAAAAACTTTGTGATTTTATTTTAATATGAAATTTAAAAACAAAACAAAATAAGAAGATGTGGTAGGTATATGACCTGAAGTTGGACAATTAACCAACTGAAAAGAGGAAAATCCTGTCATTTGGAGCAACATGGATGGACCTTGAGGGCATTATGCTAAGTAAAATAAGCCAGGCAAAGAAACACAAAAACTATATGATTTTATTTTAACATGAAATTTAAAAACAAAACAAAATAAAAACAAACTCATAGGTATGGAGAACAGATTGGTGGTTACCAGAGGCAGGGGTGGGGATGTGTAAAATGGGCAAAGGTGGTCAAAAGGTACAAACTTCCAGTTATAAGATAAATAAGTCCTAAGGATGGAATGTACATCATGGTGACTGTAGTTAATAATACTTATTCTATATTTGAAAGTTGGTAATAGAGTAGATCTTAAAATTTCTCATGACAAGAAAAAAATGCAACTGTGTACTGATGGATGTTAACCAGACATATTGTGATCATTTTCCAATATATACATATATCAAATCATTATGTTGTACATCTGACACTAATATAATGCTATATATCAATTATATCTCAATCCAAAAAAATTAATCAAATTTTTTTTTAAAGATTTTAGAGAATCACTACACCCAAAGTGGCTTGCATTCACAACCCTGAGCTCAAGAGTGGCAAGCTTTCCCAACTGAGCCAGCCAGGTACCCCTAAAAAATTGTTTATTAAGCCTTTGAGTCAAGGCCATCTTTTTCCCAGGCAGCCTCCACAAAAATGGATTCCAGGATCTGCCCATTTCAAGACACCTCTGATGGGTTACCCCAAGTCTCCCTATTGGGTTAGCCAATACTTTGTCAAATATGCATTGCAAGCTTAGGCTCCCTCTGTCCAATTCTACTTCCTTCTCCCTTTTTCTTTCACAAATGTCACATCTGCATCAAAGTCTGAAGATTTATCAGGCCCAATCCTTCTCACTCTCCCTTAAGCCTGCACAGGTATTATCTCCCAATAAATCTCATGTACTCCTAAATCCATCGTACCATCAGCTTCTTGCAGGATCTGTCCTGATATATCTCGACAGCACTTATTACAATTTTTTAATGATATGTTTGTAATATTGACTCTATCACATAGCGATCTCTGGAAGTTTTTTCCACTGAAGGGTCCTCCCCTCGCACAGCCTGGATAACCTCTCTTTTGACTGCATCCTCATCTCTCCTCCAGGCCCCGACATAGCAGTAGTGATTCTATAGTTGCACCTTACAAAAGGGAACACAGCTGAGAGAGTGAGAAGAGTCTAAACTTCTTACAAGTGTAGGATAGGGCTATATCTGACAAGTGTAGGATTTCTCAACCCTTGGCACTATCAACATTTTAAACTAGATAATTCTTTGTAGTGGAGGGGCTGTCCTGCACATCGTAGGATGTTTAGTAGCATTCCTGTCCTCTACTCACTAGATGCCAGTAGCACTCCTCTCAATTGTGACATTTATGATTTACATGTCTCCAGACATTGCCAAATGTCCCCCCCCCCCCGGGGGGGGGGGGGGGGTATGCAAAATCACCCCTGGTTGAGAATATTCAGCCTTAAAGAAAGAGCATCTTTTTTCTAATTATCCCCAAAATGCCATATGGTTAATTGTACTGATTGTTCCCTGCTGGAACTTACCATGGTCCTGGGAATATTCTTTCAGGCTAAGCAGACCCAGATGTTTTGGCAGCAGCTCCCACACAGTGTGTGGTTTTCATTCCCTTCCTCCTGTGTCTGTCCCTCGGACCCTAAGTGGGTCTGCATTTGTTTCCATGAATAACAGACTTAAGTCTGGACAGATTGTCCCAGGTGGCTGGCTGTGACTTGGAGAAGCTCTCCCCTCTTGACAGAAACTTAAAGGAGGGCCCAACCAGGGCAGTATGTTGATATCCCAGTGGACAGATCAACATTGTCCCTTGGCCTGTATGCCTTGTCATCACACTTTGTTATCCACAAACTGTTTTCTCCAGTTTTGTTTGTAAAATCATTAGTCATGCTTATATAAATCCCTGTTGCTGTTCACCCTGGAGTCTGGTACGCACTAGCTACTCCTCAAAAGAAAAATGACTAATTAAAAAAATTAAAGTGTATATTTCTGAGAGTCTACTCTTAATATTTCAAGGTTCCTATTCTGGCTGAATGTGTGACACATGGCCATCTCCATATCAGGCATAAAAACCTTTTATACTTCTATTTCTGATGCTTTGGAATATGAATGCCTATCCCCTCAAAGTCTGTCACACAAAATGCATTTCATACACTTTCATACATGTCATTTAACAGGTATCTTAAGTGTAGCTTTTCCCAGAAATCTGGTACAAATTCATGTCCAGCCATTTTCTCATTATGCTGCACAGACAGAAACTTCATTTTATCTATGTAAATTTGCTTTCCTCTCCTCGCCGAAACTGGTTTCTTCTCCTTACTTGCATTCATTTGCACGTTTTAAATTATTTCGGATTCTGAATATTGTGTGTACAAGACTTAGTGGTTACAAGATTTAGACGAGGGGATTGCGAAAGTCACTTTAAAAAATCAATCCTTTATAACCATTTCAGTCCGGTGTTAACGGAGAAATGCGATATATGGTTCTAGGATGCTAAGGAATTTTCTTGGGTGAGGCATAAACTCTCCTGTCCCGTTCTGACTTGTTGGGGAGCGGGGCGGAGTTAATGGAGAGAAGATGCAGGATCGGAGCTGGAAGGGGTTTAGGACTGAAAACATTCATTACTCCTCTGGCTCCTACTTCTCCGCCCCCAACACTGAAACAAGGCGCCCTGTAAGATGCTTCCAGCCAGCGAATGCTTCTTGCCAGGGCGCTGAGGCGGAAGATGCACAACACTCCGCGGTGGTTAGAGTACAGAATCACTGGGTGCAACCAATCTAAGGCAGGCTCAGTCTAAGTGACACTGTCACAAACTGCTTTGCAACCTGAGTCGTCAAGATTAAAACTTTTAGGATTCGATAAGATGAGGTTCAAAAAACATCACACTTCTTGGGGAAATAGTTCAGACTAAACATCCCATGGCAAGTTTAACTTTGCATTCAGTATATTATCCTCTCAAGAACAAAACGTTCTTTCTCGTTCTCAAATATCTGGCAGCCAGGGAGGGCTAAAAGCTCTCCAACGAACTCGGCAAGCTGTTCCTTCACACAGGTAAGCAACGCGACGATACACCACGGGCTACCAAACCAGTAGGGTAGAAGAGTGGCCGAGAAAGGCCAAATTTAAAAAACCGCAGTAGTGCCGAAGAACGCAGCCGACGTCTGACGTAAGCCTTCCTGTCGCAGAGCATAACGGGAGGAGCGGCGGAACGCGCTGGTGGCGCGCGCCCTGTGTAAACGAAAAGAATTCTGCGGAAGACTAGAGCGGTGCTCTCGGTTCTCGTGGCAGCTTGGGGTTACCCACCTGTTGTGGAAACAGCACTGCGCACGCGGTGCGGGCCGCCTCCCCTCCCCCCCGCCAGTTTTCTTGAGTCGCACGGTGACGCCATTACGGAGCGCGCCAATCAGGGCTGGCTGGAGGGCGGGCTCTTCAAATTTGAATTCCGAAACTTGTGTCAGGGAGCCTCGCTGAGGAAGTGAGGGTCACCTGTGGCCGGACTACGGGGGGCTGGAGCCGACTTGGGCCAGAGGGCGAGCCCTGGGGCGCCCGGCCCACCCCCACGCGAAGTCAAGCCCGGACTGCCGCCTTCTAGTTCTATCAGGCCCTTCACCCAAGGTATGCACTCCTTGCTCTGCTTCCCTCGCCCCCTGCCATCGGTCCGCCTCTGGCGCTGAGGGTCCCAGCCCATCAACATTCTCGGTCCGCGTAGACTTCTGTAAGTTTTTAGCTTTGGTAGGAGTTTCACGACTACTCACTCATCCGTTGTATACATATTTGTTGCGTGTCTACTGCAGTTATCAAGAGAGTAGACCACTATTCGTTCAGATTCGTTTTGTAAGTGAACGCTGTAGGCCTTTGTTCTAAAATCACTTCTAGCAAGAAAAACTTTACGTTAGAATGATTTGTGTGCGTCACTGCCCTGGGACCCCAAGATCCACAGTGCTATAGAAACAGTTGATCCATCGAGCTCATGTTTTTTTCTGGTTAAATTTCACATTGGTTGCAAACACATGTGGATATTAATAAAATTATTTAGAAAATGGAGGGCCCTTCATCCTCCTCTTCAAAGTTAAACACTGTTTACAATTTGGTATGATTCCAGATATTTCCGCCTATGCTTTCGCTCGTGTGTGTTTACTGAAATGCAATTGTACGTCCTGTTCTGCTTCCTTTTTAGTATATCCTAACTATATTCTTTGTCAGTACATATACAGGCATGTATCTTTTTATTGAATATACAGAATTCGGTTGTATGGATGTAGCAGAATTTCATCCCATAGTGGTGAAGATCTAGATTATTTATAATATCTCCGGTAAGTCAGTGAATATCCCTGTATAGTGCTTGTTTAAGAACTTGGGCTTGGCAGTCAGACTTAGGTCCTGCTCTGAATCGTCAGTGGAACCTTGGGCACCTGTGCTTTAGTTTCCTCATCTTCAGAACTCTTAAGATTATTTGCTGTAAGGTTATGTAGTGTCTGACATATATGCAGTAAATATCCACTGTTATTACTATTTACATATATTCGAATTCTTATGTAGTAGTTTCTGTAATAAAAAAATTTAGAAGTGTAATTTCTTGATCAACAGCATGCACACCTGTATTTTGAAATTAATCTTTACCAATCTGCTAAACATAAGAACTTCCACTGTTTAGTTTGTTTAGTTTCACTTAGTAGTGAAATGATGTGTCATTTGACTCCCTAGGTGGCCTTTTGTATTCTTTAGTAATTGCCTTTCGTGCCTTTTGGCCATTTTCTGTGTTGATCATTTTTAAAATTGATTCATTGGTTTCTTTGAATGTTATTTATATTCTATGTCAAGTGCTGGGTCCCCCCACCCCCCACCCCAAGTGTTATCATTTGCCAGTTAACTTAAAATTAGTTTCATTTTTCCGACCTCCACCTCCCAGTTTTGGTTGGTGTTCTTTGGGATTTTTGACTCTTTCTATTATAGTAATAATTCAATTACTGCTGCTACCACGACAGTAAATTCCTAGAAAAACTTTTCATGTAATTTTGGGAAAAAGAGTAACAGTTACATTCAGAATCATTCATATCCATGATAACAGTTGTTTAGCCTTACTTATATATTTACATATGTTGTAAGTACTCATAGCTAGATTTTCATTTAATGATTTTCCATGCTTGTCTTTATTTCAATAAATAGCAAATTTTTCTTCGTATATCAGCATTTGCCAACATTCAGAGTAAATGACAAAGATCAGATTTTTCAAATAGTTTTAAGCACTTAGTGAAGCACAAGCATAACGTTTTAGAATTCACCTTCCCTTCTCTAGTCCAAAAAGGAACTAACAGTTTCTTGCTAGCAATCTTTTGTTAGGTCAAGTATGTTTGGCCTTCAGGATACTGTTTTCCTCAACCTAGGAATGCCTGTCACTTGAATTCGCATCTTCTAACATGTGTCTCTTCTATCAGAGTCTGAGCATCATAATCTGTTTTCTCTGTTTTGCTCTTTTTTAACCAGGAGGAGAATGGGGCTTTGAGTGTTTGGCCTCTAACAAGTGATTTCTTGTTTTCTTCTGTATCTGTTCTGCAAAGCTATAGGTCAGAAAATTCTAGGTAATTTTTTTCCCTCTACATCCTCTCTTTTACCAGCCACACTGAAACCACAGACAACTCTTGCCAACTCTTTGGGCTTCTGCTGAGTTGCTATTTATAACATAATGGGAAATAGGGGCTCCTAGGAATCTTCTGTGTCTTTTTTGGAGACGGGGGTGGAATTTGAGGTTTTTCAGAATCTTGACTGCTCATCTCCATGCTATAACATGCTTGAATTGGGAGGGAAGAGGTTGGGCAACATGCAAGAGGAGTTATATGCTGGTTCTTTAAGCCTTTCAGTAGGACCGTAGTTATCTGCCTTTAGATGAAAAAACTAATGTGTACGTCTACTACAGATTGGTCCTGTTTTCACTTCCACTAATTTATTTGTATTTTGTAATTCTGTTGAGCATTTCCTTAGGTTGTGAAGAATTAAGATTTTATAAGCCTGCACATACTTTGCCATTTTTGTGTGTGTGTGTGTGTGCACTTGGCTCAATTTATTCACTTTCGATTTTGAGAGTTTAAAGTGAACTGCTAGTAAGTATTTTAACTCCCAGAACAGGATTCTTATCACTCACACATTGCCAAACACATGAATCTATACATTAGTACGTATTTACTGAATTAACATTTTGTGGAAGAGTTCAGTGATTTTTGTGTCACAGGGCTAGACCCAAGATAGCCTGCTTTGTCAGTTCTTGTTATTGAGGATTACTTCTTTTTTCTCTTAAAAACTATTGGATAAAATGCTATTTGTATATGAATTTTGATCTTGCATATTTCTCACAGAAGTTACTTAAATAAAGATATTTGAGTCTTTGATATGACTACATTAATATTTTCTGTGGTAGGCTTTTTATGTTTATATGATGTCAAAGACTAGTTAGAATAGTTGTAAATTCAGCAATAGGAGATGCAGTAAGGTGAAATTAGTAAGTTCCAAGCACCTTGCGTGGAAATGTTTTATTTACTAAGTATTACAGAATGCAACTGTATGGTTCATCACCTAGAATCTTAATTTCTAGGTGTGGGAAATAAAATGTGTTTATAAAAGCAAACTAAAACAAGTCTAAGACCATGTATGCTCAAGTACATGATTGCCTCTAAAAATTGTAAATAGAATTAACTTTTAAAAATAATGAGTATAATTTACTTTTGATTTGAGGGTATTTCAACTAAAACCTCATAGTTAAAATGTTCTGCAGCATAACAAAATCAAGATTGGGGATGATTTAACTAAAAAATTGAACGAATTTTTCAGCTTTCATTAAGACAGATCATCATAGTTGCTGCCTTAAATTTAAGTGCCTAAAGGGAAAAGTTATGTTTGTGAAATTTAATCCTTTATAGTCTAATATAGTACCATATGCAGATGTAATTTAATGCTTTTTGATGTAAATATTAGATTGGAATCTCCAGGACTTGAGGTTCAAGTATATTTAAAAACCAGGTACTCAATATTCAATTCTTAGTGTTCTTAAGTAGATGATTTGATGAATGCTGCTTTTTTTAGAGAAGTAAATTTAAAGACCAAACTGCTCATCTAAAATAATAATAAAATGAGTCTTTAACAAAAATATAAAACCTTAGATTTCTGAGCTATAGATTATCCAGTGTTGTTATGAACCACTTAAGCCTTAGTATAATATTATTATGGAAAGCAGATAATCTTTTTTGCATCAAAGCATGATAAAGGTTGATTTCACATTGAACTACAGGTTCCTCTGGGCCCCTGCTGAAAGTCTCCTATCCTGAAAATTGTGGTTAAGTGAATTATCTGTTAGAGAAAACTTGTTGCTACTGTTTATCAAGATGATTGCAACACCTTTGAAACATCCAGGAATTCATTTGTCTTCAGAGACATCTTCTCAAAGAAGAAATATGCCTATGCATGCAGTCTTTTTTGACAGCATTCCTGCAGGCACACTTACTCCTGTAAAAGATTTGGCAAAATATCAGAACCCCTCTTTAAAATTGAATGACCATGAAAAAACTCATTTCCTAGAAATGACAAATTTTAATAATAAAAAAATATTTCATTCTACCATGCTAGCAGAGACTACCTCCTCTAACAGCTCTCTTGATATCAGTGTTATAAAGCCCAACAAGGATAGATTAAAAAATAAAGCAAACTATGAATCACCAGGAAAAATATTTCAAAGAATGAAAGAAAAAGTACTGCGTGACAAGCAAGAACAAGCGTCAGGCAACAGTAGTTTGTTGGAACCACTGAAAAGTGAAAAGAAAATTTTCACTCCCAAAGGAGATGAGAAAAGAGTATTGCAGAATACCTGCGTCTGTGAAGAAAAGGAAAACAACAAATCACTCCAATCAGATAACATTTCACCAAGAGGTTAGTTTTATTATGTGTTGGTTGAAAAGCTATAATGTGTTATTTTTATTATGTCTTATACTGTTGTGGGTACTCAGAATATAAGAGTGAACAAAGTGGACAAAAATCCCAGCCCTAACACGTTCACATTCAGGTTGTGGGAGAGACAGATTTAAATTAGTAGTTTTTATGGTACAATAGAAGAGAAGTGCTATGGAAAAAAAAGCAGAGCAAGGATGATGGGGACAGTTGGAGTAGGTTGTAATTTTCCATGTGGTGATCAGGGTATGGTTCAATGAGAAGATGACATTTGAACCAAAACATTGAAGTAGGTGATAGATAGATATAGATGGATATCTTGGAGGAATTGGGAAGGATGATCCAGACAAAGTAACAGCTGGTACAAATGCCCTGAAATAGGAACATTCCTCAAATTCAAGGACCAGTTATGAGATTAGTAAATCATAGAGTGAGTGCATAGAGGTGGGAAGGGGGGCTAATTAAGGGTCAGATAATGTAGAGTGTTATAGATGAATGTAAGAGTTTGGGCTATTACGTGAGCAAAGTAAGAAATCAGTGGAGGGTTCCAAGCTGATAAGTGACAAGATCTGATTCATTTTAAAAATATCACTCACTGTCAATTTGAAATAGTTACTGTAGTAATCTAGGTGAGAGATGGTGTTAGTTTGGTTTAGGTGGTAGCAGTGAAGATAATATGTGCTTGGATTCTGGGTGTATTTTGAAGGAAGAGCTCATAGGATGTGGAACATAAAAGATATAAAGGGTGGCTGTAGGGTGTTTTCTTGTTGTTTGGTTGGTTCTGGGTTGTTTTTTGGTTTTTTGGTTTATTGTTTGTTTGTTTGTTTGTTTTTTGCCCGAGTAACTGGAAGGATAGAGTGGTTTAACTGAAATGGAATAGACAGGGCAGGGGGCTCTGTAATTATATTTTTGGTATGTTAATTTTGCTATATCTATTAAAAATTGAAGTGTAGATGTGAATTAACACTTTTGAAAAAAATTCGTTGGAATTTAGAGAAGTGGTTCAGGTGAGAAAAATACACTTGGGAATTATTAGCACCTAAATGGTATTTAAAGAGATTAAAGGAGATCATCAAGGAGTAAGTGTAAAAAGAGAAACATTCAGTGATGAATCCTGGAGCACCCCAAAATTTGGAATTTCAAATAAAAGATAGTAGTGAAGACCACGAGAAGAAGATGAGGAAGAAGAAAAACCAAGAGTGATACTTTGGAAGCCAAAGGAACAAAATGCTTGAAGGAAGGAGTCTTTGGCTGTATCTAATGCTGCTAATGAGTGAAGTGTAAGATAAAGGCTGAGATTTGAATGCTGGATTTAGCAACATGAGGGTCATTGGTGGCTTTAATAAGGGGAGTTTGGTGAAGTGATAGGAGCAAAAACATGATTCAAGAGGGTTCAAGAGAGAATGTGAGGGAGAGAAATTGACAGTGGTGAATATAGATAACTCTTAGAAGAGAGCAGAGAAACATGGGCAGTGTGGTTTTAAAATATTGTTTTTAATGTATGATGAAAGAACATTTTTGTATGCTATTGGAAATGATCCAGTAGGGAAGGAAAAACTAAAATTGGTAGTATGATACCCTTGAGTAGTTGAAAGGGAACTGAATCTAAAAGTGGAGATTTTGGCCTTAGCAAGAAACATAAACAGACCATAAATCAAACAAGAAGCTAGGCAGTGTTGTATGGAGAAATAATCTGAAGCACACAGTAAAGTCATCAGCTGAGAGTAAGCATGGGAAGCAGGTATTAAAGTTTGAGGAGGTGGAGGTTTGAATAATGCAGGAGAATGGAAGAGTCTAGGCCTAAATTTGATTTCTTGGGTAACATTAAGGACCTGCTTGAAACTTGTGAGCATGAATTTAAATGAGAGCAATAAATACGGTTATGAGTTTTCCTCCAGCCCTATTTAGCTGCACAGATGCTGCTCAGGAGCAGGCAGAGAGTTGGATTTTATCAAGATTGTAATTTTATCAGATAGGATGAAGAGGACAAAGGTGGTATGTAAGGGCACCATTAAATTTAAGTTAGTTATATAGAGAAAAGAGGACCTGAAGGAAATGAGGAAGTATAAAGAAGTGTAGGGTGTTGTTAGGATAGTCTTGAATTTGAGAGAATAATCTGGAAAGATAGGAAGTGGTCAGAATCTGAGACATTTGAAGTTGAGATTTTTAATGAGTTACAGTAATTGATAAATATGTTTTATATGGATTTATCTCATATAATCCTTTCAGCAGACACTGTGGGTAGATGCTCATTTAACAGTCTAGGAAATGGGGCTTACAAAAAGGTTATGTCTGCTGTATGTATGACATATGATAAGCGATGGGCTAAGAATTAATACAGGTGTCTATTTGAAAGCCCATGCTCTTTACTGCACAATAGATTGTGGATATACTGTTGTATTTCAAAGACAGTGTTATATTTTAACACAAAAAGAGTTTTCTAAGGGAGCTTAAGATAGAGGTAGGGGAATACACAAAATCTGATTCATACAGTCTTGGAGAAACGGGAGTAGCAAATGAAATAATGCACATTAAGACATATTTTATTTGTCAAGTGGAACTAGAGAGGAAGAAACAACTCACTGCTTTGAGAATCTGATGACTCTTTCCCCAGAAAATGCACATACATACAAACACAAATTTCGTATGTAATTTCAGAGACTTTTTAGATAGTCTACATGGACTTTGTACTCTAAAATAAATGACCCAGATTCTATAGCATGTTATATCTGATTGAATTACCTGTTTGTCTTTACTACATTGCCTTGCCATTTCTAATAGAATGAGCTAAAGAAATAGAAACTTACCCTTTTATGACACACATCATTATGATAAAAATCTTCGTATTAAGATTTCTAAGACTAAAGCTACATACTTAAGCAAAGTCACCACCAATTTTTTTCAATCATAATATTTGAAATTAAACATATAAAATAAAATAATTGATTTTTTCCTCCAGTTTTAAGTCTATTACCTTCCCCTCTTTATGTAAAAGAAACTCAACCATCAAGAAATAAAACTTAAACCATCTAGGATGCAAAGTAGAATAAAATGTAAGCAATATTATTAGTCCCTACTTGTCTAGTTGATAAGCCTACCAGATTTTTGCCTTTGAAGGCTTACTAAAGAGATGTCAGAGGGGTATAAATTATGGTTGTGTCTGCTATTGAGTCACAACATTTCAACTTTTAACATATAAGCCACAACTCGGGGCGACTGGGTGGCGCAGTCGGTTAAGCGTCCGACTTCAGCCAGGTCACGATCTCATGGTCCGTGAGTTCGAGCCCCGCTTCGGGCTCTGGGCTGATGGCTCAGAGCCTGGAGCCTGTTTCCGATTCTGTGTCTCCCTCTCTCTCTGCCCCTCCCCCGTTCATGCTCTGTCTCTCTCTGTCCCCAAAATAAATAAACGTTGAAAAAAACAAAAATTAAAATAAGCCACAACTCTTCGGCTGTTCTTTCAGCATTTTAGAAATTTACAGCAACCAGAAGCAGAATCAGAATTTTCAAGACTGGATGGTACTTCATATATAATCTTAAGATATACCTATCTGATTTATTGCAGCACCAGAATTGTATTCCAGATCTCTAAGCTTCTAAGTCCAGTAATATACTTTTGTCTAGAGCTGGCAAGTTATAACATGTAGAGTTTAGAAAAAGTTCTTTCTTGGTGTAATGTAGATAGAATGGGATGAAGGCATGAAAAAATAAAATGAGAAATGGAACTCCTATGTTACAGAAGTGTACTATATTGATCTGATCATTATTGAATGTAACTCTTTAAGACTTTAAGAAGGCTTTTTTTTCTTCTCAATGACTAATATAATTCAATTTCCTCTTTCTTTAAAAAAAAAAAACTCAACCTCAGTGCAAGAAGTTCCTCTAGAATCATCAAATAGTACTTTCGTTCCGATAAAGCAAAAGATTCAATGTCAGCAGGAAAAGAAAGCACCTCTGCATAATTTAACTTATGGTAAAGTGCTTTTTGTTTTGTTCAATGTATAGTTAAATGTTCTGGATAATTATTCTCCGGCGTAGGCAATCCATTTCAGAGAAACACTGGGCAGAAGGGTGGAGCATTCCTAACCTGAAGACTTCTTTCGTATATAAACGGTTTTATATTATTCTGTTTCTCTCTTTTAATTTCATTTGATTGTTATCTAAATTTTGTTTGGCTTTGTATTTTTTTTGCAGAGATTCCATTTCTGAACCAAGAACATGAAAATGTTTCAGCTGCAGGATTCTCAAACAAGACATTACCTAGAACTCAGTTGGATAAACAGATTCTTCACTCAAAGGAGAATACATTTGTAACCACTAAGTCTAAAAAGGACACCTTTGTTTTAGAAGGTGTTGATTCTATCATTGAAAAATCCCAAAATACTACTGTTGAGACTCTAAATACTAACTGTGTTCCTGTTAAAAATGATGATCAGTTAATGGTTTCTGATAGTAAAGTGGCAACAATAAGGACTTCACAACAGGAAATTAAGGAAGGAAATGAGAACTCAGTGCCCAGAGAGACCGATCTTCTGGGTTCCATGAATGATACATGTAAAATTGTGCTTGCAACTCCAAGATTTCATATAACAATACCTCAGAAATCAAAAAGAAATGCTTCAAATCGTTCTCTTCCAAGTACACCTCAAACTCTTTCAAATGAAGTTAAAGAAATTAAGGTAGGAAAACTGAAGGCCAATGTACATTTGTGTTTTTACCTTCATTCTTCAAGAGCTTGAGCTCCTAAGCTCTCTCATTAACAGTTTCATGTTTCATTATTATTTAGTGTAGAGGCAGGGTGGTCTAGTGAAAAGTGCAGTGGGTTGAAAGTAAGAGAATCCAAGTGTTAAGTTTTAACTTTGCTCTATTATCAGTTGTATCATCTTCAACGGTTTACTTATTCCCTTTGGGGATGAACACTGAGTTCATTTCTTATTTTTTGTTTATTTGTTGTTGTTGTTTTCCTGATTCTTGGGTACTATTAACAGCTAGTAAAAGAGAAAGGTATTAGAGGTGCCTGGGTGGCTTAGTTGGTTAAGTGTCCAACTTTGGCTCAGGTCACAATTTTGCGGTTTGTGAGTTCAAGCCCCATGTTGGGCTCTGTGCTGAAAGCTCAGAGCCTGGAGCCCATTTCAGAATCTGTGTCTGCCCCTCCCTGCCTCACACTCTGTCTCTCTCTCCTTCAAAAAAATAAACATTAATTTTTTTTTTTAAAGAAAAGAATTATAGCATCTGAATATTTGAGAATTTTTCCTGTTGTAAAGTAATATAGAATGATCATTAAAACACTTTAGGCCATCACACTATGTTATATTAGGATAAATTCTCTGAATGAAGTGGAATGGAAATACAAGTTCAAGGAGAAAGATTCAGTGTTCATTTGTGGTTCTATTTCTAGATTCTGGATTCTGTTCCATTGATCTGTGTGTCTGTTTTTGTGCCAGTACTGTACTGTCATGATGATTACAGCTTTGTAACATCACTTGAAGTCCGGGATTGTGATGCCTCCTGCTTTGGTTTTCTTTTTCAAGATTTCTTTGGCTATTCGGGGTGTTTTCTGGTTCCATATAAATTTCAGGATTGTTTGTTTTAGCTCTGTGAAGAATGTTCGTATTACTTTCATAGGGATCATGTTGAATATGTAGATTGCTTTTGGTAGTATCAACATTTTAACAATGTTTGTTCTTCTTTTCCAGGAGCGTGGAATATTTTTACATTCTTTTGTGTCTTCAGTTTCTTTCAAAAACTTTCTATAGTTTTTAGTATAAATTTTTCATCTCTTTGGTTAAGTTTATTCCTAGGTATTTTATGGTTTTTGGTGCAATTGTAAATGGGATCGATTCCTTGATTTCTCTTTCTGTTGCTTCATTGTTGGTGTGTAGGAATGCAACCGATTTCTGTGTATTGATTTTATATCCTGCAACTTTTCTGAATTCATGGATCAATCTAGCAGGGTTTTGGTGGAATCTTTTGGGTTTTCCATATAGAGTATCATGTCATCTGTGAAGAGTGAAAAGTTTGACTTCCTCCTGGCTGATTTGGATACCTTTTATTCCTTTGTGTTGTCTGATTGCCGAGGCTAAGACTTCAAGTACTACGTTGAATAACAGTGGTGATAGTGGACATCCCTGTCATGTTCCTGACCTTAGGGGGAAAGCTCTCAGTTTTTCCCCATTGAGGATGATATTAGAGGTGGGTCTTTCATATTTGGCTTTTATAATCTTGAGGTATGATCCTTCTATCCCTACTTTCTTGAGGATTTTTATCAAGAAAGGGTGCTGTATTTTCTCAAATGCTTTCTCTGCATCTATTGAGAGGATCATGTGGTTCTTGTCCTTTCTTCTATTGATGTGATGTATCAAATTGATTGTTTTATGGATATTGAACCAGCCCTGCATCCCAGGTATAAACCCATTAATCGTGGTGAATAATTCTTTTAATGTATTGTTGGATCCTGTTGGCTACTATCTTGTTGAGGATTTTTGCATCCATGTTCATCAGGGAAATTGGTCTATAGTTCTCTTTTTTAGTGGGGTCTTTGTCTTGTTTTGGAATCAAGGTAATGCTGGCTTCCTAGAAAGCGTTTGGAAATTTTCCTTCCATTTCTTTTTGGAACAGCTTCAAGAGAATAGATGCCAACTCTCCTTTAAATGTTTGGTAGAATTCCCCTGGAAAGCCATCTGGCCCTGGACTCTTGTTTTCTGGGAGATTTTTTATTACTAATTTGACTTCTTTACTGGTTATGGGTCTGTTCAAATTTTCTATTTCTTCCTGTTTCAGTTTTGGGAGTTTATATGTTTCCAGGAATTTGTTTCCAGGAATTTGTCCATTTCTTCCAGATTACCCAAAATATTGGCATATAATTGCTCATAATATTCTCTTAATATTGTTTGTATTTCTGCTGTGTTGGTTATGATCTCTCTTCTTTCATTCTTGATTTTATTTATTTGGGTCCTTTCTTTTTTCTTTTGATCAGACTGGCTAGGGGTTTATCAATTTTGTTAATTCTTTCAAAGAACTAGTTCCTGGTTTCATTGATCTGTTGTACTGGATTTTTTGTTTGTTTGAATAGCATTGATTTCTGCTGTAATCTTTATTATTTCCTGTCCACTGCTGGTTTTGGGTTTTATTCGCTGTTCTTACACCTCCTTAAGGTGTAAGTTTAGGTTGTGTATCTGAGACCTTTCTTTCTTCTTTAGAAAGCATGGGTTGCTATATAGTTTCCTCTTATGACCGCCTTTGCTGCGTCCCAGAGTTTTTAGGCTGTGGTGTTATCATTTTCATTGGCTTCCATGTACTTTTTAATTTCCTCTTTAACTTCTTGGTTAGCCCTTCATTCTTTAGTAGGATGTTCTTTAGTGTCCAAGTATTTGTTATCTTTCCAAATTTTTTCTTGTGGTCGATTTTGAGTTTTGTAGTGTTGTGGTCTGAAAATAAGCACGGTATGATCTTGAAATTTTTGTATTTGTTGAGAGCTGATTTGTGACCCAGTATGTCATCTATTCTAGAGAATGTTCCATGTGAACTCGAGAAGATGTGTATTCTGCTGCTTTAGGACGAAATGTTCTGAATACGTCTGTAAAGTCCATCCAGTGCAGTATGTCATTCAAAGCCATTGTTTCCTTATTGATTTTCTGTTTAGATGATCTGTCCATTGCTGTAAGTAAGGTGTTAAAGTTCCCTACTATTATGGTATTACTATCAATGAGTTTCTTTATGTTTGTAATTAATTTGTTTATATATTTTGGTGCTTTCATGTTTGGAGCATAAATGTTTACAATTGTTAGACCTTCTTGGTGGATAGACCCCTTAATTGTGATATAATGCCTTTCTTCATCTCTCTGTTACAGTCTTTATTTTAAAATGTAGATTGTCTGATATAAGTATGGCTACTCCAGCTTTCTTTTGATGACCATTAGCATGATAGGTGGTTCTCCATCCCCTTACTTTCAATCTGAAGGTATCTTTAGGTCTAAAGTGGGTCTTTTGTAAACAGCATATAGATGGATCTTGTTTTCTTATCCATTCTGTTACCCTGTGTCTTTTGATTGGAGCATTTAGTCCATTGATGTTTAGAGTGGGGACTAAAAGATATGAATTCATTACCGTTATGTTGTCTGTAGAGTTGGGAGTTTCTAGTGGTGTTCTCTGGTCTTTCTAGTTTTTGTTGCTTTTGGGCTTTTGGTTTTTTTTGTTTTGTTTTGTTTTGTTTCATCTCTTCTCCCCTCAGAGAGTCCCCCTTAAAATTTCTTGCAGGGCTGGTTTAGTGGTCATGAACTCCTTTGGTTTTGGTCTGGGAAACTTTTAATCTCTCCTACTATTCTGAATGACAGCCTTACTGGGTAAAGAATTCTTGGCTGCATATTTTTTCCGAATCAGCACATTGAATATATCCTGCCACTCCTTTCTGCCTGCTAAGGTTCTGTGGATAGGTCTGCTCTGAACCTGATCTGTCTTCCTTGTAGGTTAAGGACTTTGTTTCCCTTGCTGCTTTCATTATTCTTTCCTTGCCTGAGTATTTTGTGAATTTGACTATGATATGCCTTGTTGATGGTCAGTTTTTGTTGGATCTAATGGGAATTCTCTGTGCTTCCTGGATTTTCATGTCTTGTGTTTCCCCAGGTTAGGAAAATTTTCTGCTATCATGTGCTCACATAACCCTTTTACCCCTTTCTCTCTCTCTCTTCATCTTCTGGAACCCCTGTGATTTTGACGTTATTCCTTTTTAATGAGTCACTGAGTTCTCTAATTCTTATATCATGCTATTTTGCCTTAGTCTCCCTCCTTTTTTCTGTTTCATTATTCTCTATAAGTTTGTCCTCTGTATCACTGACTTGCTCCTCTACTTCCTCCATCCTTGCCACCATGGCATCCATTTAGAAATGCAGCTCAGTTATAGCATTTTTTATTTCATCCTGACTTTGAGTTGTTTTAACTACACAGAATGGGATTCTATGCTATTTTCAACACCAGCTAGTATTCTTATTATCATGATTCTAAATTCTGGTTCAGACATCTTGCTTGTATCTGTGTTGATTTAGTCTCTGGCTGTCATTTCTTTCTGTTCTTCCTTTTGGGGTGAATTCCTTCATTTTGTCATTTTGAAGGAAAAAAAGGAATTAATAAATTTAAAAAAATTAATAAAAAACAGCACAAAAAAATCAAATAAATGATGCTAGATCCTAGGTGTGTTTTGGTCTGGTTGTGAAAGAAGCTTGACAGAGAAAAAAGGGAAAGAAAAGGAAAATGGAAAATGTTTGAAAATTTTAAAAAAGGAAAACAATAAACTAGAATAAAATGAAGTGATGAGAGTAAAATAGAATGTAAAAAATTTACAAAAAAGTAAAAAATATAGTAGAAAATTTTAAGAAAAATCTTTTAAATAAAAATGGAAATTAAAAGTAATTTTTTTCTCTTTCTGTGTTAAAGAATAAGAAAAAAAATTGAATAGATGGACCAGAAATATAATGAAATATGATTGAAATTACATCCCGTTTCCCCTAGAAGTCAAACTATGAAGCACTGAATAGTCTGTAAACTAAGCAGAAGGAGAGACTTGTGTTCTTCAAGAGCGAGGTTGGCCTAGTTGGGCAGGACTTAGTGTAATGGCTCTGTTCTCTACCAGATGGCGCTGCTTAGCTTACTGGGGTGGATTGTTAGGGAAGATGTAGGCATGTATGTGCATGCATGGGAGGGCTGAAAATGGCATCACCCAGCTACCCAGTCTCTAGTATCAGAACTCTGTGCTCTCCCCTACCGGTAATCAAGCATCCTTCCTTTGCCTCCAGTTTCCATACATTCCTCGCTTCTACAGTGTCCGTGACCATGCCATCAGGCTGCCAGGAGGCACCTCCTCCTAAGTTTTATCATAAGTGGGGCTGTGTTTCTCAACCCCCCCTCACTTCTGAGGGACTGCTGCTTTGACCTCCCTTTCAGACCCTCTGGGGGAGGGTCTTACTGAGCAATGACTGGGTGCAGGCCTGCCCCCAGTTTCATTCGTGAGACTATGCTGCTGCCAATGCCCAGAGACTGTGACTGGGTGCCAGCTTGCCCCAGAAAAAGTTCTTGTGATCATGTAGCAGCAGCATTTCAGGGATTATGACAAATCACAACATACATTTGGTACCGGACTTCCCCCTTAACATCCTTCTTCCAACACCAGCAGATGTGGTTGTTTTCCAGGGTCCACTGGGACCTTTGCCTACAGCATCTACCGGATGTTCTCCCAGAGGGGAACTGCCACTCTTTATGTGGCCCGAGGAGCCCTTGGACCTCGCTCTCTGTTCCTGGGGATTTGCCCTTCCCACCAGACCACTGCCAGGTATTGAGCTGCAGAGTTCAGACTCTGTGCTCCCCCTGTTTATAGAGTCTTAGTGGAATTTAAACCTTCTTCTTTCTGCTTTCTTCCTTTTTTTGTTCAGTCCCTTGTGGCTGTTTCCACTCTTCCAGTTACTCTCCAGCTGCTTTCAGGGTGGGGGATGTTTTTCCTGTACTCTCTGCCTGACTCTGTCTTTTCTCCACAAGCAAAAACAGCTCCCTGACCTCTGCGGCTTCTCTCTCCCCGAGATCACCTCTCCGTGCTGCTGTGTGCTTGCCGAGTTCTGTGGTTTAGGTTGTACAATTGTTGTGTTAATCCTCAAATCAGTTTCCTACGTGTACAAGATGGTTTAGTTTTGATCTGGCTGCATTTCAGGGATGAGAGATGGAAAAAAACTTCTGTGCTGTTCTACCATCTTGGCCCCTTAGAGATTACTTTAAAATAAAATCTTTAAAATAAATAAATAAATAAATAAAATAAAATCTTAAAAAAAATAAATCCTATCTAAATTGAAAGTGTGATATAACAATCATAGTTTTATATTTCAGTGTATTCTTAGAAGTTGCATTATTTGCAAATATTTAGACTTACAATGAAAATTTTTAGATTTTGCTTTAAAAACATGTGAGATGGGTTGAACAGAAAAGTTTGAGGACAACTGTAATGGGAGATCCCACAGCACTAATACTATCATTGCTACAGTGCTGTTTATCTTACTACAAGAAGACCAAGCCTCCTAAGACTCTTATCTCTATACAGTTCTATACATCCCCTAATTCTGACACTATCTCTCACTCATCTCCAGTTATCCAAACATTACATTGTACCCTCTTGAACTCAAGGTATGTCATTAGCAAAATCTTATATTCTCAGTTTTCTGTGAACTTTTCTTAACTTTGCTATAACCAGAATATGACTTCTTAAATGGTGGTTCTTTTTTTCTCCCATATCCCACATTGTTGGACCTAGAGATGATATAATATGCCTCTTTTGTTCCTCATTACGGTTTCAGGCCATTTTCCTTCTTTGTCTTTAACAGAAACCCTCCCCTGCCCCAGCTTCTTTGATGTATGTGCTGTAAAACTTTATTGATCCCTGTTCCTCTTTTTGTGGTCACATAAAATACAATATAGTCATGTTGCAGGATGCTTAATTGACTGAGTCGCCCAGGTGCCCCATTTTTTTTTTTAAGTTTATTTATCTATTTTGAGAGAGAGAGCACAAGCAGGGGAGGGGCAGGGCCTGCATTTAAAAAAAAAACAAAAAACAAAACTAAGCCCACCTTCCTTTTACTCCCTATCCCATTTCATCTACCATCCAATTTTTGTTTGTTTCTACTTAACTGCAGAACACCTTGAAAGAGTTATATGTATTCACAGTTTTCATTTCTTCTCATTCCCTCTTAAATATGTTTCACTTTGGACATTTATAATCACCACTCCATTAAAGTTGTCCTTTTTAGGCTCACCAGTAATCTCCTTATCACCAAACCCAATGGTTATTATTTCTTACTGTTCCGTTGCTTACAAAGGTTTAACACAGTGAATCAAAACATCCTTCTTAAAATGTATCACTTTTTTTTTTTTTAATTCAGGATATTTCACTCTTGATTTTCTATTATCTCACTGGCCATTTTTCTCATTCCCCTTTGCTGCTTCCTCTTGTCACAACCCGTAATGTTGGAATTCCCCAAAATCAGTCCTAGAAACTGACTCTCTAGTATCTATTCACACTTATAAGACTGTATATCCAGTGCTATAGCTTTAAATTCCATTTCTCTGCTGATAGTTCCCAAATACATGTCTCCAGTCCAGAACATTCTCCTGAATCCCACACTCACATATTCAGTTGTCTGTATGACTTCTTCATTGAGATCTAATAGGAATCTCAGATTTAATATGATTTGTTCCCCCCCCAAAACTTCTCTGTTTTGTTTCAATATTAGTACATAGTAATACCATTTCCCCAAATACTTAGGTTAAACATTTTTAGATTTACTTGAGACTCTTGTTTTTCTCTTATACACCACATCCAAACCTTGAGGAAATCCTGTTGATTCTGCTGTCCTGAATTTGGCCACTTCTCACTATTCAATCACTACTTAGTGGTCCAGAGCACTTAATTTCTTGCATTTTATATATATACACTAATGGTCTCCCTGCTTCCTCTGTTGCCTCCCTCTCCAGAAAGAAGCCAGAATTTTTATATAGTCCAATTTCTACCTAGTAGCCCCTTAAAATAATAAACCATCTCATTACTCTGCTCCAAATCCTCTAAATTTTCTGTCTTCAAGAGAAAACCCTAAGCCTTTACCATAGTTTACAAGACTCTACATAATTCTGTCCTGGACATGCCTACCCCATGCTCTCTTGATTACTCCTTTCAAGCTACTTTGCCCTCTGTGCTATCTGCTCAGGGCCTTTGTACCTGTTCCCTTTGCCTGGAAGACTCTACTCTGAGATACCCATATGGCTTATTCCTCACTTTATTCATTTCTCTGTTCCAAGACCTTCCATGACTAAGTAAGTATTCCTTATACTTACTATTTTTTTATTTTGAACATGAACAGGGAGGATTTTTATTTTTATTTTTTATATTAAATATAATTTATTGTGAAATTGGTTTCCATACAACATCCAGCGCTCATCCCAACAGGTGCCCTACTCAATGCCCATCACCCATTTCCCCTCTCCCCCACCTCCCATCAACCCTCAGTTTATTCTCACTATGTAAGAGTCTATTATGGTTTGCCTCCTTCCCTCTCTGTAACGTTTCCCCCCCCCTTCACCTCCCCCATGGACTTCTGTTAAGTTTCTCAGGATCCACGTAGGAGTGAAAACATATGATACCTTTCTTTCTCTGCCTGACTTACTTCACTTACCATAATACTCTCCAGTTCCATCCCCGTTGCTACAAATGGCCAGATTTCATTCTTTGTCATTGCCAAGTAGTATTCCATTGTATACATAAACCACAATTTCTTTATCCATTCATCGGTTGATGGAAATTTAGGCTCTTTCCATAATTTGGCTACCGTTGAAAGTGCTGCTATAAACATTGCAGTACAAGTGCCCCTGCGCATTACCACTCCTGTATCCCTTGGGTAAATTCCCAGCAGTGCTATTGCTGGTCATAGGGTAGATCTATTTTTAATTTTTTGAGGAACTTCCACACTGTCTTCCAGAGCAGCTGCATTAGTTTGCATTCCCACCAACAGTGCAAGAAGGTTCCCATTTCCCCACCTCCTCTCCAGCATCAATAGTCTCCTGATCTGTTCGTTTTAGTCACTCTGACAGGCACGAGGTGGTATCTCAGTGTGGTTTTGATTTGTATTTCCCTGATGAGGAATAACATTGAGCATCTTTGCATGTGCCTGTTGGCCGTCTGGATGTCATCTTTAGAAAAATGTCTATTCTTGTCTTCTGCCCATTTCTTCACTAGATTATTTGTTTTTCGGGTGTGGAGTTTGGTGAGTTCTTTATAGATTTTGGATACTAGCCCTTTATCCGATATGCCGTTTGCAAATATCTTTTCCCATTCTGTCAGTTGCCTTTTAGTTTTGTTGATTGTTTCCTTTGCATTGCAGAAGCTTTTTATCTTGATGAAGTCCCAATAGTTCATGTTTGCTTTTAATTCCCTTGCCTTTGGAGATGTGTTGAGTAAGAAATTGCTGTGGCTGAGGTCAGAGAGGTTTTTTCCTGCTTTCTCCTCTAGGGTTTGATGGTTTCCTGTCTCACATTCAGGTCCTTCATCCATTTTGAGTTTATATTTGTGAATGGTGTAAGAAAGTGGTCTAGTTTTATTCTCCTGCATGTTGCTGTCCAGTCTCCCATTTGTTAAAGAGACTGTCTTTTTTCCATTGGATATTCTTTCCTGCTTTGTCAAAGATTAGGTGGCCATACTTTTGTGGGTCCAATTCTGGAGTCTCTTTTCGAGTCCATTGGTCTATGTGTCTGTTTTTGTGCCTATACCATGCTGTCTTGATGATTACAGCTTTGTAGTAGAGGCTAAAAGTCTGGGATTGTGATGCCTCCCACTTTGGTTTTCTTCTTCAGTATTACCTTGGCTATTCGGGGTCTTTTGTGGTTCCATACAAATTTTAGAATTGTTTGTTCTAGTTTTGAGAAGAATGCCAGTGCAGTTTTGATTGGAATTGCCTTGAATGTGTAGATTGTTTTGGGTACTATTGACGTTTTAACAATATTTATTCTTCAAATCCATGAGCATGGAATGTTTTTCCATTTCTTTGTATCTTCTTCAATTTCCTTCATAAGCTTCCTATAGTTTTCAGCATACAGATCTTTTACCTCTTTGGTTAGGTGGTTCTGGGTGCAACTGTGAATGGGATCAGTTTCTTTATTTCTCTTTCTGTTGCTTCATTATTGGTGTATAAAAATGCAACCAATTTCCATACATTGATTTTGTACCCTGTGACTTTGCTGAATTCATGTATCAGTTCCAGCAGACTTTTGGAGTCTGTGAGGTTTTCCATGTAGAGTATCATGTTGTCTGTGAAAAGTGAAAGTTTGACTTCATCTTTGCCAGTTTTGATGCCTTTGATTTCCTTTTGTTGTCTGATTGCTGATGCTATGACTTCCAATTCTATGTTAAACGACAGTGGTGAGAGTGGACATCCCTGTTGTGTTGCTGATCTCAGGCGGAAAGCTCTCAGTTTTTCCGCATTGAGGATGATATTAATTGTGGGCTTTTCATAAGTGACTTTTATGATGTTTAAGTATGTTCCTTGTATCCCAACTTTCTGGAGGGCTTTTATTAAGAAAGGATGCTGTATTTTGTCAAATGCTTTTTCTACATCTAGTGACAGGATCATATGGTTCTTATCTTTTATTAATATGATGTATCACATTGATTGATTTGCAAATACTGAACCAGCCCTGCAACCCAGGAATGAATCCTACTAGATCATGGTGAATAATTCTTTTTATATGCTGTTGAATTCGATTTGCTAGTATCTTGTTGAGAATTTTTACATCCATATTCATCAGGGATGTTGGCCTGTAGTTCTCGTTTTTTGCTGGGTCTCTCTGGTTTGGAAATCAAAGTAATGGTGGCTTCATAGAATAAGTCTGGAAGTTTTCCTTCCTTTTCTATTTTTTGGAACAGCTTGAGAAGGATAGGTATTATCTCTGCTTAAATGTCTGGTAGAATTCCCCAGGGAAGCCATCTGGTCCTGGAGTTTTATTTGTTGGGAGATTTTTATTTTTATTTTTTAATGTTTATTTATTTTTGACAGAGAGAGAGAGACAGAGCATGAGTGGGGGAGGGGCAGAGAGAGAGGGAGACACAAAATCCGAAGCAAGCTCCAGGCTTTGAGGTGTCAGCACAGAGCCTGACATGGGGCTCGAACTCACAGACCGTGAGATCATGACCTGAGCCAAAGTCGGACACTCAACTGACTGAGCCCCATCCAGGTGTCCTATTTGGGAGATTTTTGATAACTGATTCAATATCTTCCCTACTTATGGGCCTGTTCAAATTTTCTATTTCTTCCCATTTGAGTTTTGGAACTGTGTGGGTGCTTAGGAATTTGTCCGTTTCTTCCAGGTTGTCCAGTTTGTTGGCATATAATTTTCCATCGTATTCCCTGAAAATTTCTCAGGGATTGATTGTAATAATTTCATTTTCATTTGTGATTTTATCTATTTGGGTCCTCTCTCTTCTTTTTGAGAAGGCTGGCTAGAGGTTTATCAATTTTGTTTATTTTTTCAAAAAACCAACTCTTGGTTTCATTGATCTGATCTACTGTTTTTTTGGATTCTGTATTGTTTATTTCTGTTCTGATCTTTATTATTTCTCTTTTTCTGCTGGGTTTGAGGTGTCTTTGCTGTTCTGCTTCTAGTTTCTTTAGGTGTGCTATTCGATTTTGTATTTGGGATTTTTCTTGTTTCTTGAGATAGGTCTGGATTGCGATGTATTTTCCTCTCAGGACTGCCTTCGCTGCGTCCCGAAGCGTTTGGATTGTTGTATTTTCATTTTGTTTCCCTATATTTTTTAATTTCTTGTCTAATTGCCTGGTTGACCCATTCATTCTTTAGTAGGATGTTCTTTAACCTCCATGCTTTTGGAGGTTTTCCAGACTTTTCCTGTGGTTGATTTCAAACTTCATAGCATTGTGATCTGAAAGTGTGCATGGTATGATCTCAGTTATTTTATACTTATTAAAGGCTGTTTTGTGGCCCAGTATGTGATCTATCTTAGAGAAGTTCCATGTGCACTCAAGAAGAAAGTATATTCTGTTGCTTTGGAATGCAGAGTTCTAAATATATCTATCAAGTCTATCCGGTCCAATGTATCATTCAGGGTTCTTGTTTCTTTATTGATTCTCTGTCTAGATGATCTGTCCATTGTTGTAAGTAGAGTATTAACGTCCCCTGTAGTTACCACATTCTTATCAGTAAGATTGCTCATGTTTGTGATTAATTGTTTTATATTTTTGGGTGTTGCCGAATTCGGCGCATAGACATTTATAATTGTTAGCTTTTCCTGATGGATAGACCCTGTAATTATTATATAATGCCCTTCTTCATCTCTTGTTACAGCCTTTAATTTAAAGTCGAGTTTGTTTGATGTAAATATGGCTACTCCAGCTTTCTTTTGACTTCCAGTAGCATGACAGATAGTTCTCCATTCCCTCACTTTCAATCTGAAGGTGTCCTCAGGTCTAAAATGAGTCTCTTGTAAACAGCAGAGAGATGGGTCTTGTTTTTTTATCCATTCTGATACCCTCTGTCTTTTGGTTGGAGTATTTAGTCCATTTACATTCAGTGTTATTATTGAGAGATATGGGTTTAGAGTCATTGTGATTTCTGTAGGTTTCATGCTTGTAGTGATGTCTCTGGTACTTTGTGGTCCTTGCAACATTTCACTCGCAGAGTTCCCCTTAGGATCTCTTGTAGGGCTGGTTTAGTGGTGATGAATTCCTTCAGTTTTTGTTTGTTTGGGAAAACCTTTATCTCTCCTATTCTGAATTACAGGCTTGCTGGATAAAGGATTCTTGGCTACATATTTTTCCTGTTCATCACATTGAAGATTTCCTGGCATTCCTTTCTGGCCTGCCAAGTTTCAGTAAATAAGTCTGCTACTACCCTTATATGTCTACCTTTGTATTTTAAGGCCTGTTTATCCCTAGCTGCTTTCAGAATTCTCTCCTTATTCTTGTATTTTGCCACTTTCACTATGATATTTCATGCAGCAGATCGATTCAAGTTTCATCTGAAGGAAGTACTCTGTGCATCTTGGATTTCACTGCCTGTTTCCTTCCCCAGATTGGGGAAGTTCTCAGCTATGAATTGTTCAAGTACATCTTCAGCCATTTTCTTTCTCTTTTCATCTTGTGGAATTCCTGTGATACAGATCTTCTTCCATTTGATTGCACCCCTTAGTTCTCTAATCCTCCCCTCGTATTCCTGGATTTTTTAATCTTTTTCTCAGCTTCCTCTTTTTCCATAATTTTATCTTCTCATTCACCTATTCTCCCCTCTGCCTCTTCAGTCCACACTGTGGCCACCTCAGTTTTATTTTGCACTTCATTTATAGCATTTTTTAATTCATCACGACTGTTTTTGAGTCCCTTGATCTCTGTAGCAGTAGATTCTCTGCTGTCCTCTGTGCTTTTTTCAAGCCCAGCAATTAATTTTATGACTTATTCTAAATTCTTGTTCACTTATATCACTTAAATTGGTTTGTTTAGTTCATTAGTTGTTGCTACTTACTGGAATTTCTTTTGAGGAGAATTCTTCCGTTTCATCATTTTGGCTAGTTTTCTGTCCCTTATGTGTTTTAAAAGCTTGTTGTATGCTCTGCAACTGCGAGCACTGCTATATTAAAGGAGGGTCATACACTGTCCACGGCCTGGCCCTTCAGGAGGTGTTTTTTCAAAGATTGTTACTTGCTCTCTGTTGTTGTGACTTTGGTTATTTTATTACCCACTCTTAGTGATATTTTGGACCCCCCTACCAGGTGTGCTTTGATTTGTTCTTTGGATTAGCCCTGTAAAGGAGAACAGATAGACAAACAGGAGACAAAAACATGCAAACACACAAACAAATAACACAAACAAACAGAAACAAAAATCTAAAGACTAAAAACAAGAAACCCCAAAATACCGACTACAAGTAATGAAGAGGGTGGAGGCGGTCCTGATGGAGGAGCACATACAAAGAGAGAAGTGACAGGAGGCGGGGGTTGGGGGGGAGAAAAAATAAACATTGACGAGGCAGAGAGACTAAAAGGCTTAATCCAGAGAGAGAGAAAGGAAAATAAAGGAGGCAGAGAAAATGAAACAAAGATAAAGTTACCTAGACAAACTATATGGCTTGATTATTTCAGAGAGAGAGAAGGGAGTGTTAGGAAGGAGGTGTAGAACATGTATCAAGACAATGGATTGAATATGTCTGTTTAGACCAATAACCAGAGTAACCAGCCTAGGGAAAGGAAGAGATAAGGAGGAGAAATGGTGTGGGTAGAATATATCTATATATCCAGAATTGACCTAGAGTTAACCCAGGCAATGCTGCTGCACTTGTTTGGAGGAGCTGTCCGCAGGATCTGTCCCTCTCCAGTAGATAGGCAGTTAGTTACCCAGTGCGAAGGGGCATGGTTTGGTGTAGTCTGGACCCACCTCCACTGTGGGCCCCTTGAGTGATCCCTAAGGCCCTGCCTTGGTGGTGGTTGTGGTGGCGGCAGCGGGGAGATGGTGATTCCCTAGTCTCTTCTCCACAGAGCTGGACCCGGTGGACTCAGTTTGAGTCATCCTCACTGTGCCATGGCTGCAGACGGGGCAGTCCTTCTCTCTCTGCCAACTCCCCTGACCCTGTGCTTGGCTAGGACTCAAAGTCCCGTTCAGTGCACTCTGGCACTG
Organism: Herpailurus yagouaroundi; assembly: GCF_014898765.1. NCBI lineage: Eukaryota > Metazoa > Chordata > Mammalia > Carnivora > Felidae > Herpailurus > Herpailurus yagouaroundi. The sequence goes on along the minus strand of NW_024412396.1, from coordinate 22,697,629 downwards.
GGGAAGCTTCTCTCAATGCAGCCTGATATGTGGTCCCGGCTGGATACGTCTGTGCCTCCGCACTTCAGGGAGGCCTGCCTTCTCCTACTGCACCGCAGTCCTTGCCGCCACGGGTGGCGAACGCAGGCGCAGGCGAACACAGGCAGGCTTTGTGTTTTCCCACAGCACTCCAGGGAGGGGGCCACTTTCTCCTATTGTAGACTGCGCAGCCGACCTACCTTGCTGGGGAGACCCCGGGGTGGCAGACACAGGCAGGCTTTGTCTTTTCCCACAGCACTCCAGGGAGGGGGCCTCCTTCTCCTACTGCGGCCTGTGTCCTCAGCCCAGCCACTGAGCCCGGGGATGGCAGACGCAGGCAGGCTTTGTACTATCGCGCAGCCCCCCAGGGAGGGAATCACTTTCTCCAACTGCGGACTTCTCCCTTGACCTACCCAGGTGCGTGAACAGGTAGCCGACCCCAGTGCAAAGAAAGCCCCTCAGTTAGAGATAGGATCCCTCTCAGTCTCAGTCTGAGGTCTTTCTCCTGTCCAGATACGGTCTTGCACTTTCCTAGCCGCTTTTTCTGTTTCCTTTGTTTTTCTGCAGAAGGGGGTCTCTCACCTCCGTGCCCACACAGCCCTTTTTATCTCCCCCAGTTCGCAATCACCCACCTATCTTTTCTCCAGTTTTCCTATTTTCTTCCTGGTAGATTCAGTTTCTTTTCCTCCCAGGCTCTGGGGTTCAAAGTCCTCTGGCTTCTGCACTTCTTTCTTTGAGAGACACGGGAAGTATGGATCCCCCTACTTCTCCCCTTGTATTTATTTTTGATCATTATCACTGGCAGACATTATTTGTCCATTTGTTTGGATATAACCACCACCAGTCAACTTGCTTCCACACACCCTCACCAACCCCTGTGCTTATACATGCATGCACACACACATTACACATTTGCTCTAATAGGGCAGCCGTTTTATTTTGTTTCTTGCCAAAACCCACTGCCTAAAACAGTGCCTGGCACATAATAGAGCTCAAGAAATATTTGCTGAATGACTATGAATAAACATTTTGATATTTTATGTAAGCAGGATGGTACAGGATCCTAGAGCCAGAATTCCCAAATTTGTAACCCCACTGTGCCCCTCACTAGCTGCATGTGACATGGACAAGGTATTTAACTAGACTTTGTAGTTTTTCTTTATAAAATGAGGATAATATTACCTGCCTCCTAGTGTTACAAGGTTAACATGAGTCATTGAATCTAAGGTGGTTGGAGCATTGCCTAGTGGTTTTTATTTTTAATATCATCTCCATCTGTCTGTTCTTTGATCTATCTTAGGTAGTTCCAGATGTGGAAGTGTTAAAAAAGGAATTTCATTGCCTGTTCCCCAAGTTCTACCTGTAACTTTAAAAATGAACATAATAGGGGCGCCTGGGTGGCGCAGTCGGTTAAGCGTCCGACTTCAGCCAGGTCACGATCTCGCGATCTCACGGTCCATCTAGCCCCGCGTCGGGCTCTGGGCTGATGGCTCAGAGCCTGGAGCCTGTTTCCGATTCTGTGTCTCCCTCTCTCTCTGCCCCGCCCCCGTTCATGCTCTGTCTCTCTCTGTCCCAAAAATAAATTAAAAAACGGGGAAAAAATTATTAAAAAAAAAAAAAACATAACTGAGGAAAAAAAAATTAAAATGAACATAATTGAGAAGTGCAATAATTAAGAGCACCTTCCATTTTAGCACATTTTTCTGGCTTAGTATAAAACTACCACTGAAGAATTTATCTTTATAAATTTGTAATTTTTTATATGTAAAGTAAATGGCTACTCAAATTATTTTATGACTTTTGCTGAATTTCTCATCAGAAATAGTTCAGTGTAAATTGTTAGTCAATAAAAGCAATTCCTTAATACAGACATTCACAGAAATTTTCCTCTACAATTGTATTTTGTCCTAAAATAAAGAATTTTCTGAGCTGTTTAGATGTTTGCTTTGGGATAGATTGCTGTTAAATACAGATTATTAGCAATCACCTTCATAGTTTAGAAAAAACTGAATGCAACTCAAAATCAACCTTGCAAAAACAAAATGCTGTATTTTTGAGGGGATAAGAGTGATGGTGCAGTGTATACTATATAACTGATTCTTTTTTCTAAGTTAGGTCTTTTGTCTTTAATGGATACCTTAGAATTTTAGGTAATTTTTTTTCTCCATTGTTGGAGATATTTGACATAATATTTGAAGTATAATTGATTTTGGATTGGAGAGCAAATTATGCAGTATAACCCCCATTCATTCTCCCTCTTTTCTGTTTAATTATATATGAGTTTTTACCTTATTACTATTAAAAAAAATTTTTTTTAATATTTATTTATTTTTGAGAGGGAGACAGAGAATGTGAGCAGGGGAAGGGCAGAGAGAGGGAGATACAGAATCCGAAGCAGGCTCCAAGCTCTGAGCTGTCAGCACAGAGCCTGATGCGGGGCTCGAACTCACGAACTGTGAGATCATGACCCAGGCTGTGGTTGGACACTTAACCGACTTAGCCACCCAGGCACCCCATGCCTTATTACTATTTGAAATAGAATGTGATTCTTATATAGATGAGCAGTAAGGAATCATTTGCATTACTTATATGAGTTTTTCTTTTAATTTAATGTAAATTGATTTTGTAATATTTATACTACAAGTAATACAGGGAATATATACTTCATTTTATGCTGATTAGGTGGTCCAACTACAGGAATGGATGATTAAAGTCATCAATAATAATACTGCTATATGTGTAGAAGGAAAATTGACGTAAGTATAACATTTCAATATTCTTATAAAATGTATAACAAAATAAGATACTCATGTATAAGAGCTTAAAGGAGATTGATGGAAAATAGCATCCTCCTACAAAACAAAAGACTTTCTAACAAGGTTACAGACTGAAGACAGGAAAGTAAAATGACTATGCAGTACCTGACCATGTTGATTGTGAACAGCTTTCTTGGTTTTGCCTGTTAAGTTACTTTTAGAATAGTAACAGCTCAAATTTATATACACAGAGCTTTATTTTTTTTTCAGAGGTTCTAATAAGTGGGCTGGTATTCTCTGCTTAATTATATATAGTTAGCTAATATTTACTACATGCATTTCAGTTCAGATTCTCACATGTAAATTGGGACAACCAGATTTAAATTACTGATCCAGAAAAGGAATCAGAATTATTTAAAACTTTGCCATACAGCTACATATTAGGTAATCATTGGCACTTTCTGGTTCTCCCTAAAGCAAAAGTATCATCAGGTGAGTGGGCTTTGCCTAATTCTGCTACTCTCTTAACACCATTTCCTTTTTTTCGAAACCAATTTCTTAGTGGTACAATATTTGTAATAAAAGGTTGTAATAAAATAATACAGGATATTACTGGTCAGGGTACTTACCTAGAAGTTTGTAAGTTGATTATTTAAAATCTGCCTTCCCCACTCTATTTCTGCTTGTCTTATGCCCATTTTCTTAATATCAAAGAGACAGTCTATGTTGCCTTTGTTGGAATCCCTGTTGCTGCTATCTTCCAAGCTATATGACCTGGACAAGTTACTTATCCTTTTTCAGTTTCAGTCTCTTTCTCTGCGCAGTGGTGATAATAATATTACCCATTCTTGTGTTATTTTGAGTATTAAATTAATATTTGCAAGACTTGAAAACAGTGCTTTTAGAGTGCTATTTAAATGTTAGTTAAATAAAATACAGAGGAACAAGATCACTGTATTAAAATAGTAGGAGTTTAACCCCATTTGACCAAATGAAAGGAACTTCACTGTCATATTATGCTTGTATTTAGTATGTTTATCTGATGAATTGGGAATGTTCAACATCTATCTAATACATCTTAAAGTTTTGTTCTTTCTGTTTTATATTCTTAGCATCATTTAAGGAAATAAGAAGAGTAGATTTATGGGTTAGTGATTTGATTCTGCAGTTTGTTTTTTTCCCAACTGGAACCTCTTTTTGGTACTTTTTAAAGAGGAAGGTAAAAACACTTGGCTGTGTAGTGAGGGTAAAAAAAACCCCGCAAGATTAGAGGGATCCAAACTATATAACTGCATGAAATCTTAACAATAGTATAGACTCTGAGGAGAGGGACAGGAAAATCATTCTTTGGAAAGTTGGCATCAGTTAAGATGAAGTTGCAGGCATTGTCAGCATCAGGTATTTAGAGAAGGCCCCTGCTTCCTTGATGAGGATAAATTTTATATTAGTGGTTTGGTTTGGCCACAGTACAGTTTGGCACATATTCTGAGGATCACATTAGCAAGGCATTTGAGTTCTGCAATGTTTAGCCCTCAGATGTTTTGTAATTAGATGAATAACACTGCTAATGTAGCTGGAGTGCAAATTTATTACTTTCTATTATAATTTGTATACTTATATATGTACATTGTGATTATTGGTAAAATGTGAATATTTTGGCCTTAACTACGCTATTTTCTCCTAGAGACATCACTAACATATATTGGCACAGTAATGTAATTATAGAACGGATTAAGCACAACAAACTTAAGACTTTATCAGGCAACATTTATATATTAAAAGGGATGATAGACCGGATTTCCATGAAAGAAGCAGGTAATGACTGACATTATTAGTTGATAAATTACTTTCAGTGAAGCAGTTAACCATATTTCTAACTGATATATATGTTTTTACTCTTAATTAGGTGTTTTAAAATGATGAATCGATCAAAACTAAGTTTTAAAACAGAATTGACCACATTATATAAAACTATTATATGTGTTGGTCATTTTTCCCTGATTTAATCACCCTTGTTGACAGTTTGAGTCAGTCTAGTGATTTTAAAAAGTTCATGTGAGATATTATAAGGCTGTAATTTAACTAGTTTATTGAACCTGCCCAGTACAACCCCATTCCTGGTATAATCTAATTTTCTGTCTATGCCTTGAACACGGTAATGTGGCTGAAGAAAAACACACCTGAGCATTCTACTTTAAGATGGTGATTACCAGCAAAAATTGTGGTCTCTTAGTGCCATTTGGTGTCCTACCACATTTCCCTAATGCATCACTCTCCCATCCTCCTTAGTGACTACTGCATATTTTTACAAATTTTCAATACCTCCTTTCTCCCACTCACAGGGGAGGTGGCAGGGAGGGGAGCACCTTAGCAATAGAAACAATCAGAAGAGAACTTCACCATCACCTAACTGACCTGCTTGCATCTATATCTGTTTTTGTTATGAATGAACTGTTCATGTTCTGTCTTTGTCAGCCTCTCCATTTGTACTCTATTTCTCATTTTTTCTCTTACTCCAGGATATCGCTCTAGTAATTCTCCCTTCTCCTGTCAAAACAAAAACAAACAAAAAAAATTCTTTTAACTCCACTTATTTCAGCCACTGTTTGCTCTTATTTACAGCAAAACAACTCAGAAGATTTGTTATATCTAATTCCTTGAATTCTTTCCCACTTTTAAAAAATTCTCTTTAATCATGCCTTAAACCCCAAATCTTTACCAAACAGCCCTTATCACAGTTACCAGTGGCCCCCACATTGTTAAATTCAATATATGTTTACTGCACTCAATCACACTTACCCCCTTTTAATTCCTTATTTGCCTTCTGGAACAGCATATTCCAATTTTCATGCCACCTCACTTCCTGTTCCTTCTTAGTTTATTTGCTTATTTTGCTCTTTCTTCTTTGCCTCTGAATAATAGGATAGACTAAAGCTCTTTCCACACTCAGTGCTGTGTTGATTTCTTTTAGGCTTTAAATTTCATCTATATGATGACAAATGCCAAATTTATGTCTCTTACCAAAAATACTCCTCAAGCCACCCAACTCACTTTCCTTCTGCCCATTTGACATCTCCACTAGGATATCTACAGGCATCTCAAACTTCATGTGTCTAAAACCTGATCTCCCTGAAATCTGTTTAATGGTCTTCCCCCTTTCTTTGTTTCCAGTGGCTAGCCAGAATCCTTGGAGACATCTTAAATCCTGTTTCTCTCACACCCACATCTAGTGGGTAGGTACATCCTATTGGCATTATCTCCAAAAATATATCCAGAACCCAGGCCTCTGCTGACCTCTATGGTATATACATCTCCCTTATCTTTTGTCTGAATGATTACAAAATCCTAACTGGTCTCGTTATTTCTTCACTTTTACTTCCACAGACTTCTCAAAATAGCAGCTAATACAGTCCTGTTAAAGTGAGTCAAATCCTGTGGCTCCTCTGCTCACAATCTTTATATAGCTTCCCATTTCACCCAAAGTCAAAGACTAGGTCATGAAGTAACCACAAGGCCTTAAAATCTTTCATGTTCCTCCACTGTTCCTATTCCCTTCTGAAGAGCCTCCTAGTACTAGCCTTTCTTCACTCTGCTCCATCTGCACTAATTTTTACAGACAGGCCAGGCACACACTTACCATAGCCTTTTGCTTTGTCCCTTTTGCTTCCAGTGTTTTAATCCCATATTAAACTCACTACCTCATGTCCTTCAGAACTTTACTCAAATGATGCTATTTCAGTAAGAACCTCTCTGTCTTTTAAAAGTGCAATCTGCTTCCCTTTCCTCCCTCAGCATAAATACACTAATATTCCTTGACCCATTAAGTGCATAATTTTTCTCCATAGCATTGATGACCATCTAACAAAAAAAAATGTATGTTTATTGGTTTGCTTTCTGTTTGACATGAAAAGGCAGGTTCCATGAAGGCAGGGATTTTTGTTTCATTTTGTTGACTGATGAATCCTTAGTATTTGTGGCTGTGCCTGGCGCACAGTTAGCAATAAGTGTATATATTTTTAATGACTTAGTGAACCAATTACATGTCTTTAAAATTTTTGGCTTTTAGGTAATTTTTTGTTTGTTTTTTGTTGAATAGGATATCCAAATTATCTCATAAGGAAGTTTATGTTTGGCTTTCCAGAAAAGTGGAAAGAGCATATTGATAATTTTCTAGAACAATTAAGGTAAAGTACTCCTTAACTTTTTAAAAACTAACTTTATTGAGGTATAATTTGCATTTGATAAAATGTGCCCATTTTGGGTATAAAATTGGAGGTTTTACAAATGTATCTTTTCATGTAACCAATGTAAATTGGTTTTCTTTTTTTTTTTTTCTGCAAATGACAGTTTTGAAGTAGTTCTCTTGATCTTGGATTTTGGATTAGAAAGCAATAGTTTACTAGAATTTCTGTCATATGAAATAAATGTAAAAGGAAAATAACAGTGTTGACATTTCAGGAAGCATCCTCATTCACCCACCCTTTGAGAGGGTGTACCTATTAAACATGAATGTAAAGTTCTTGGTCCTTTTTCTTTCATTCATTCCTTCAGAAGTTAATATCAGTTGTTTAGCACACACTGTATTGGCACAGGGAAAGCAAAGAAAATTTGATTAATTCTTGCCTTAAGGAACTCATAGGGGATACTGTGATATAAGTTAATTAATCATAGTACAATATAATAACTTAGAATGGGGGGAACAGTTTTTTCCTGTAAAGAGCCAGATTGGAAGTGTTTTTATGGGCATGCTGCCTCTATTGCAACTGTTCAACTCTGCCTTTGTAGCAGAAGAGCAGCCATAGACAGTAGTTGAATGAATGTGGTGGTGTGGATGAATGTGGTGAAACAAATAAAATTTATTTCCAAAAATAGGTAATGGCAGGATTTGTCCTGTAATTTTTTTACAGGATTAGCTTAAGTAGAGATGTAAGAGTGCATAGAGTAGGAAGCACTTGGGTTTTATTTGATTCTTTTGACTTAAGACTTTATACTTAAGTTCTTTCTGGGAGAAAGGGTAGAATCATGAAGACTTAAATAATGTAAGATTTAAGGTAATCTTTGCTGGGCGCATAAAACTTTACCTGAGGGACTTTATTTAAATTTAGTTTTTTTGTTTTAGTTTTTTGAGATAAAAATTAAAGGAAAAATATTACACTTGTGTTTTAGGGCTTGTGAAAAGAAAGAGAGAAAGGCCAGACAAAAACAGAAAACTGGAAAATTTATCCCTGACGTACAAAAATCAGCGAAAAATAATGCAAGAGAAAACCAAACAGATGTTCTGCAAAGAGCCAGCACCACTTATGACATTGATTGTTGTCATTTGGGTATGTCTCTTCTTTTCTGCTGATATAGTGGCAAATTCTTACATGAGCTCCATATTTATCTGTTTATATTGTATTCAGTTTTTGACTTGTACTGCCTTGAAATTATTTTCTAATACTTAAAAAACTGTAGTGCAGTCTGCTCATAGTCAGCATTCAGCTTTTTTTTTTTTTTTTTTTTAAGAGAAGGAGGGGCGCCTGGGTGGCGCAGTCGGTTAAGCGTCCGACTTCAGCCAGGTCACGATCTCGCGGTCCGTGAGTTCGAGCCCCGCGTCAGGCTCTGGGCTGATGGCTCGGAACCTGGAGCCTGTTTCCGATTCTGTGTCTCCCTCTCTCTCTGCCCCTCCCCCGTTCATGCTCTGTCTCTCTCTGTCCCAAAAATAAATAAAAAACATTGAAAAAAAATTTTTTTTAAAAAGAGAAGGAGAGAGCACATGTGCCTGAACTGGGGAGAGGGGCAGAGTGAGGGAGAGAGAAAATAGTAAGCAGGCTCCACGCTCAGCACAAAGCCCAACACAGGTCTCGGTCCCACAAACCATGAGATCATGACCTGAGCTGAAATCAAGAGTTGAACACTCAACCAACTGAGCCCACCCCAGGCGCCTGGATTTTTCTTTTCTTTTTTTTTTTTTTTGAATGTCCATTACTATAAAGGTAGCTGGCAGAACTTTTTTGTGTTCACTCTTTGCCAAAACTATAATCTGACTAACATCCCATCGCACCCTCCCTGCTGGAAAAAAGTATGAACATTAACCTACAGCCCTTGCTAGATAATATTTTCGAAAGTGAATTCTTTAATATGGAAAGGCAGCTTATATATAATAATTTATTGAAATCTCCATCTTTGTACTCATAGAACTGAAAAATGGTAAGCGCAGGAGGTTGCCAGCAGCCCCAGAATTAAACGTGTGCCCTGATAATTGCCAAAATAAACCACGATTAAGGCTCTCAGATGACCAAATGCATAATACTTGTCAAAATGGAGGAGAAAATGACTTAACCAATCAGGTAAACTTTTACTATACCCTATGATACGAAGAGTGATGGTGTGATGCTACTAAAAAGTTTTGGGACCAAATCAGAAATCATTTTGTTTGTTAAGTATCTGTTTGTTAAGTATCAGTTTGGCAATGTCTTGCTTGATATTTATTTTCTCAGTGTCGCATTGGGAAACTGTAATCAGTAGTAACAGAAAGGTTAGCTCTTAGAGTTAGGGTTAAAGTGTGTGTGTGTGTTTGCACCTAACAAATCACATGTATTAAATTTATGAAAGAAATATCTAAGATAGTGGATGCCCACATGGTTCTTCCAAAGCTCAGGCTCTGGCAAATGAGTTTCTAAATACCTCCACTAATGAAATTTGTAGAACGGCAAGTACCTAGATACTTGTATGCTTGATACATACTGTGAAAATGCTTGAGGTCATGTTTATAGATAGTAGTTGTTAAAAAGCTAACTTTTTGTTTTGAAGGAAATAATTGGAAAGAAAGCATACAAAAAGTTGTCTTCAAAGAAACTTGAAAATTGTGAAAGAACAAATGAAAGGATAATTAAAAGTCAGAAGCAAGGTGATATATCTTTATTGGTTTTATAATAAGCATACAGCTCTTATTTGAAATGTTTTTAATATAATAAAAGTGGTGTCTTAAATTTCCAAATCTAAAAATGGCAAACTATTACAGTCATTATAAATGTCTGGGGATTTTTTATTGTTTTGTTGGTTTTTTTTTTTTAGAATTACTTTTTTTTTCTTTAAAGCATAATTAACATAGTGTTACTAGTTTCAGATGTACAATAGGGTTTTGCTTTTCTATACAGCATGATTTGCTGTAAAATCCATTACATTAGTAAAAAAATCCATTACATTACATACCATACGTATTTACTTGTAGGTTTGCCTCCCTTAATCTTGGCACTAAATAATTTTTATTATTTATTTACTTATCTATTTAATTATTTAAACTGTATGTCCAACATGGGCTTAAACTCACAACCCCAAGATCAAGACTCACATGCTCTACCAACTGAGCCAGCCAGGCTTCCCTAATTTTTTTGTTAAAAACAGAATTGTATATCATTTTAAATATGCTTTTTGGAATGTTTAAAGGCTATGAATCTTTTTATGAAATTAATGCCATAGTTTAGCTATGTGTGAGTGTGGATTTCCAGTATGATTTCATTGAAATCCTATATGACAGATTTAAAGAACCTTTTCTTGACACATTAGCAAGTTTGAAATTTCATATTGAGTTAAATCCATCAGCTTAGTAGAATTTTTTTGTATTTCTTCTTATAAGTGGAAAGTAGTGAAAGTGAAGAACATTTATAAGTGTTTAAAAGAAGTAGAGAGGAAGTCAATACTGTTCAGACTATCAGGATCATGTAACTTAGATTAAAGTATCCAGAATAGCTTGAATCTTCATTCAAATTATTTAATAAAATGAATAAAAATATTTTAAAAGTGATTTGTTCAAAATTAGAAATTTCAAAGTTTTCAAATTTCCTGTTAAACATTTGAGTCAGATTTATATGAGGAATTAAAAGAAAACACTTCCTTCAGAAAGATAGATAATTCCATTGAGAAATCTTATAGAAACTTTGCTTACCTTTTATCAGTACCACTTTTCCATGAATTATAATTTAGTGGCTTCTTTTCTCCCCAGCATTCAACATTACTCATCAGTCTTTAATTTTATCATTCATCTTGTAAAGTGGTACGTAACATGTGTAGGTCATTGAAATATTTAACTAGGATGGTTGCTGTGACAATTTATAATTTGTATATATTTATAATTGTAATTGGATAATTTACAATTAGAAATTAAATTAGTTTGGCTTCTGGTTTCTCAAGTTTCAAATTAGAGAATTTCTCTCATTTTAATTTCCTTTCTTTAGTGACACAGTATAATAAAGATTCTCAATTTCTGGTTTGCTTGTTATCCATGATACTTCATGGAGTTTGGGTGAATCAGCAGAAATATCTTTCCACGGCCACCACTGGGGATGAGAATAGGGCCATACCTATCGAGTTCCATATTCCCCTAATTAGGATAGCTTCCATTCCGTATATTACATACCTAGCAAGGTTTTGCAACCTTACTGGTTTTCTTATGTCACCTAAATAAGATTTAACAAATACTGATTTATCATTTACTGTACATGTGAAAGACTCTAACTGCGGAAAAAAAAAAAAAAAAGAAAAAAAGATTCCAAAAGCAAAAACAAAATTCATACCATTAAGGATTTTTTTTTTTCAGCCTACTTCAAAGACAAATTTGTTAAGTATAATGCAAGGCACATTGTCAAACATGGCATTATTTAAAAGTATTCTGGAAATTTGAAGGAGAGTTTTCATTCAATTGAGAGAATCACAATAAAGTTTGTGGATTAGGTGGGTTATAGAATGGAATTGAAGCAGGTAGTGATTTGGTTTTTGAGTGAAGAAAACTTTCCATGTAGAATGATATTAGTGAAAAGTTGAGAATCAGGAAAACCGTGGTGTAGTAGACATAGAATTTGGTTCACATTTGAGTACAGTGAGAGATTAGAACTACATTGAAGGCCAGACAGAGGAGCTTATATGTACACTAAGTAGACTTTAAGAAGTCAAGGACCGGTTGGTATAAAAAATATGTTTACAATTGAAGGGGCAGTAATCTGAATCAACCAGTGCTTCTGAAAAACTAATAATGGCAGTAGTGTGTACAATGGAGTTTATGGAGAAAAAATATATATATTTTATTTTAGAAAAAAAAATTCTGTGCTTTGTTTGTAGCTAATTTGAGATTTTGATCTTTGGTTTTGTCTTATGAAATTAAAGAGAGAACTGAAGAATCGAATGTATCCATTGACATTCTGACCTTAAGGCAACCGTTTTTCTTGGACGAAGAAAGAAAATGTATGGCTCTTAATCCGAAGAAAGCTTATATTTTAATGACACCACTTAAATCTAAAAAAGTGATAGAACAAAAATGCATGAAGTATAATCTCTCTTATAGCACCATTAAAGCAGTTACAGATTTTGCAGTGCCAAAGCATCAAAAAGAAAGTAAATCAGACTTAAATGAAACTACCAGTTTGATCAGTAAGCCCACGAAAACCTTCAAAAATGCATTTGAGTTTAGTGAGGGCCATGAAAGTAAAAACAAGGAAGACTGCAGTGCATGTGATTTACTCACTGTCAACCAGAAAATCAAAATATCTAGTCCTAAAAAAGAACAAATGGTCACCTCTGACTTTAAGAAAAATGCAAGGTTGTTACCAAAATTGAAGAAAATAAAAAATGTGTCTATGTCATTTTACAAGCAGCAGTCCTCATCAGATTTGTCTAGTGAAGAGAGTGAAACAAAAAAGGGAATTAGAAGGAAAGCTGCAGTTGCTAAGAAAAATACAGCAAGAAATACTGAAGAAACAGTGGTTCACCTGAGGAAAAGCACAAGAAACACCACAAGGAAAATCCCAGTGATTTCTGAATCTGAAACTGAAGAAAGTGAAAGTGAATTTTATATCAAACAAAAGAAAGCTAGATGTTCTGCTAAAGAAAATCTTCAGAAGTCTGGTATTAGGAATGAGTTTCCAGTTATTGAGGTGATCAGATCCGATGAGACAAACAGGCATCCCTTTGAATGTTTTCCTGGTTTAATTCAGGATGAGGAATGGAATGAGAAGGAATTACAGAAACTTCATTGGTAAGTAGTTAGATTTGACTCTGAAATATCTAGAGTGGCCACACAACAGTTGAAGACCTAAAAATTCCAATAAAGGGCTGATTTAGTGACCTCTAATCATTAAAATGGAAAATATCCAAAAACACATGGAGAGAAATAACAATTTATACAAAGAATATAGGGAGAATACAGATAAAACTTCTAACTAGGTACTTTGTGGCCATCTCTACAACTTGCATATGAGCAAAGGAAAAGTTAACCTTCTTTTCTTTCCATTTAATATTTCAAGACAACTACCCTCCCCCTCAAGAAAAGGGTAACTGTGTGGGGGATGGATGTGTCATTTATCTTGATTGTGGTGATCATTTCCCCATGAAATGTATATAAAGTGATCCCATATACACTGTATACAGTATGATTTATTTGCCACTTATACCTCAGGGTGTGGAAAATATTTTAACATAGACAAATGCTGCTCTCCCAGATCTTCATATTTTAAGAAATATTTTATTGTTAATTTTTTCTGTTTTAAAACCTTAAAGCTGAATTCAGACCTGCAGATTATTTAAGATGCTCTTTTCCCTGCATTTATAGAATAGAAATCGCCTCAAAAATTAGGTGATCCATCCAAGGTTTCATGGTTAGTGCTAGTAATAAACCAAGTATGACAAGAATTGGATTTGGCTGCATAGCCTTGACAAGCAGTTTGAGTAGCGCAGTAGCACTGGAAGCTAAAACATAGCTGAGCAATGAAGAGTGAGTGAACAAGAGTAAAAACAACCTAGGTGGACAACACAAGAAATTGGCAGTGATAGGGGACAACAAAATGGATAGGTAATAGAAGAATGTGAAGATAAGGGAAGACCTATGTTTGATTGCTTGTTTGTAAGAGGACTCATGCCAGAGTATGGTGGTGTGTTGATGGAAATGATCTAGTAGAAAGGAAGATGTGATTGATCAGAGTGAAGAGCATAGAAACATACTACATTCAGTGATTCACTTGCTTGAGTACTCCCTAACCTTATATTTGGAATTTATTTTCAGATCTACCTTCTTGAAACACTATTCCTCAGGCATCTCTGTGCCACTACGCTCCTTTTTTAATTTCTTAAGTGTTCCTTCTCTGTCTTATTTTCAGGTAGTTAAGATAATTTTCCTTCTTCTCCATAGTTCTTGTTTTTGGATGCTTTCTTCCTATTATAATGTAGTCTTCAATGGTCTTTTCCTTCTATAGTTCTAACTTTACTCTTTGGACAGGGATTCCCAAATCTGTATCTCTAGTTCTAAATTCTTATATTTAGATTTTTATTTCCCTTTGCCTGTTGGACATCTCTCTATAAATCTCATTTACAGAGATTCTCACTTAATATGTCAAAAACTAAACATTTTTTCCCTGCCTATCTACTTTGTCTGACATTCCTGATTCTGAAAATGGAATTCTTTCAGTCAACTAGGTTTAACTCCTTGATCATTATTGATAACCTCAGGTAGCCTCTGCTCCCCTGGCCCATTCCTGGGGATGAGGGGGTTACCCCTTCCCAGTGTTTTTTATTCGTGTCTAACTTTGTAAAAAAAATAAAAAATAATAAATAAAATGAAAGGTAAAAATTAAAAAATCTAATTAGTTCCCAAGGAACTATAGATTTTCCCACAGGACCATTCCATCTGCACCCTTTCTTGACACTACTTTTTTTCAGACTTTTAATGCCTGCCTACTTTAATGGAAGTAGCCTTGTATTTGTACTTTGTTGTTTTCATCTGGTGATCTGTTTTATATATCTTCAGATTCGTGTTTCTTTAAATTTTTTTTCAAGTTTTATTTATTTTTGAGAGAGAGAGCATGAGTTGGGGAGAGGCAGAGAGAGAGGGAGACACAGAATCTGAAGCACTCTCCAGGCTCTGAGCTGTCAGCACAGAGCTCGATGTGGGGCTCAAACTCACAGACTGTGAGATCATGACCTGAGCTGAAGTCAGACGTTTAACGGACTGAGCCACCCAGGCGCCCCTCTCCAGATTAGTTTTTGTGTTTTTTTTTAATGTTTATTTATTTTTGAGACAGAGAGAGACAGAGCATGAATGGGGGAGAGTCAGAGAGAGAGGGAAACACAGAATCTGAAACAGGCTCCAGGCTCCTAGCTTTCAGCACAGAGCCTGACACGGGGCTCGAACCCATGGACTGCGAGACCATGACCTGAGCCAAAGTCAGATGCTTAACCGAGCCACCCAGGCGCCCCCAGGTTAGTTTTAATGTATAGTTGTGATTCTAACATCAGAAACCTTCACTGCATTCTTACTCATTTTCAAATTATATGGAGATCATTCTGCCTTAAATTGACAGCATATCATACTTTACCTTAATTATCTTTCCAGCTATCTCTCCTGTTGTTTCGTTATAGTAAAGGTTCTCAACCTTTACTGTATATCCGTATCATCTAAGAAGATTATTTTAATACCTGAACTGCCAAGATTCCAGTTCCCAGTAAGATGAGGAAATCAGGAATATGACTGAGCCACCCAGGCATTCCCAGAAAGACTAGAATTTTAAGTAACACTGAAGTGGGGGCAGATTTCCAGTTTTCCTCTGGTGTTCCTTAACCTAGATTAAGGCTACTTAAAAATTAGAAGTTGTTGCTGAGGCATGACTAAGAGAGTTCAAAGAAAAGCCTTATATTTTTGGCTTGAGGAAGAGGGAAGGGGACTACTAACACTCAGAAACAGTGAAAGAAATCCCCAGTTTTCTTTTTCTTTTCTCCTTTCTCTTATGGCCCAGTCTGCATACAGTCCTGCAGGGGTAAAAATCACAGCAGCATATGGAGCCCATATGCACCTAAAACTCTGAAAGTAGGAAACCTTCTCTTCTGGAATATAGGACTCAGAAAGTGTAGGGCAACTTGTGTTACATGTTTCTTTTTCTGTCTTTTGTGCTTGACACTGCAGAAAGATGCAGTTGTGTGATATGTACTCCAGAGTTGGGTAACTAAAGCCCTAGCTTTCTGCCAAAGAACCAAAAACAGGAATCCTGGGGAACTAAAAGTTGCAAAGGGAAAATCTAGGGAAAACACCTTATATAAAGTTGTTTATGAATTTTAGATCTCACTCCTGAGTTGAGCATTTAAGGATTTGATCCTAAACAGCATACCCAAGACTGACAACTGAACTAAGAGGTAGACTGGCCCCCAGTTTCCAAGCCAGCCACTCAGTGTCTCCTACACAGAATATTTTAATATCACTGCAAAACTTTAAAAATGGAACTGATACTGAAACTGCAACCACAAAAGACTGACTAGAATTTATAGTTGTTACAACCAGGTTGATTGCCTGCTAAAACAAAAATATTAACATTCTCCATAGGATATAAACATGACCCAGAGTTTTATAGTATTTTTAAATGCCTAGGAAATAATCCAAAATTAGTCAGTATATGAAGAACCAGGAAAATTTTTAACTCTCATAGGAAAAAAAAGAACAGATGCCATTGCTAGGATGACACGGATGTTGAAATTATCTGACAAGATTCTGAAGCAGGTATATAAAATTGCTTCAGAAAAAAAGGCTGACAAGATGGCAGAAGTAGAGCAGAAGAAGAAGTGCACCTTCCCGTAAGTTCTCATACCACGGTGTGGATCTAGACCAGCTGCTGGACGCGTCTTACAAGCCGTTGATGCAGCTGTGTGGGGCTGTGCAGTGGTGGCAGCTGAACGGAAGTTTGCAGAGGAAGCCTCAGAAGGATGCTCTCGCCATGGAGAAGTCCAAGGTGGTTAAGCACCTGTGGAACATGATCGTCCTGCCCAAGGTGGTGGGCAGTGTGGTGGCTGTCTACAATGCCAAGACCTTCAGCCAGGTGGAAATTAAGCCCAAGGTGATTGACCACTACCTGGGCAAGTTCTTCACCACCTACAAGCCTTTGAAGCAGGACAGGCCCAGCATCTGGGCCACCTACTCCTCCTGTTTCATCTCTCCCAAGTAGCCTGTTTAGCCAATAAAGACACAGACTTCTCTAGTCAAAAAAAGAAAAAAGAAAACTCCAGGAACTAAGAGCATACATTCTTGAAAAGAACAGAAATTTAGAAAATCTCAGAGAGAAATAGAAGATAAAAAGAAGGATCAAATGGAAATTTTAGAACTGGAAAAATAGGATAATCAAAATATAAAACTTACTAGATAGGCTCAATAACAGAATGGAGAGGACAGAGGAAGGAGGCAGTCAGTATCAGGTATGAAGGAATAGCAAGAGAAATGGTATCTGGATATATAATAAATTGTTCTCTTGAGTTCTTTAAAATGTTTAATGGCTGAAAGCAAATATTAACATTGTATGGTGGGGTTTTCAATATATGTAAATTTAATACATAACAACATAAAGAAGAATGGAGAAGATGGTAAGTTTTTACATTCCACTTGAAGCAGTAAAAAACTTAAGTATGTAGTAATCACTAGAGCAACTACTAAAAACTACAAAGATTTTTTTTATATACAATAGATAAAATACTAAAAAAAAAAAAAAAAAAAGAATACAGAAAAGAAATAGAGAAATAGGAAACAAAACAGAAAGCAAATAAAATGGTTGACCTGAATCCAAACATTATGTTAGAGATCTAAATGCACCATTTAAAAAACAGATTGTCGGAATGAATTTAAAAACATTCCATTTTATTACCATGTAAAAGAAACTCGCTTCAAATATGAATAGATAAGTTACAAGTAGAAGGGTAGAAAAATACCACGCACACTCATAGCTGGAGTGGCTGTACCCTATCAAAGATTTCAGTACAAAGAAAATTATCAAGGATAAAGAACATTACAAAATGATAGACCTTTGAGTTCACCAGGAAGAGAACAATCCTAAATGTATATGCACCGAACCCTCAAAATACATGAATCAAAATATGACATAACTAAAAGGAAACAACTGAACTGAAAAGTTAAAACTACATTTATAGTTGGAAACTTCAATGCTTTTCTTTTGTAATGGTTGACTAGTAGACAAAACTAGCAAGGATACAAGAACTGAACACCACCATCAACCAACTATCTAATCAACATTTGTGTAACATTCCATTCAACAATAGGGAAAGAAATACATTTTTTTCCCCAAGGGTAGATGGATCATTCACCAGATAGAACATTGACTAGGTCACAAAACAAACCTTAACAAATTTAAAATAACTGAAGTCATACAGAGAGTATTCTCTCATCACAGTTGAATTAAACTACAAATCAATAAAAGAAAAATCAAAGGAACACTTCCAAGCAGTTGAAAGTTAAATAACATATTTGGGAATAATCCATGGGTCAAAAAGGACAAAGTCTCAAGAGAAAAAAAAAATGCTGAACAGAAATGAAAATATATCATAATTTGTGGTGTGAGCACAGAAGTTCACAAACAACTTTATATGGTGGTTTTATAGAGCTCAGTTCTTCTGTTGGTTTCCATGGAACTTTCTACATAAACCATGGTACACTCTTAAATGAATGGGCGACTGTGTAATAAAAAGTAAGAACTATCGGTGTGTGTAACAACTTGAATGAATTTTAAAGGCATTATGCCAAGTGAAAAAAGCCAGATCAAATGGTTACATACTGTATGATTCCATTTATATCACATTCTGGAAAGAAAAAACTAAGAAAAGAGATCAGCAATTGCTGGTGATTATAGTGGTGGACAACAACACAGAGGATGCACTAGGAATTTTTTTCAGTGTAATGGAACAGTTCTGTATCCTAACTGTGATCATGGCTCTACAAATCTGTTTAATCCATTAAGATTCATAGAACCATATGCAAAAAGACCATTTACTGTATTATAACTTAAAAAAAATATGTTAAGGTGCCTAGACTGCATACTACTAAAATATTTAGATATGGCAAGCTTGGGTTTGGGCTCTCTAGTTTTTTCAAAGCTCTAATCTGCAGCCGTTCCTTTGAAATTTACCATACTATAAATATGAACTACTGTCTATTCCCTAACCTTATGTCCTGTCTCATCTTCATTTCTTTGTCAATACTGTTGCCTCATTTTCAACTGTTATATTTTATCCATCCTTCAAGTTTTCCCTCACATATCAGTCACCTCTTCCCTGTAACCTTTCTTTGTCATCACGTATTCCTGCTACCCACTCAATTGGGATATAATGCTCCTTTTTTTAACATAAAGTAATTCTAATCCTAACTGCACAGCAGAACAATCACCTGAGGAACTTCTGAAAAATGTGAAGTGTTGCCAATGCAAACCTACTAAATTGAAATCGTAAGGGACTGGTTTTACGAATCCGTTTACTTGTTTTACTGCCTTATTTGCTTGCTCGTACTTTTTTTTTTAATGTTCATTTAGTTTTGAGAGAGAGAGACTAAGTGTAAGCAAGGGAGGGACAGAGATAGAGACACAGAATCTGAAGCAGGCTCCAGGCTCCAAGCTGTCCACACAGAGCCCGATGTGGGGCTCAAACTCAGGAACCACAAGATCATGACCTGAGCTGGAGTAGGACACTTAACCTTGACTGAACCACCCAGGTGCCCTGCTTGCTTGTACTTCTGATCTAAACTCCAATGACTCTGAGTTGCAGCCCAGTTTTGTACTCATCATGCTTATAACCTAGTTAGCAAATAATCACTCTTAAGTTTAGGAGAATATAGATCAGGGACATCTGACTTAGCTTAAACAGATACTTGAACTAAGATCTGAAGGACAAATAAGAATTATTTAAGCCAAATGTCCATGATAAGTTCATTTGAAATAAAACAGCATATGTAAAAGTGGATAGGAGGAAAACACATTTAGAAATCCTAAAAGAAGGCCAAAATAAGTGGAGTACAGAAAATGAGGGACGAACAGTACGGGATGAGACTAGAGAGACCAGAACAATGAAAGTCCTATTAAATGCTTTGGTTTTCATGCTAGGGAATTATAAAAGCAAGTTGCTTTTTTCTTCCTCTGTCACCTATGAAAGCAAGTTTTAAGTAGAATTGGAGTGACATGACTATATTTGCCTTTAAAAATTATCTAGGATAAACTAGAGATGTGTTAATTACAGACTAATTTCTCATTAAACGCATTAAGTATTTTTATTTTTTATTTTTCTTAATGCTTATTTATTCATGAGACAGAGACAGAGTGTGAACAGGGGAGGGGCAGAGAGAGAGGGAGACACAGAATCGGAAACAGGCTCCAGGCTCTGAGCTGTCAGCACAGAGTCCAACGCGGGGCTCGAACCCACGAACTGTGAGGTCATGACCTGAGCCGAAGTGGGACGCTTAACCAACTGAGCCACCCAGGTGCCCCGCATTAAGTATTTTTATCATGAAAAATAGTCCTAGCAGTTCTACACTTGCAAATTAATGATGTACACAAATGGAAAACAATGTACACAAATGGAAGCTTGAGCCTCCATATCCTTTTAGTTCTCCACTTTAGAACACCTGTAGAATGATTATGTGCAAAAGAGTAGAGCATTCATTAACAATAAGTATTTGTCTTCCTTTTATACATGGAATGAGTGGTATTCTGTAGTCACCTGGTACCCATTCACAAGATCAGATTCACACAGATTTACAAGTAAATTTATTAATACCCTAACTCATCACTTCCTAATTATTTTATTAAATTTTATTATTGTTATATATGCCTTAAGTTCTTCACATCATTTGTGTCTGTATGGTGGAAATTCTGTGTAATTGTGTCCCATCACACATTTCTTATTCCACATTCAGAGACATCATGTTGGTAGCTTGAAATCAGCCACAATAGTTATTTACAATATGGAAATTGGCAAACACTACAAATAAGGACTATTTCAGTGAGAGCTGATTTTAAAAATTTACCAGCATAATAACGCTGCATAGGTTAATTAGATCTTTTCTGGCTGAACTGCCAGCTTAACTGCAATATGTAAAATATATTTGGGAGGGAGGGGAGCAGAAATACATGTACCAGTTTCTAAATATTTACAAATAAACTTTAGAATGTAACTCATTTGTTAAGTTAGATGACAACCTTATATTGACTAACAGTTTTTTTCTCTTTCAGTTTTCATTTCCCTCAATTATATATAAAACATCACATTCTGTAAATTATAATAGAGTGAAAGCAAGAATAATACTTTTAAAAAAAGTTTGTTTTGAGAGAGCCTGTGTGCACTAGTGGGGGAGGGCAGATAGGATGTGAGAGGATCCTAAGCTGACAGCATAGAGCTCTACATGGGGCTTGATCCCATGAATTGTGAGACCATACATGACCTGAGCTGAAACTGAGTTGGACGCTTAACCAACTGAGCCATCCAGGTGCCCCAAGAATAACACTTTTTAATAAGAATTTATAACCTAGAGTATATAGGAACTAAGAGCTCATTTTCCAATATACTTAGCACCAGCAAGGTTTGAGCAACATTGTTGAAAAGTTAGTCATGCTAGAGTCCCCCAGAAGATCAAATCACTGATAGGTGGACTTAGGAAAAAGATGTTGAAAGAAAGACCTGGGATGATTGTTCAGGTTTCATAGAATACAACAAAATAGAAGGTATCTACTCGATATGTAAAATTACACCTTTATATTTTAAGCACTCAAGTAAGTTACTGAGTGGAAATAATAGTATCGTCTTTTCAAACAGTTATCTAGAATGATTCCTTTAGCTGAATAAATCTCATTGATTTAGTGGTATGCATTCAGGAGGTTGTTTTTATTGATTTGAATTTCTGGTTCTTTAACTGGTTTTGGTCTTCCATAGTGCTTTTGCATCTTTTCCAAAGCACAAACCTGGTTTCTGGTCAGATGTAGCAATGGCTGTAGGTTCTCGATCTGCTGAAGAATGCCAGAGGAAATACATGGAAGACCCCAGAGGAAAAGAATCCCAGAAACCTGTCACTAAGAAAAAACCAGTTAATCCCAAAGGCCAAAATGGTAATCTTTATAAATTGTTTTTGTCTAGTTCTCAGTATTGATTTCTGATTAGTCACTAGATGTATTTTATATTTATCTATGTATCATCTTATAGGTGTTTTCTCAAAATGTTAAAGCTAGAAAGAACTATAAAGGTCATTATTTAATTTTTAAGTCTTATCTAGACAGTTACTTCTATCAGTAGTAGCCTTAGCAGCCTTGTGCTTTGAGTTTGTTCTAGGAAACTAGATGCAGTTAGTTAGATATGCAGTTAGATCCAAAGATTCCAATATCTGGATTATTGTTCAAAGAGTCTATTGTAATCTGAGGCCACTTGGGAAAGACCTTCTAGAAATTCATAATAAAATTCAAAATAAATTTAGTTTTTGTACTCCCCAGGAGTACGCATTCCTGCTCAGGGTTTATGACAGGGCTTATACTAAGCTTTAGAGCATATCCTGTCCCTACCCTAATCCAGTAAGGTTTATATTTTTGCAAAATCAATAAATTAGGCATTCAGCAAGGGGAATATGGGAGGTAACCTTTCTCACAGGGTATAGAACTTTTTCACCTCACACTGGCTAATCTTATGTAGTTTCTTCATGAGTATCTTATGGGCTAGTCATACTGCATAGATCCCAGTATAGAAAAAATCATTTGCTATATAGGAGATTTACTAATAGTAGATGAGTATACTTAATACAGATAAACAGTTTAGGTTTTGTAAAGTCTGTTAACTTTAAAGCACTTACTATAAATGAATCCTTATCAAAATGTTTGCTAACTCTTAAGGCAAAATAGGTGATGCTGATAAGAAGCAAATGATTAAGATAACTGCCAAAGTGGGAACTCTTAAAAGGAAGCAGCAAATGAGGAATTTTCTGGAACAGTTGCCAAAAGATGATCATGATGATTTTTTCAGTACAACACCTTTGCAGAACCAGAGAGTAGTGGTAAGAGTCTTAAATGCATGAAATAATTGCTCTCTTTATATTGACTTTTACATCTTTCATTTTTATATATGGTTAGTGTTCATCCCTAGTATTTAGGCCAAGGATTGATAGCCTATACAGCCATCACCCAAAATGTACTGTAGGAAGCAGTCTGCCAGTACATGCTGTTCTCATCAGTGTAATGGTTGTAGAGCCAAATTGAAAACCCAGAAATAGGCTAAACGTCTATATTTAAAATTTCATATGTAATGAGGCAAATTTAAAAAGGTGATGGGGCACCTGGGTAGCTCAGTCAGTTAAGCATCTGACCCTTGATCTCAACTCAGTTAAGCATCTGACCCTTGATCTCAGCTCAGGTCTTGATCTCAGGGTCATGATTTCAAGCTCCACATTGGGCTTGGCACTGGGCATGAAGCCTACTTAAAAACAAAAAAAAAAAAGGTGGTAAGAAAAGATTATTACCTACTCTATAGTAAATTCAATGGAAGGATTAGATGACAGCACGAAGTTGACATTTGAATGTATAAAATAATTTTTGTAGTATGAAAATCGTACAACTAAAAACTTGAATTGGGGAAAAATATTTACAACAAATAAAGAATGCTTATAATATGAAGAACTCATTCAGATGTTACTGGAATACTAAAAATTGTCAAGATCACGGGAAAAGTGGGCAAGAAAATATTTTAAAGGCTGAATGAATACTTGGAAAAGTGGTTAGTTATACTGGCTAGCAATTGGAGGAAAGCAAAGTAAATCATATGTATGTATTCTAAATTACAGAATCTTTTACAAAAAAGTTAAAATTTCCATAACAAAAAGCAGTGGAAACTTTGAAATAGTCATACATCAGTGGATGTATAAGTGAATCGTACCTTTTGTAAAGCATCATGGCAATATTTGAGAGCCATAAGATTAATTCTGTTCATGGAAATTTTTCCTAAGAAATTCAAAAGAAGCCAAAAATCTCCACAAAGACCTTCATTGCAGGTTTATCTTTACAGCAAAAAACTGGAAGCAGCCTATATCCAATAAGGATGTTCTTCATAAATGGTCAAATACAATATAAAGTACAAATTTGAGACTATTTTTAGAATATAAATATAAATGTTAAGAATATTAAGGTTAATGCAAAAATGGATAGATATAGACAACTGATAGAAGTATAAAATCTTTTAGTGAGCTAACCTTCAGGGATAATTTTTTAATTTACTCATTTAATATATTTTTTTAACTTTATTTATTTTGAGAGAGAGATTTATTTTGAGAGAGATTATGACCTGAGCTGAAATTAAGGATTGGATGCTTAATGAAGTGAGCCACCCAGGTTGCCCCTCATTTCTTAATATTGTTACATTATCTCCAATATTAAAAGGCTACACAAATGCTTTAAGAATTTAGTATCATTATCTAGGCTCCTTTTGCCTACACAGGTTGTAAAGGGAGATCTCTAAAGGAGCCAGCTGAGTCTCTTACTGTGTTCCCTGCATAACAACCATGGTCCTTTAGAGGTTATATCCTTTATATAATTCTACCATCATTTCAGGTTTTATATATGTTTTGGCTTAAATGCAATAGTAGCGACATTTTAAAAACAAAAATAATAAAACGTAGAAAGCAGTGAAGTAAGTTCATTTTCTGTGGGATAAATCCCCTTTTTCTAATGTTTTGATGTAAACTTAGATAAAATCTTAATGATTGAATTGCTGTTTACTAGAAATATATATACACAAAAGTTTAATACTTGCTTGAGTTCCCATAACATTCAGTGAATTAATTCTGTTTTGTTCTGATTACACAAAGGTAAGCAAACCATGACCCATGGATCAAATCCGGTGGACCACATTTTCTATAAACAAAATTTTATTGGCACATAGACATGCTCACTGTTTACATAGCTATGTCTGATTTCATGCTACAACAGCAGAGTTTAATATTTGGGACAGAGACTGTATGCACCACAAAGCTTAAAATATATACTAACTCATTACAGAAAACATTTGCTGACACTGGTCTTTTCACAACTTTGTCATTGTCTCCATTTAACACAATAGAAAATAAGGTTTTTTTAGAGGTTAAGGTTCTGTTCTATCCCACCCAAAAATATTTAGTGATAATGAGAAATCCCATTCTTAGGGGAGCCTGCTGGCTAATAAGAAATATTTGTTTTTTTAGTTGCCAAGTCTCCAGGACAGTGCAGAAGAGGATGATATTCTGCCCAGTATGGACAAAAATCCAACAACTCCATCATCAGTTGTCTTTCCATTGGCAAAAACTCCTCAGTGTCAGCATGTCAGTCCTGGCATGCTAGCCTCTATAAATAGGTAAATATGCATATGATACTGTAATCTCTCCATCAGCATTTGGCATTTCATGAGTTGAAGAGAGTAGATGTCAATAATGAGAAGAGGCATCATTAAAAAGGAAATCAAGAAAGGATAGTTTCTAGAAGTAAAGGATGGACAGTTTCAACAAGTAGGGGTGTGGTTCAGTAGTGTAGGGACACACACAGCTCACACTTTACCTCAGGATAATTCCAAATGGATCAAAGTTTTGCATGTAACAAATTTAACTATAAAATATACCTAAAGAAACCTTGGAGGATTATCTTATAATTGTAGATTAGTGAAAGTCTTTTCTAACTATGATGCAAGACTCAGAAAACACTAACAAAACAAATGGTAAAGTCAACCAAATAAAAAGTTTTACCCCATACCAACCACCCTAAGCAATCAAAAGGTCAACAGTAATCTGAGAAAAGAATATATGGAACCCATCAAAGGAAAAGGCTAATTTTCCTAATATAGCACTCCTACAAATTAAGAGGAAAAGAAAGCCATTCTCATGCATTACTAGTGAGGAGAAGGTAAATTAGTACAGTCTCTGCAGACAGCAATTTGTAAATATCTATCAAAATTGTAAATACAGTCTTTAACCTATCCATCCTGCTTTTAGAATAGTGAATGTACAGCTTTTTAGGGTATTGTTTATAATAGCAAAAGTCTGGAAACAATTCGAATCCTCACCACTGGGACTAATCACAAAAATTGGGTATATTATATAGCCATAGAAATTAATGAGGAAATTATTATTACGGAAAAATGTTCACGATTTATTAAATGAAAAAAGGTAGATACCGTGAATTACGTGTTATCATTTGTGTAAATAAGGGCTGTGTATTTATGTATGTATATGTATATACTTGCATATATATGTGTATATATACAGAATTGCTTTCCTTTGATGAGATATCTCTTATAGAATACATAAATTGAAAATGGGTGATCCCTACAAAGAGAAACTAAGATAGCTTGGAGACTAGAAAAGAGGGAAGCTTTTTGAATTTTGAACTATGTGAATATAGAAGCACTTAAAATATAAATAAAATTAAGAAAAATCAGGGGTGGCCAGCAGTTGAATGACACAGAGAAAAAATGGAAAGTAATAAAAATGAGGCCTGAAAATAAGCCATTCTATCTGGCAACCAAGCAGGACAATGCTGTTTTTAGTAAGAGTAATTTCCATGGGGGATGAGGCAAAAGCCAATAATAATGACAGTGAAAAAAGCATTCATCTCCTGAAGCTTGGTGAAATTTTAATTTGCATTTATTTATTAAAAACATAATTTTTCCCCAGCAATCCATAAATTATTTTTATTTTTTATTTAGTATTCATTGCAGGTGAAAGTATTCAGAGTATAATTTTGGACAAAGCTTTTGGTAAGCACGTTGGCCAAATCATGAAAAGCTTTAAAATACTCATCTCTTTGGCTCTTGGGTTTTGTGAGTCAATTCTGAGGAAATATATTTGGGCAAGTATGTATGTAAATTTGTATGAACAAAGATGTTCATCATGAAACATAATACTGAAAATATAAAAATGACCTAAATGTCCAATAAGTTAAGAAATTAGGATTTATCCACATAATAGAATAATAAGTAATAATTAAAAACCATGCCTTCAAGAATTTTTAATGACAAAGAATAGTGTTCAGTAGACAATAGTTTTGTTTTTTTTTTTAATTTTTTTTTTTAATGTTTGTTTATTTCTGAGACAGGGAGAGACAGAGCATGAGTGGGGGAGGGGCAGAGGGGAAGGAAGACACAGAATCGGAAGCAGGCTCTAGGCTCCGAGCTGTCAGCACAGAGCCTGACACAGGGCTCGAACTCACAGACCGCGAGATCATGACCTAAGCTGAAGTCAGACACTCAACTGACTGAGCCACCCAGGCGCCCCGACAATAGTTTTTAAAAGCTAAGAAGTTAAATTATATACAATATGATTCCAATTCACAACAGCATGTATTCAGAAAGGAAATTTCTTGACTAAAAACATCACCAGCTGTTATCTAGGTTATTGAATTACATTTAAGTGAGTTTTGGTGTATCACTTTTACAATTACAGGAATACATTCTTTTTTAAGACTACATAGTATACATAGTATACATAGACTCATTTATATCATGAATATATTTACTAACACTTTATTTTAAAAAATGTCTCCTAGGCCTCTACACTATCTCTTGACTCACCAGCTCGAATAGATTACTTCCTTTTTATAACAATTTTAAATAATGAAACAGTTTTTATCACTTCAGAAGTGACTTCTGACAACAGAGTCATGAGGTACTGATCCTGAACGGCCGGCTAGGCTTCTTACTAACTACGCAGCATTGTTTGTGGTTCACATTAATATCTTTTTTTTTTTTTTAATTTTTGGGACAGAGAGAGGCAGAGCATGAACGGGGGAGGGGCAGAGAGAGAGGGAGACACAGAATTGGAAACAGGCTCCAGGCTCTGAGCCATCAGCCCAGAGCCTGACGCGGGGCTCGAACTCCCGGACGGCGAGATCGTGACCTGGCTGAAGTCGGACGCTTAACCGACTGCGCCACCCAGGCGCCCCTCACATTAATATCTTAATACAATCACACATTTAGAAATTT
This sequence comes from Herpailurus yagouaroundi, assembly GCF_014898765.1. Lineage (NCBI taxonomy): Eukaryota > Metazoa > Chordata > Mammalia > Carnivora > Felidae > Herpailurus > Herpailurus yagouaroundi. The sequence continues at coordinate 22,670,099 of NW_024412396.1, read as the reverse complement.
CTACGTGTCATACCTTTAAGGTTGCTCCTAAATCGTCATAAAGGAAAAGATCATTGATCAAAAAGGATCTTGGAGCCAAGAGAGAGAATCAGAAGTGTTGTTCAACTGCGATTTACTGTCATAAGCAGCACTAGAAATTGCAGGGAGAAATGAAATAGCCATTGTGTTTGGCTTCAATTTGTAACTCTACTTGGGTCAAGCCTGTTTGCTAAGAATGAGAGGGGAAAGAAAGTAAAAAGAAATGAAAAAAAATTTCATAGTTGGTGTGGAGAATATAAACAAGATGTAACTGTAGAAATAAAAGACTTGTGAACTGAATTGAAGACTGAATTGAGAGTTTTCATCACCAGGTATATCCTTAAAATGGTTACCTGTGAGATTCAATGTGATGGGGAAGAAAGTGAACAGGAGAAAGGAGTGAGAGGTCTAATAAAAGGGAGTCCAGGGACAAGAAGTCTCTGGATTCTGGAAAAGAGAGGCAGCAAGATAGTGGTTGCAAAGGGCACAAATGGGACAATGAACAGTAAGCAAAACCATAATTTCCTAGAATACTCATATTCAGTGTTTCCTTTTAAATGTTTGGTTGAAGCATTTTGTCCATTTCTATCAGTACACCATGGTCTTTTTAAAAATGGAAAAGAAAAATATACCTTTTTGTTGTAGTTTTATTTAAATTCCAGGTAACATAAAGTAATACTAGTTTAAAGTGTATGATATAGTGATTCAGCACTTCTGTATTATCAGTGCTCATCACAGCAAGTGCCCTCCTTAAAACCCACCACCTGTTTCACCCATCCCCCTACAGCTCTCTTCCGGTAACCATCAGTTCTTTATAGTTGAGAGTCTGTTTCTTGGCTTGCCTCTTTTTGTTTCCCTTTGCTCGTTTCTTAAATTCCACATGAATTAAATCATATGGTATTTGTCTTTCTCTGACCTATTTTGCTTAACATTATACTCTCTAGCTCCATCCATGTCATTGTAAGATTTCATTCTTTTTGATGGCTAATATTCCATTGTATATGTATACCACATCTTTATCCATTCATCAGATGGACATTTGGGCTGTTTCCATAATTTGGCGATTGTAGATAGTGCTGCTCTTAACATCGGGGTGCATGTATCCCTTTGAATTAGTTTTTTTTGTGTGTTCTTTGGTTAAATAGCTAGTAGTACAATTGCTGGATCATAGGATAGTTCAAGTTTTAACTTTTTGAGGAGGCTCTTGTTTTCGAGAATGGCTGCACCAATTTGCATTCCCACTAAAAGTGCAAGATTCCCCCCTTTCTACATCCTAACACTTGTTTCATGTGTTGCTGATTTTAGCCATTTTCTTTTTCTTTTTTTAAAGTGTATTTATTTTGAGAGAGAGATGAGGACAAGGGCAGAGATGGAGAGAGAGAATCTCAGGCTCCGGGCTGTCAGCACAGAGCCCAACTCAGGGCTTGAACTCATGAAGCACGAGACCATGACCTGAGCCAAAGTCAGACACCTGACTGAGCCACCCAGACACCCCTGATTTTAGCCTGACAGGTGTAAGATGCTGTCTCATTTTGGTTTTGATTTGTATTTCCTGGATGAGTGATGTTGAGCAGCTTTTCATGTGTCTGTTGGCTATCTGGATGTCTTTGGAAAAAATGTCTATTTCTTTTGCCCATTTTTCAATTGGATTGTTTTTTGGGTGTTGAGTTTTATAAGTTCTTTATATATTTTGGATACTAAACCTTTGTTGGATATGGCATTTGCAAATATCTTCTCCAATTCCATAGGTTGCCTTTTAGTTTTGTTGATGGTTTCCTTTGCTGTACAGAAGCTATCTACTTTGCCGGGGGCGGGGATGGGGAAGCTATTTACGTTGATATAGTCCCAATAGTTTATTTTTGCTTTTGTTTCTCAGAAAATATACTTTTTAGAAAAGCTTGGGAGGGGTGCCTGGGTGGTTCAGTCAGTTAAGCGTCAGACTTTGGCTCAGGTCATGATCTCGCAGTTCAAGAGTTCGAGCCCCGAGTTGGGCTCTGTGCTGACAGCGCGGAACCGGGAGCCTATTTCAGATTCTGTGTCTCCCTCTCTCTCTGCCCCCTCCCCCACTCATGCTCTGTTTCTGTCTCTCAAAAATGAATAAACGCTAAAAAAAATTTTTAAAGTAAAGCTTGGAACACATTTTAATTTTGTCAACTGCTGTTCAACCTGTGAATAGAAATATGATAATGTTGACAAAATTATTTTGTATTCAAACAGGGATGACTGTGATAAATATGTTTTTCGTATGCAAAAAGAACATAAAAGTAAAGGTGGCATTGTCTGGGGCAATATCAAGAAAAAAACAGTAAGTATTTATTCATTTATTCATCACATCTGTTGATATATTGATAGATGGCAAATTGTGGAGTTTTAAGTTATATAAGTCCTTGCTCTCAAAGTAGTTAATCTTAGAGAAATATAATTTATGGAGGTAAAAATGTTGAAGACCACCTTTCCTCCTGATTGTATATTCCTTCTGATCAGGTTATGGCAATTTCTTCCTCCCTCGCCCATGTTGAAATACTGTTAGTGTAGCATGCATGCAGTAGAATTCTTCTCAGATAAACACTGGCATTACATAATCACATCCAATCTTTATGGGTTTCATTTGTCCATAGGAAATGGTAGACACTTCTGAGCAGTTTGGTTTAAAATCATCCTGGAGACTAAATTCTTCAAAAGAAATCTCTAAAATTGAAGGTGTAGACAGATTCCATGTTTCTTAGATTCTCTTTTTCCAGTCTCACATTCCTTATGAGAATGAAATTTTGGTTTGTTGCAGAGGACCTGGAATCAACATAGTAAGAAAGACTTGTTTGGCTTCTAGTTCCTATTTTGCCAGTGTGAAGTTAGGCTGCATTGACAGTTGTTTCACAAGCTTTAATGTGCATAGAAGTCCCTTATGGATCTTGTTAAACACCAGATTCTGATCCAGCAGATTTGAGATTTCTGCATTTCTCACCAAATCCAGGTGTCTATGTTGCTGATCCATGGACCATACTGAGGGGTAGCAAGATCCTAATCCATTCAGTCTGTTCTGTCTGCATAATGATGAAAAGTTCATATGGATAGATCTATAAGGACTATTCCTATTAATAATTTTTATTTCTCTGCATTTCTGACATCATCCTAAGCACTACTGGGCCTTTGTTTTTCTTAATGGGTCATAATTTGAGTAGCCTACCAAACCATGGTATCTTTGTGATTTAGTCCTATTTTTTCATTACTATTTTAGTCAATGCATGAGGATAGAAAGAGCAAAGGATTTAGTGTCAAAAAATTTTTATTTCAAGATCTGACTGACCATACAGCTTTATAATAAGCTACTTGAACTTTCTAATCTCGTTTTGTTCATATATGAGTAAAATGTACCATCAGTGTGGGAATCATATTGATTTAATGTCACTGAATGATCTTGAGAGCTAAATGATATAATAGTGTTTTGACTCATTTCAAAGTACATTTACGTCACAATCTGAACACGAGTGTATCTTGAAAGTTTCAACAATATTTACTCTTAATACAGTGAATATGCCCTGTCATTTTCTATTCTATTCCTTTTCATTTTTAAAGATAGCCAGCCATGGCCAACAGTTTAAAAGCACTGATGTAGTAAGTCTCCATCATACACTTAAAACTTGTCTATCAACAATTTAAGTTTTGCTAGTGTCATGGAATGGAATGAGTACCTAGATTTTGACAACTGTCAGAGGCCCATAGACTATCTTGTAACCTCTATAGCATTAGCATTAGTTTGTAATATTTTCTTACAGTTTGCCAGCAGTGGGAAATAACATTGAAGAAGTATTCTTTCTCTGGATAAATTCAACTTAAAGGAGAATTAGATGTTTCACAGATACTTATGTGATTAGGTATTGTTATAGGCACGTGTTCGAGGTACTCAGGGGATGAAGCAAGCTTATTCTATGTTTGAGGCAGAATTCACAGGAGGTACTATTTAGCTATTAACATGAACTCTCTTACAGGTTGAAACTGAGTTTTCAACTCCAACATCAAGGAAAAAAACTCTGTATAACAAAGGTAATTTATTTGTATCTTTCTTTGGTAGCTCAGTTCTATTGTAAGGTAGTCTCTTTATTCACATGTTACTAAAATTAGCTGCTTGCAGGTGGGCAGACCTATTCAGTTTCTCATTATTTTCAATTTCATTGAAATTACTTTTAGAAGTATATTAATCTTTTTTATTAAATTTCTCTTTACAGAATTAGGAGAACACTCTGGTATTGGAAAACTTTTCACCAATGCTATGGAGTCTTTAGATGAAGAAGAGAAAGATTATTATTTTTCAAACTCTGATTCTGCATAGTATAAATGAGAAAATATTTCCAGGATTTTTGTCAAGAAGCAGACAGTGTATTTATATCTTTTTTTGGAATACATATTATTTTCCTTATAATGTGCCTTCATATGAAATTGTGGATTCCTTCTCAAAGGTTTTAGGTGTTTGTATTCAGAGTAAAACATCCTTCTGTAGAATGCTGTTCATTGATATAGGTTACTAAAATATAAGGAAAATTGTTTTGCTTGTATACATACTTGTATATTTCTGTTTTTTGAACATTAAAATATTCTAGATAAGTCTCTCTTAAGCATCTGTTTAAGAAAATCATGTCCTAAACAGATTTTTTTAAAAAGCTTCCAAGAAAATGATGCTACCCTTAAGGGGTAGGGGAGGGGAAATAAAAAGTAGACTGTATTGCTGGCTACAAATTCATGACAACTGTATTAGCATTTGTTACCACTTGATTTTTTCCTTAAAACTTATCATTGGCACAGCTATGAAACCTATGTAAATTTAGTACTTTTATTAGGTAGAATCAGAGGATAAACTTTGTCACATTAAGCCTTATTTACATATGCAGACATTCATAGTTTACATTTGGCCTTAGTATTAAAAAGACTGGATTAGACGTTCACGTAATTGATCTACCATTATAAAGAGTCAAGTTAATATGCCATGTCATAATAAGACATTATTTTCCTCCTTTCAGACAGCTCCTTTGGAAATAAACTTTTTTTAGCTTATTCTGTCATTCTGTTTTAAAATTTGACAGAATATTTCTCCTCTGGTTACAGTATATATTCACTTACCCTTTCTCTCCAGTTAGATTGTTCAAATAAATTTTGCTTTTAGAACATTTGGATTTGTATTTTGCTGGATCATTGAAATTAAACAGATAGGCATTTTGTTATTGGTTCATCTTGTTTCTTCAAAAAAATGCCAGAATTTTTAGTAAAACAATTTTTTTTAAGAACTTAGTTTATAAAACTATAGGATTTATAGAAACATAAGATTTTACAAGAATATTACAGTTAGACTGAGATCATAATTGTTTCTGCCACAAAGACTTTTAGATGTCTTTGTGGATGGATGGAACAAATGAGGGATTATTTCAGAGTGAAATACTGTTGTAGAACTTAAGTTGCCAGTATTTGGTATAATACCATGCTGCTTATTAATGTTAATGGATAATGTTAACGTTAACTCCTTTTAAGGAGTTAGAAGGTAGTTATATTGAGAAACAAAGGGATAATTTTGATGCAGCACAGTCTTAATACAAACCAAAGAGTGTGGCCCTCCCTCCCCCAAATTCCCTGTGTCCTATTGGAGCTGCTTCAATGTCCTTCCTAGTCAGTTTTATTGTATCCCACCTGCCAGGTACCTGGTTAGTCCCATCAGATCATAAGTTATGCTAGGAAGGGTTAAAGTAACCTCCAAAGGACACTTAAAAGTGCGCTTAAAGATTAATCATCAACAGGGCTGAAAGTTCAGTGCTACCAGTAAGAGTATGAAGGCTATTGCAGCTTAAATATGGATAAATCTCTGTACACAGCAAGCATAAGTGAAATCCTCTAGGTTATGTCCCTCATACCATGTTAACATATTTTGTCTGATGGGTGGACACAAAGAATTTGAGCACACTGTTGTCTGCATGGGAGATGCTGCAAGGTGGTCATCTGCCCAAGTCAATGTGAATTTGCTGAGGTAAGGCAGAGAACCACCAAATGTCTCCACCCACATGCACCGCTAACCCCATGTAAGAGGAACAAGAAGCAGCAAAACAACATACTGGAACAAGAAAGAAGCCCCTTTCTTCCTTCTACTGACAAAGCTTAAATCATGCTCACTGTAGGGAGAAATATTCAAAAAGTCCAGTCCATTATAGCAAAGCAAGATACTAAAGGGTAAATTTGAGCCTGAGAGATAAATAAATCAATAGCTGCACATCAGCCAACAACTTCTAGAACTTCTTTTCTCTCTGGCTTTGACAGAATTATTGAATAGCAGAACTATGAAATCTGCTAGTCTCAGAAAAGAATTTATACTACCCCAAGGAAGCTATGTTTACAATTAGAATAACTTTTTAGTGAAAAATAATTGTATCTAGTTCCTGGGTTCTGGTTCTGGATTTCCCAGTAAACTTAAGTCACTTGTTTGTGGGCCTCACTTCAATCACCTGATAAGAAAAAAAGCAATTTGATTTAGATGAGCTCTGAAGCCCCTGCCAAGTCTAAGGCAAGGAGAGCTCTCCGCTGTGATGTTGGTTCACCTACCCTACAGTGTAGCAAGAAAAAATAAGACAAACAGAATAAACCCTAAATGGGGGTGTCGGTGGGGGTGGGAATCCATAGTTAAAGGCTGCATTAGCACTAGACTAACTAGAAAGAAGGGCCTCAGATGTTGCAGATATAAATGTGGAGATGTCTGTCTTAAAATATTAATAATATCACAGATACACTGTTACGGGCACAACGAAGTCCCTATTCAACAGCTCATCTATACTAAATTTCCCAAATCTAAGCCAATATCCCACTTCTTTGAATATGGTATTTCAACAAAAAAAAGTGTAAAGTGCAGTTCATAATAACAGGATCTGACTGTACTTGATTGAGACACTTTTGGTAAGATGAACATACTCAGTTAAATTTCCAACTCTACTAGTTACTAGAGCATTTATCTCACAATACAGCTACTGCACAATACACACACACACACACACACGCGCACACACACACACACACACATATATATATACACACACACTGCCCTTATCCAATTTATAGGTAGATTCAGGACATTGAAAATATTCTAGATATTATGATTTATATATAGGAAAAATTACGACCACTAAGTTGGTGGCAGACACCACAACCTATTAATGCTAACAAATGGCAACCACAGTACTATAATCTTTGGAAAAATTCTAAAATACGTCTCTATTACTTTTAAGTTTATTTATCTTGAGAGACAGAGAGCATGAGCAGGGGAGGGGCAGAGAGAAAGAATCCCACGTAGGCTCCAATGTGGGGCTCGAACTCACAAACCGCAAGATCATGACCTGAGCCAAACCAAGAGTTGGATGCTTAATCGACTGAGCCACCCAGGCACCTGCTTTTACTTTCTTAATAGCTCCTTCAGTAAACCTTTTTTTTTTCCAATAAAAAAATGAGTTTCATAATCTAGATAATGAAAATGATTACTGAATGTCAGGTTTTCTTTTAAAATAATTTATAATCTATATAAATAAAAATGTACACCACATAAAACAGATGTGGGAATATTATTTTACATATTTTAAACTGATTATCACAGACCACAGCAATGATTATTGAAATGCATTTAGTATTGTGAGAGTTCTTTCATAACCACACCTTGAGCAGTATCATTATGCATCAGATTGTAGTCTCCCTTGGTTAAGACCATTTGGTAACATTTGCATGTCAAATACATAGTGAAGATATCTATAGATCTCCTCAGCCTTCTGATGAGTTACTTGTGCACATGTGGAGATTTCTTGAGGTGAGCTGAAAAATAAATTAGAACTTTTTGACTTAACACAATATTCTTATTTGCTTAAAGAACACCAAACATAAGCCTTTAAGAAAATCATTTCTTCTAAGCATTTTACATCTAGTTAATATGTCCTTAGCATGGTTTAAATAAAACACACTTATTCCCTATATTCAAAGTCACTTATAACAATTTCAACATCTTACCTGGGCCTTTAATTTAAAATAATGCATTTTCTAAAATTTTCCTTTTCAAGCAATATAATAATCAAAAACTAGTAAAATCTGCACTGTGATATTTTTCTAGTTCTAGAACTAAACAGCCCAGAAATGTTACAATGCAAGATCAAATATAAGCACTGTCTAGCTCTCAGAGGACTCTAAGCTCCCCAAAGGCGGTGCCTATCTTTTCCCTCCATTAACGTCCTCAACTTCATGCAGTGACTGTAACACTGGGAAGCAAAAAGTCTTTACTGAATGAGATACTCTAATACGCATTATACATCTTTAGTTTTTTAAATAATATTAAAATTTCTATGAAGTATTTCTAAGAATCATTTTACAGTAACCGTTTAAAAATATTAACACTGACATACCTGTTAGTCATCTTTCTCACAGAAGAAAACCAGTGACACATATTTAATGCAGTTACATAACTTATATTGGGAATACTTAGATAAAACTGAAGTGCTTCACATTTATTTCTGTTCACCACTATTGGAACATGAATACCAACATTCTTTCTTTGTTCTACTAAAGACAGTTCCTTTAGCAAATCTGCAGTTTCTCCTTGGCAGGAACTGAAAAGAACTCGGATTCCGGCCCCAATTAAGGTAGTCAGCAAGTTGTCGTAGCTCTTTGTTCTCCTAAACATCTTGGATGTGTCTCCTAAATATTTCATATTTTGGAAAATGCAAATGTGAGTAACTTACATTAAGTAGAATCATTAATACTATATTTTATATTATTAGAATCCCAAGATCTACAACCATTAAGCAAATTAGTGCCACATTATGCTAATGAGAAACCCTACTAGTAAAGATTTAAAGTGACTCTCAAATACCTGGGAGTTAAAATAAGAACTATCTTTATGAGTGTCTTCAGTTGGTATCAAATAGTAAGATGAGTAGGCAGAGGAGAGCTTATATTCCTAGATAATTCACTCATGAAGACCAAGACCATATTACTTATCTCTACAATTCCTCATAATGCTAGAACTGATAAATAACTCAAGTATTGGCTTGATACAAAATCTTACGTATTTATTCTAAGAATAACTCAAAACCCTGCATACCCATTTTAATGTCATCTTTCACTCTTGCCTCTTAATTTACTTCCTTAACTTTCCCATTCATTTCTTTCCATATTCTACCCTCTATCATTTTGGGGGCACTTTTCATTATGGAAAAACAAAACTTTTTACATAACTTTTCCCCCCTGTAACTTTTGCAATGTTACTTTTCTCTTTAGTCCAAATTTATTTCCTTTATAAAGGATATGTTGGTGAAGAAGAAATTATAGAATTTTAGCACTAAGAGAACCCAAGAGATCACTGAATATAAAGCCCTCACTTGTCAAATAAAATAAAGAAAAAAACTTGGTTACTGAAAGTGTGACTTATCCAAGGCCACAGTTTACCAGTGACAGCATGGGGATAAAAAGGTACAATGCTCAATTACCAAACCAATGTTTTACATAAACTATGCTATCTTCTTTTACTATATCCTGTTATGACTGTATAATTCTTGAACTCTTCCATAGTGGCATTTGCCTATATGATTACACATAATCCTCATAATATCGAAAGATGAATAGGACAAGTATATTATTAATCCCTCAGAGGGAGTGATTTGTCAGTGCAACATCACACAGCTGTAGGGACACCAGAACTCAGTGTCTTCTGATTCCATATTCCATGACCTTTACACCATCCTCAGGGCTCCGCCTACAATTAAATATGAGCCATAGAAATCCCCTAACTGAAGCTCCTATGCACCTATTTGAGCTACCAAATAAGAACTCAGTGTGTTCAACTGAACACCCCTTGTGCCTCAAATCTGCTCTTCTCTAATATTCATAATTTCAATAAAGAGCACCACTACCTAACTGCCCAGTGACCAAGAAACTGGTCAACACAAGAGTAATTCTTGGAATGCCTGGGTGGCCCAGTCAGTTAAGCGTCAGACTCTTGATTTCAACTCAGGTCATGATCTCGTGGTTTGTGGGATTGAGGTCTGCTTCAGATTCCATGCTGGTAGCGTGGAACCTACTTGGGATTCTCTCCCTCTCTGCACCTTTCCCATTTATGTGTGCATGTACACACTGGAGCTCTCACGCTGTCTCAAAATAAATAAACCTAAAAATAAATAAATAAATAAATAAATAAATAAATAAATAAATAATTCTTGCCTCCTTTCACCAACTACTGCTAATCCTACCTCCTAAACCCGCTGAATCCTTGTCCCTTTTCCCACTGCTGCCTTAAAGGCGCTAATCCTTTCTGGGGCTCCTGAAAAAAGACATACTGGTTCACTTGCCTTCAGTTTCTCACCCTTCAACTCTCAAACTCATTTAAACACAATGAGTAAAAAAATACAGAAAGAAACCTATTTATGAAACAAAAACATAAACAATGACTAATGAAAAGCATGGCTTTGTATAAATATGAAGTAACATTTATGAGTCAGGTATTTATATTTTAAGAGTTTTCCACATCCTGACAGAACAGTGAACTAAATAATAGCTGAGTTCCTTTATAGCCTTATAAACAAAAACATTTAAAAACACCAACCTGTTTTTTCTCTGTCCTTTTCCACAATCACACATATTCTTTCAAACATGCTCTGTAGGTACCGGATCTGGTCAATGAGTTTGTTCTTATTGATACTATTTAACATCTCAGACTGAGACCTCCTTTCTACCACCATGCGGTTACTCACAATGTAATCACAGCCATTTAGAGGACAGACCTCTACTTGAATGCCATGAACTGCTCTTAAGGAAGAAATTACTTCAGAACCAGAAGTGATTTCACAACTATCTACAAGAATACAAGTTCTTTGGCCTTCCTGTGGAAGTCTAAGAGAAGCATGTGTGCCAGCCAAATGTGGTCCTGAGTTGGAACAGTATGCCATTGACGTGCTAGAATCCTCCAGGGCACTACCAACCTGCAAAGGTGGAAAATATTGGTGTCAGGTTAAATATATATTAGTGCCAAAAACTTCTAACACCTGAAGTTGATTTTTTCTTAGTGATAATATTATTTCCTTTTTTTTAACTCTTTTTTTTCTTCCTTCAGTATGACCGAAGTGACTATATACATGAAGGACCAAGCTACCACTTCACACCTAGTAGAATGGCTAAAATTAAAAACAAAATAAAACAGTAAAATAAACGTTGTTAGAATGTGAAAAAAACTGGAACATACATATCTGGTAGGAATGTAAAATAGTGCAGCTGCTGTGGAAAACTGGCGAGTCCTCAAAAGTTAAAGAGAATTACTGTATGACCCAGAAATTCCATTCCTAGGTATATACCAAAAAGACCTCAAAACAGACTCACATACTCATTTGCTAGTGTTCATTAACTTTGGAAAATTCTCAGCCATTGACTGTTTAAATACACTTTCTATCCTTTCCTCACTTCTTAATTCCAATTACATGTATCTTAGACTATAGGATACAATCCTACAGTTCTTGGATGCTCCATTCTGTTTTTCACTCTTTGTGTTTCATATTGCGTCATTTCTACAGGCCTAGCTTTAAGTTTCTTGGTTCTTTCTGTGGCTGTATTAAGTCTATTGATGGGCTCATTAAAGATATTCTTCATCGGGGCGCCTGGGTGGCGCAGTTGGTTAAGCGTCCGACTTCAGCCAGGTCACGATCTCGCGGTCCGTGAGTTCGAGCCCCGCGTCAGGCTCTGGGCTGATGGCTCGGAGCCTGGAGCCTGTTTCTGAGTCTGTGTCTCCCTCTCTCTCTGCCCCTCCCCCATTCATGCTCTGTCTCTCTCTGTCCCAAAAATAAATAAACGTTGAAAAAAAAAAAAAAGATATTCTTCATCTGGGGCACCTGGGTGGCTCAGGTGGTTGAGTGTCCAATCTTGCTTTCAGCTCAGGTCATGATCCCAGGGATCATGGTCTAGTCAAAGGTTGAGATGAGTTTGGGTTTACTGCTATGATTACCCTAAGTACAACCAGAGGCTTCAAACTCCCATAGTGTTATTTGGATTTAGGGTGGGACAAGGTTTGTCAGATGATTTTTCCAAATGTTCTCTCAGCTTTCGATCTTCTATGTTTCCTTGTACCTTAGAGAGGTTCTTTCCTCATACTCTTGTCTTTCTCTCAGCAGTTGACTGCTTTTATGTTACTAAGTGCTTGCTAGCCTAGTTGGAGGGAATGCTAGGTGCATGGGGTGGCATGGTGGCAGGGCAGGAGGAGAGGGTAAGTTCTATTCTCCTACTTCACTGAGCAGGACTTGTGTCTGTCAGTTCCCAAAACAGGACCTTTACAGTGATCCTGCCCTCCCTTCCCAGGGCTGGAGATAGCTAATGATCTAGGCCCAAGATGTTTTCATGCCTCTGTCTCAGATACAGAACCTTTTTTAATTCTTGCCTTCCTCCATCTGTAAAGGGTCTTCTTCACCTAGGCCCTGAGGAATAGCTATAAGGTCTGCTGGTAATCCCCAGCAGCTTAAAGCTTTTTGTTCTTTAGGGGAAATAGGGTAGAAGGAACCAGATGGGGTTTGTTGCCTTTTCCACAATAATTGCTGGTCACTTCCCCCAAGCCGTGGCATCAGCAAGGGAGGCTTTCTCTGATTCTCAGTCTTTCCTGTGAACACCCAATGAGTCTATGGAGAACAGCCCTCAAATGGTTATTAACTCCCCTTTTGTCTGCAATTCCCAGGGGTTCTAAACTCTCATGCTAGTTCACTGCCTTTTGCAATTTATTAAAGGTTTAGCTCAATTCCTCTTACCAAATTATACAGAGCCCAGGGAATGTCCCAAATCAGTAAGTCTCTCTTTGGAGACACTTGTCTTTCTTTAGAAATGAGACCAATTGGTTGTCCTACACCCTCAGCTCCATAATAGTTTCAGATAAAACCATGGTTCTGGAGACTATCTGGCTTTTTTTGTTGTTACTAGGATGGAAGAGCGCTCTTTCCAATTTTCTATATCCTAAGCTAAAGATAGAAATCCTAATCATTCAGAAAATAATCTTTAAAATAATTCAGTATTCAATTCCAAAAAGCAAAAAATAAATGTAGTAAAGGAAAAAATGGTACTAAAGAACAAAACAAAAGTACTGGAACTACTTAGTTATTTTGAAGTAGAAAATGGCTTCCTAAACATGACACTGAAGTTCAGGAACTGTAAAGAAAAAATTGAGACTGAATAAAAAAGTTACCTTTTCCTATGGCACAAACCACCATAAATAAACAAAAAGGCAAATGACTGACATAGAATACTGTTTGCAATATACATGACAAAATAGATGTCAACTTTTTTTTATATATCTAACAGTTTTTTACAAGATAGTCTATTTTCTGTCTTCTCAAAACTATCTCAAATTCTTCCCCTCCTAATTTCAAGTGAGAAGAATCATACTACATGGAATCATAGGGTAACAGAAAAAAATTTAAAACACATTTCTGTAAAAATCTATGTGCCTTTTTTCACAGTCCCCAAAGTATTACTAGCCTGAATCCAGTTTTTAGTTAGAGCATGCCAACGTAGAAATGTAGCTAGTGCTTAGTGGTTTTCAAAGTACTGTTCATAGACAGATCTTTCTCAACTTATAATAAGATTACCTCCCAATAAACCCATCATAAGTCAAAAAAATCATAAGTAGAAAATGCATTTAAAGTAACCTACCAAACATCATAGCTTAGCAAAGCCTAGCCTGCCTTAATTATGCTCAGAACACTTATACTGGCCTGTAGCTGGGCAATCATCTGATATAAAGCCTATTTTATAAGAAAGTGTTGAATATCTCAGGTAATTTCCTGAATACTGTACTGAAAGTGAAAAACAGGATGGCTGTATGGGTACATAAAAGTTCTAAGTGTATCAGCTGTTTGCCCTTGTAACCATGTGACTGGGAACTGTGGCTGCCAACACGATGGGTATCATACGGCAAGTTGCTAGCTCAGGAGAAGATCAAAATTCAATATTTGAAGTATGGTTTCTACAGAATGCATATTGCTTTCACACCATCATAATGTCAAAAAATTGTAAGTTGAACCATCATGAATCTGGGACCATATTACCTACCTTGACCCTTGGGATTACTATCTTTATACTACAGTTGGGGATACTGAGGCTCAGAGAAATGAAGTAGCCTCTATTTCCCCAATCTATTACAAGACTTAACCTAGTCAACCTTATCCTAAGTATGTCTTGAAGAAATGACTTTGTGCAAAAAAGCCTAGGGACAATTTAAAACTGTAAACTTCTATTTAAGTGCCCCTGGGTCAACACTGAAGCATGTTGCTACAGCCCAATGGCCTGAAACACCCGAATACTACAGAGAAATAGAAGATTAGGTCTGGGTCTCACTCCAAGATGACAATCAAGGAAAGGAATCAGTTATATACAGGTAAGGGATTCCTGTTACTAAACCTTTAATTAACCCCTATTTAACTACTATAACTATAAACTCTTATTAAACTATAAGCCCCTAGAACTATAAACTCTTAAAAACTAAAAGTGGTTTTAGGGATGGATTATTTCAGCAATAATAAGACAAGGAGAAGCAGGAAACTGGAATACTTAACCATTCTAAAAAGAGAAATTTAAACGAAGGAAATCAGGTAGTGTCCCTAACTCTTCTCCTCAATAAAGACAGTTACATATCTGAAGCCTTCAGTGGGGAAAAGAAAAGTTAATCTGTGGGGAATTAGTTCTGAGCATGTAGTTTCTGTTAATTTTATCTTGTAGGAAGCCTATTTTCCTATCTCCTTTTCATAAAACTAGCAAGTTTCCTTACAGAGTTTTACTAAGAAAACTGTGATCACACTTAAAAAATTAAAACCTAAAGGCGCACCTGAGTGGCTCAGTTGGTTAAGCCTCTGACTCTTCATGTCCGCTCAGATCATGATCTCACAGTTTGTGGGTTCAAGCCTCACATAGGGCATTACACTGACAGTGGGCACTATCCTGACAGTGTGAAGCCTCTTTGGGATTCTGTCTCCCTCTCTCTGCCCCTCCCCCACCCTCTTTCTCTCAAAAATAAATAAATAAACATTAAAAAAATTAAAACCTACGCATCCTTATACAAATTATCAATATAATTTAGCATGCTATTTTCTTGTTTGAAGAATTTCACCACTTACTAATTTTTGTTTGACCTAGTTATTTAATACAAAACACAAAAGAAAGCAAAACAACAGGGGCTCCTGGCTGGCTCAGTCAGAAGAGCATGTGACTCTGGACCTTGGGGTTGTGAGTTCAAGCCCCCCATTGGATGCAGAGATTACTTTAAACAAATAAATACACTTAAAAAGGCAAAACGACAAAAAAAGACCCTTTCGGTAAAACATAAGGCTTTTTCTCTAATTTGATTCATACCTTCAAATGAATTGGAAATTTTCTACAGTCCTTCTGTGAATCAACAGTAGGGAATGGTGGTGAAGTAGGTTCAATTTTATTACAGCTCCGAGTTTTGAAGTCTGAGACATCAGAAACTGCATCCTTTAAAGTGAGAGGTATCTGTCCTCTCTGCTTTGGTGACTGATTAACAGTTGGATCAGAATGGTCCTTGGACTGCAATGAAGACCCAAAAGGCACTCTATTGACACAATGGTCCTGCTGTTTGCTCTTATTAACAGTGCTTGGGTTAACCACAAGACTGGATTCTCTTTTATCATTTACATTGTTTTCTTCCTCACTCGAGTCACCGGGTAAAATAATTCTGGATAATTTTTTTTTTGAACGTGCACAATTTTGTCTCATCTCCATTTGTTTTAGCTTTACTGCACGTCTGGTTCTATAGTTTTTGCTCCCACTTGCAAGGCAATCTTCAGTTATTATGTTAAAATCAACACACACTTCTTCTTCACTTGATTGACTTTTATAAGACTCATCTTCATCAACACAAAAACTGTCTTCTAAATAGGTTTCGTCTTGCTCAGGAATCTACAGTAAAAATACAAATTAGCATATTATAAATTTCTTTCATAAAATCAGTATGTATTTAACATTCTTTTAAGTACATGAAATCTTTATGATTATTTCACTTACTTCATTAATTCAGTCACTTGTGCTCAACTACCATAATACTGAGTATATGCTTTATGGAAAAAAATGGGGAGACTGGGGTTATAAAAAGAATGATTTACTCTCTAGAAATGTACAGTCTCTTGTAGGTAGCCAGAAAAATAAACAATTTATAAACAATGTGATAAGGGCTACATAACAAACACAATGGAAGTACAGAGATACGAACATTACACCAAGCTGAATACTGGCAATTTATTAACAAAGAAGACTAATGTGAAAATGTTGTCCATAAATCAAAAATAATCTATAATTTTAGAAAATAACATCTTTATAAAAAATAATTTTCAAGACAAATAAAAGAATAAAAGAAAAAATAAGAATTAAAAATTTAACTCTTATGATTAAATTCCATTCACTTCATGGGGCGCCTGGGTGGCGCAGTCGGTTAAGCGTCCCACTTCAGCCAGGTCACGATCTCGCGGTCCGGGAGTTCGAGCCCCGCGTCAGGCTCTGGGCTGATGGCTCAGAGCCTGGAGCCTGCTTCCGATTCTGTGTCTCCCTCTCTCTCTGCCCCTCCCCCGTTCATGCTCTGTCTCTCTCTGTCCCAAAAATAAATAAACGTTGAAAAAAAAAAAAAATTAAAAAAAAAAAAATTCCATTCACTTCTTTTAAATATTCTCCTAATTGGAAACCAATTCAACAGTATATTCTAATTAGCTCAAATTAAAGATAGGGTAATTTGATCAAATTAGGACTAAAAGGGATTCTGAGAATTCATTTAGTCTACCTTTCTGAGGCACAGCAGAAATTATCCCAAATAGCTCTGACAGTTCAGTACTAGAAACAAAATGGAGACTTCATTAACAGGAACATATCTCAACATTACCATCAGGAAATTCTCCACTGTATTTCTATAGTTCATACCTGCGAGAAAATATTTATGTTGTTATGCTTCTTACGGACCATTTTATACCGATTGTTCATGAGTGGACTACGCAAAGACTTCATGTAAATAGCTCTCATTTCAGAATCTGTATAAGATAGTAAGAATTTCAAGTAGCAGAATTATTTAAATGAAAACTAGTAGAGTATTTAACTTTGACTTATTCCAAATTCACATAATCCAAACCTGCAGAATTATTTTATACAAAAGATATTTAATGTATATCGAAACAAGTTTAAAAACAATTATTAAAAACCGTAAAGTTAGTTTTGCCTTCAAAATCAGACCATCTGGTTGCATGATTGTGACAATTCATTTAAGCTCTCTGCCTTAGCTCCGAAAATGAGTATTAAGGTAGTGTCTTTTCATGAAAAATAAATGTGTATGAAAATCTGAGGACTGTACTTGACTTACAGAAAGTACTAAATAAAACATAAGACATGCAGGCAAAAAAGAAAACATATGCTTAAAGACATCAAAAGACATAGCTAGGAGGTAAGGTCGTTTCATAACTTGCTGTCAAGCAAAAACTGGGAAACACATGAGTTTCTATTTATGTGTACTTTCAGGGTTATAATCAGAGAGCAATTTTATTTTTGTCTCTCATTTTCCATTACATTTTTTGGAGTGATTAAATTAATCAACTTAGGTTATTTTCAAGGCTAACACTAATTTAATGACCGCACTTCTTGGAACAAGATGTATAATTTTTTCTTTGAATAATATTCCCCTTCCCTCCATTCCATAGCATAGCTATCAACTACTAGGTATCCTCCTGATTACCTATCCACTCCTTACTCATGCTAAATCCCTATAAACTTAGTGAGACTTTACTTCTAATTTCTTATTTAGAAGGACTCAGGATCTAGGAGCTTTCAGAGACTTTTTTTGTTTTATAGATTTTTTTTTTGGTAGAATGTATATAAAATAAAATGCATCCTCCTTCAGGATAAATTCTGTCTTGACAAATGCATCATATGACAAACAATAATCTATTTGCTGTCCCTGCTGTTTTTACCTTTTCCCAAATGTCATACAAATGAAAAAAAAAAAAAAAAACCTTTGAAATCCTACATATTTAAAAAAAATTTTTTTTAATGTTTATTTTTAGAGAGAGTGAGACACAGAGCATGAACAGGGAAGGGGCAGAGAGAGGAGACACAGAATCAGAAGCAGGCTCCAGGCTCCAAGCTGTCAGCACAGAGCCCAAAGCGAGGCTCAAACTCACAAACCATATGATCATGACCTGAGCCGAAGTCGAACACTTAACCAGGCATCCCTGAGCCACACAGGCATCCCTGAAATCCTACATATTTTAAATGCACTATGTCTAAATAGAGTTTCAGGGATGTCTGGCTGGCTCAGTCAGAAGAGCATTTAACTCTTGATCTAGGGGTCGTGAGTTCAAGCCCCATACTCAGTGTAGAGATTAAAAAAATAACTTTTGAAAAATTAAAAAAATTAAAATGGAGTTTCAGATCTCCTTACTCCCTATCCTCAGGGCTCCACCTGTAGCCTAATGTAAGACAGCAACAACTATGTCCTTCCTGTTGCCCAAACACACTGACTCCTTTTTTTCTCTCAAATCCATCAGGAAAACCTGGCAGCTCTAAGTATCCACAATCCAATTTTTCTGACCCTGGCACTGCTACCACATTGGTAAAAGACTGTATCATTCCTTAGATTACTGCAATGAACTTGTAATTGGTCTCTTCTCCCACCTTTGCTCCCCTGAAGACCATTCTCAACAGTGAAGCTAGAGTGATACTACTAAAATAAGTCAGACCATGAGTTGGACATTGCTTGTTGCCTTTGCATCAATATTCCCCACCAGATTAATACCGCAAATCTTCAGAAGCCGCTCTGTTAATGAACATTAAGGGCATAATACTAAGAAACCTTATTCTGCAAGTCATATCAGTATCAAGGGCATAGTACTGAGAACTTAAGTCTCTAAAACCTTTTTTTTTTTTTTTAATTTTTTAATTTTTTTATTTTTTTTTTTAGTTTTTGAGAGAGAGCGTGAGCAGGGGAGGGGCAGAGACAGAAGGAGACACAGAACCTGAAGCATGCTCCAGGCTCTGAGCTGTCAGCACAGAGCCCAATATGGGTCTCAAACCTGAGAGTACAAGATCATGACCTGAGCTAAAGTTGGACGCTTAACCAACTGAGCCACCCAGGTGCCCCTAAAACCTTTTTTTCTCTCAAGTAGAGCTTGGGAAAATTTGCTGTCTTACAACATATCAGAGAGTACAGGAGCAAAATAAATGGCAAGATCTATGAAAGATTAGAACACTGAAAATCTCACCAGAATCTTTCCTATTTCTATTACAGCCAATCCGACTCATCTGTAATTAATATATTTATATAAGATCTGCTCAAGCATTGTTTGGAGAGACTGTCTTCCAAAAGCAGATCTCTCTTACTTGGCAAATTTAATAAATTTAGGTTTGTATCTCACCTGTTTTTAACATTCAACATTGCTCAAGTCCTCATCTCCTTCTAATCTTTGATCAAATATCATCTTCTCAATGAAGCCTACCCCTAATTACCTTATTTAAAGTTACACCATGTCCATTGTTAATACTGCTAGTTCCTCCCACTCCAAATCCTCATCTTACTCTTTTTTTCATTTTTATGTAAACTGTTGTGTATACTGTTTATCTCTTTCCATTCACATGGAAGCTTCATAAGGGCAAGGATTTTTGTCCACTGATACAGCTTTTTCAAGAACTTTACATAGTACCAGCACACAGTAGTCACTAATTACTTGTAAAATGAACATATGACACTGAGCCAACCAGGTCATTCTGGTAAGATCTGATCAAATTAGCAGAAGCAACCAAGTCTAAAATAAAGCAAACATCACAGAATTTGAATGAAAGTGACCAAATATTTCAGACATACCAAATTTTCTTCCTTTATAACTCAAAGATCTTTAAAAACTAAAATATTTAAACATAATCACATTAAAAGCACTGAAAACTAGAAGAAAAAGAAGCATCATTATATCATTTACCATTTATATCCTGTGAAAGTTGAGTTGCATCATTTAAGAAGTCAAGTAATGAGGAATCTTGTTCATTTTCTGACTGATCATTTTCATCTGATGAAACATACTCTGCCTCTCCTTGGGAAAGTTCTGCTTCGTCATCTAAAAACTTTCTAGCTGCAAGCTGTGACAAATTAGAAAACAAGGAAACACACTTAAGAAAATAATTTACTTTCTTACATAACTGGAAATAGTTTTGTAAAATGGATTTCTTGCCAATGCTTTAAAGAAAAAGAAAACTTCAAGAAGAAATGCCAAAGTAGCACACCTATTTAAATTTTCCTCTGCAAACTCTACTGTAAGTAAAATACAGCACAACTCAGCATGTCAGCTTGCTGGATGTTTCTTAATAAGCAGAGAGTTTCCCAAGTCTTCTGGCTAATTTTTGCCAGGAAAAATACTGCACCACAAAAAGGTTGATTACGAAAAGAAAAGGTGTAGGGGTGCCTGGGTGGCTCAGTCGGTTAAGCGTCTGACTTTGGCTCAGGTCGTGATCTCATGGTTCGTGAATTCGAGTCCCACATCAGGGTCTGTGCTGACCGCTCAGAGCCTGGAACCTGCTTCAGATTCTGTCTCCCTCTCTCTGCCCCTCCCCTGCCCTCACCCTTGCCCTCTCTTCTCTCCCTCTCATAAACATAAAAGGAAAAAAAAAAGGTGCTGAGGATTCTTTTCCAAGGATTTGAGTATCGCATAGACATAAGAAAAATGATGTACTGACTGTAAAAACAATCTAAAACTCAGATTTCTGTCTCTGTATTTTTTCAGTTTGAATCTTAAATTTTCACTAAAGTTTCTTCATTCAGTCATTCAAAATAACAAAGCACTGAAAGATAATTTCAAAACATAAAAAGAAACTAAACTATCACACCTTGAGATTTTAATTCCAGTAAAACAAGTAAAATTAGGGTGAAAATATTTTTAATTTTTGGATTTTTTCCTATAAAGACATTTTAACAAGAAATCTACTAATGTAAAACCTAATTTTTATTATTAATACATATGATATATGGGTGTGTATATATATATATTTAAATACATATATATATAAAAATAAGAAAATGAAAAAAGTTTACCTTAAGGTGACTCTGTTTCTTTTGGACTTTGATGCCTCTGTTTGCATTCCTGTTATGAACCCTGAAGTCTTCTAACTGTGGATGTTGTTTGTGAAAATTGTCACTCTCATCACTAGATGAAAATTCTAACTGTAATAATTCAATAAATGTCTTGCATAAGAAAATATAATTGAATTGTATTTTAATGTATTTCTTACAGGTTTTTGCTTTTATTTTCTTTTTCTTTTTAAATAGTTGACCTAACATTTTTTGTTAGAAAAATAAAATACTCTCACAACTCAAACCCATGTTAAAAATACATAATACTTAAGAATTTAAAAGTTAAGTGATGCTAAGTACTAAAACACTAAATTAGGTACTACTATAGTCTTCATTCAATTTAGTATACATCAAATGCATATGATGAATACTTATAGTTTTCATTTATCTCCTCTAGAAGATCCTAAAGGGCTGTACAAAAATTAATGAAGACTATAAATATAACTCTCAGAATCAGTCATCAACGTACAGCCCTTTCCAACCAAGAAATGACTAAAACCATGACAAATTTTGACAATGAGGCCTATCACTCTATCTCTTCAGAACAACATAAAACTAATCAAAAGAATCAAAAGTTTACCAAAATAATTTCAAATAACAGGAATAACTTTACTTTAAAATGGATTGATCACCAGCATTGTCAATATTTTAATTCATTTATGATGAGGCAGTCAGAAATTCTAGTTAAGGTAGCAAGCTAAAGCAATTTTTCTAGTGAAGTGTTATAGGAGTATATACAAAATAAACATGAGCTGATAACATTTTTAATAATTTTGCAGTTTCTCCTAAATTGCACTAGAGAATTAAAATACACAATATTACCTAATCTCAGCTTTTAGTTATCAAATAGCTATAAACTGATAACAAATGAACATCATTAGCCTTCAGACCTGCCCTCTACCTAAACTGCAGATTCAGTCCTGCCAGACAATGCCTGCCAGACACTGTCACATCACTATTCCACAAAATCCTCAAACTCAAACATGCTCAACACTGAATTTGTCATCTTTTTGCCTTCTCTCAATTTGTGAAACATATTCCAAACAGCCCTAGCCAAAAACCAGAGACTCATCTTGAACTCCTTCCTTTCCTTCTTTCACACCCATTCAGTAGCAAATGAAAGAATAAGGCCTCCCAAAACTGACCCAAATTTTTCTGCAATTTTACTTCCTGGCACTCTTTGTCTTTACAATCCAGTAATAAAGAGATGCTATTTCTCTGCTTTGCGTCATTCATTAAGCTGCTAGCTTTCTTGGCAAGCCTTCCCACTGGCTTACTACCATATATGCTCTAAGGTATTTATATCTTCAAGAAACATTCCAGAACTCCTAAGGACTAAGCTAAAGGCTTATAATTTTTTATCACTTATTAAAGAATTATATTGAAATTATCTGTTTACTTATCTGTCTCTCCTGTTAAGACTGTAGGTGACTTTAGACAATTCCAGGATATCACACTTATAGTAGTATCCTGAGCATCTTACACAGTAGATAGAGAGCAGATATTTAGTGAACTGAAGTGTACTGACTAAAGTAAGAATAGTTTTTAAAGAAGTATAAATTTGAAACAGAAATTCCAATCACATAGGAATTACTATTCTTGTGTTAACCATATACCTATTAGATCAAATACACCTACATTCACCTACACAAATATTTTTCTTGTAATATTTACTCTAAAATAATTTGAACTACTATACATTATCTATTATCTACTTACTCTGTTTACAGGAACTCTGCGCTTTTTCACAGCATGAAGTGGGGAAGCAACTTCCCCATTTTTCTCATCCTGGATAAAGTAGATAAATAGATAAAAAGTTTTAAAAAAAGACTTAAGTGGGGACGGGGGAGATAGGAAGGAGGAAGCCTTTATATAATCACATTGTTGTCATTACTGACTCACCTGAGGGGATTCTAAAACATTTCCTTTTGTTTTTTTACTTTTTCTTCGGAAAATCTCATCATCTTCACTTTCACTGCTTGTTAATTGTTCATCTATAATTTATTAAAAAATGAATCTGGTCAATAGATTTAACTTCATCCACAACTATCTATTTTATTGATTGGGTACATTATTTAATGTTAGTTGGGTTTTTTTTAATGTTTATTTTGAGAGACAGCATGCAAGCAGCGGAGGGACAGAGAGAGAGGGAGAGAGAATCCCAAGTAGGTTCCATGCAATGCAGCAAAGACCCCGATGTGGGGTTTGATCTCATGAACTATGAGATCATGACCTAAGCTGAAATCAAGAGTCAGACACTTAACTGACTGAGGCAGCCAGGTGCCCCTGATGGGTGCATTATTTAAAAAGAGTTTTTCAGAAGTTTGGCCAAAAAATCAGCATGAGACAGAAAAATAAAACAGAGCCAGTGAGGAAATTAAGAGGATAACTTTTGCTAATAACCACATATTTTACTAAAATAACATTTGCATAAATACATTTATATTGCCCATAGTTGGTAGTTAAATATAATGCTAGAAAAAGTTTTAATGAAAATCTGACATAAAGATAGGAAAAATGATCTCACCCATTAAGAGACTTAATATTAAAGTGTTAAAAGCAAATACTGGAGGCTCAAATGTAACATAAACTTGGTAAAAATATAAATGTCAGAGTATATCCAAAACTATGCAAAAGAGTTAATTTTTAAAAATTAAACATATTTCCAGACCTTAAATAAGTTTTCATCTTAAATGAAACATTCATAAATCATGTCCTTGACGCCAATGGGAATAACATAATCAAAGATTTACATCTCAATAGATGCAGAAAAAACATTTGACAAAATACAGCATCGTTTCTTGATAAAAACCCTTAAGAAAGCCAGAATAGAAGGAACATACCTCAAGATCATAAAGGCCATATACCAAAGAAAAACCCACAGCTAATATCATCCTCAATGGAGAAAAGCTGAGAGCTTTCCCCCTAAGATAAGGAACATGACAAGGTAGCCTCAGCAATCAGACAACACAAAATTATAAAAGGCATCCAAACTGGCAAGGAGGAAGTCAAACTTTCACTCTTCACAGATGACATGATACTGGAAAACCCCAAAGACTACACCAAAAAACTACTAGAACTGATCCATGAATTCAGCAAAGTCACAGGATATAAAATCAATGTACAGAAATTGGGTGCATTTCTAAACACTAATAATAAAGCAGCAGAGAGAGAAATCAAGGAATCAATGCCATTTACAGATGCACCAATAAACATAAAATACCTAGGAATAAACCTAACCAAAGAGGTGAAAAATCTATACTGAAAACTATCAGAAAACTAATGAAAGAAATTCAAGAAGACATAAAAAAAAAATGGGAAAACAATCCATGTTTATAGATTGGAATAACAAATATTGTTAAAATGTCAATACTACCCAAAGCAATCTACACATTCAATGCAATCACCTGTCTAAAGAACACCAGCATTCTCCAAAGAGCTAGAACAAACAATCCCGAAATTTGTATGGAACCAGAAAAGACCCCAAATGCCCAAAGCAATCCTGAAAAAGAAAATCAAAGCTGGAACCATCACAATTCTGGATTTCAAGCTGTATTACAAAACTGTAATCATCAAGCCAGTATGGTACTGGCACAAAAACACTCAGATCAATGGAACAGAATAGAGAACCCAGTAATGGACTCAATAACGTATAGCCATCTAATCTTTGTCAAGGTAGGAAAGAATATTCAATGGAAAAAAGTTTCTTCAGCAAATGGCTGTTGGGAAAACTGGACAGTGATATGGAGCAGAATGAACCTGGAGCACTTTCTTACACCATACACAAAAATAAACTAAAAATGGATGAAAGACCTAAACATAAGACAGGAAGCCATCAAAATCCTAGAGAAAGCAGGCAAAAACCTCTTTGACCTCGGCCACAGCAGCTTCTTCCTTGACATGTCTCTGGAGGCAAGGGAAATAAAAGCAAAAATGAACTATTGGGACTTCATTAAGATAAAAATCTTCTGCAAAGAGAAGGAAACAATCAGCAAAACTAAAAGGCAACCGACAGAATGGGAGAAGATATTTGCAAATGACATATCAAATAAAGGGTTAGTATCCAAAATCTATTAAGAACTTACCAAACTCAACACCCAAAAGACAAATAATCCAGTGAAGAAATGGGCAAAAGACATGAATAGACACTTTTCCAAAGAAGACATCCAGATGGCTAACAGACACACAAAAAGATGCTCAACATCATTCATTACCATGGAAATACAAATCAAAACCATAAGGAGATACCACCTCACGCTTGTCAGAATGGCTAAAATTAACAACTCAGACAGCAACAGATGTTGGCGAGGATGAGGAGAAATAAGAACCCTTTTGCATTGCTGGTGGGAATGCAACTGGTGCAGTCACTCTGGAAAATAGTATGGAGGTTCCTCAAAAAATTAAAACTAAAACTACCCTAAGACTCAGCAATTACATTACTAGGTATTTATCCAAAGGATACAGCAGTGTTGATTTGAAGGGGCACATGCACCCCAATGTTTACAGCAGCACAATGGACAATAGCCAAAGTCTGGCAAGAGCCCAAATGTCCATTGACTGATGAATGGATAATAACGTGGTGTGTGTACATGTATGTATGTATATATATAATATATACATATATACACAATGGAATATTATTCAGGGATCAGAAAGAATGAAACCTTTCATTTACAACAATGTGGATGGAATGAGAGTGTATTATGTTAAGCAAAGTAAGTCAGTGAGAAAGACAAATATATGATTTCACTCACGTGAAATTTAAGAAACAAAACAGATGAACATAGGGAAGGGAAGCAAAAATAAGATAAAAACAGAGAGGGAGACAAACCATAGGAGACTCTTAAATACACAGAACAAACTAAAGGTTGCTGGTGGGGTGTTGGGGGGGGCGGGGGGATGGGCTAAATGGACGATGGGCATTAAGGAGGACACTTGCTGGGATGAGCACCCAGTGTTATATATAAGCGGATGAATCACTAAATTCTCCTGAAATCATAATAATGATTTGTATGAAAAAAATAAGGAAAAAAAGAAAAGAAAAAGAAAGAAAGAAAGAAAGAAAGAAAGAAAGAGAAGGAAGGAAGGAAGGAAGGAAGGAAGGAAGGAAGGAAGGAAGGAAGGAAAGAAAGAAAGAGAAAAAATAAACATGGAAAGTAAAAAAAAAAATTTCAGAGCAAACTCATTTTACCCTACGGCCTGCTACAATAATCTATACATAAGCTAGAATTGAGTTCTATCACAGTACTTAAATACTACTAAGTCATTTTAGTACCAAACATCTATCACTATATTTTCTAGTGTTCTACAAGTGTTTAGAATTAGATCACAGAAAGCCAGAGATTTCTCTGGAACTTCTGTGGTCTTATCTCAGTCCTCCAAATACAGTCTTGTTTCTCAACTTTTTTCAACTATTTTGCTATATGAATCATCTACTTTATACTGTTCCCTCCAAATCTTACACTTCCTTTTCCCTTTGTTTTCATTTTATAACAACCAAATTCCCTATTATTTTCAACATATTCAAATTGTAAATATTCCTGAAGAGTCAAAATGAAAATCTACGTTAAGAAATCTACATGACCAATCTAACCCAGTCCACAATTCTGTCATCTTCTGAACCTCCTAAATATCCACTATCTTATTATTTATTTGGTAGTTATTTCCACAATTTACTATTATCTTTTCAAATGTATATGTCACACAATTGTTTGGGTTTTCCAGCCAAGGGGCAGGGGCCAAAGGGCAGGAATACCTTTCCCATGGCATGCATGCCATAAATATATGCAGATAAAATACATCTTTTTTTAGTAAGCATCAACTTAAGAAATACATAATACATCAATGATCTCATTCAATACACCAAATATTGAAAAATTACATTTTCAAAAATTACAGAAGCTTATGTAAATTATCCTAGCAAGATTTATGTGTTTTATTAAGATGGAATCTTACCTTCAGCAAGATGACAGGATTGACGAAGACTGATTTGCTCCCTGCTTTTAGCCTTTTCTACAGAAAGTCCTGAATCATCAAAAGTTGAATTCAATATTTCTTTGAAACTTTGTAGATCTACTTTTCCCTTATTAGAATCTGGTGTCCTAGGCATTTCCTTTCTCTTCTTAGAAAATGAGTTCAACATGTTTGATTCAGAAAGTGGTG
The DNA here is from genome assembly GCF_014898765.1 of Herpailurus yagouaroundi. NCBI lineage: Eukaryota > Metazoa > Chordata > Mammalia > Carnivora > Felidae > Herpailurus > Herpailurus yagouaroundi. The sequence continues at coordinate 22,642,786 of NW_024412396.1, read as the reverse complement.
TACTCACAACTTTTTCTCCTACTGGCAAAGAAAATTGAGAATAACCAGGAGACATAAATTCTTTATTTTTTGCTGCACTCAGTGGAAATTGTGCAAAATTTGGACTCCACTTATCTTCACTTGATGGGATAGTAATGGTTCTACTCGTAGAACTAGCAACATGATTTCGTGGTATTACTGCTTGATTTGAAGCATAATTTGCATCACTTATCTCCTTAATATCTAAACACCTTTCAGATAGATCTAAAAACTTATTATTTATACCTGATGCATGTTCTAATATTTCATCATCAGAATCTGGACCACAAAATCCTAAATCAAAAGTAACAGAGAATAAATCCTTAGAGCAGTCAAAAACATATTCATCACTCTTCAGGTTTTCCTCATGCACACCTCTCAAATCTTGATGAGATTTCCAACTATTAGTATCACAGATAATTTGATCTTGGGGTTCAGAATCATTGTCTAACAAAAGTTCATCAGAAATTAAGAACTGAGAGACCAGTGCCATTTCACTTACAGCAGTTTTGTCTGACACACAAGAAAATTTATATTTATTGTTTGAGGGAGAAAGGCTCACATCATTAAACTCTGTATTAACATCTTTGAATAGTGGTAAACTCTCATCCTGATCAGTGAGCAGTATTGAGAGGCCGTTGCTATCCCTATAATTTTTCTTTTCAACTAAATACTTTGGAGGGCCTATGTTTATTTGAATATGACTGCTGGATACTAAATTTTCATTTATATTATCTTTATGTACTTCATCAACATAGTCATCAGAAATTTTATCATTAGTTGCACTATAAAAGCAACTTTTTTCAAAAGAATGATTAATAGATTTAAGCGAATTCAATTCTAAATCCTGTTGAGAATTTACAGGTGAATATGACATCAGACGGGTAGATTTATCATTTTGTAAATACTCAGTGCAGGGTAGGAAAGGCAAATTATGAAGTTCAGAACCCTTAGCAATTTCATATTCCAAATTTGAGAGTCCAATGAGAGGTGGAGGAGAATGAGACAAAAATCTCTCTACATTAACTAGTACCTCTTCCGTTAATGAATGACAATTATAAAATCTGTCATCTATTCTAGTTATACAAAGTTCTTCCTCAAATGGAAGAAATAAGCTAGATGAAACATATTTCTCATCAATGAAACTGTTATAACCAGAATCTAAAAAATTTCCAACAAATGAACTAGATTTATTTGTGAATTGACCTTCCATCAATCCACGTGGCTGATGAACATTTTCACTGACAGCACATACGGTAGCAGCAACTTCATCTATATCTGAGGCCCTTTTATCATTTAGTACGTCTACCTGAAAAATATTTTCAACAGTAGCACTGCCATCAGTATCTAAAGAATCCATAACAACATCATTATTTTCTTTTTTAGGCTGATCTTTTTTCAATTCTTTAGAAGATTTTTTCTTTAAAGAAGCAATTTTAATAGGTTTGATTTCAGTTTGTTTAAAAATTTCAGCACATTCTTCATCAGATTCTGCCACTGAGAATGAACTGTCTTGATTTATATTCCTTGAAAATGATGATTTCTTGTTACTAGTAAAGGTGCCATTGGCAAGAGGATTGTATCCATTCTTGGAAGCACGAAATGTTGAACTAACATCTTCCATTTGTAAATAAGATATAATTTCTGATTCATAGCTGCATTTTCCCTAGGAAATCAGAAAATGAAAAAGTCACAAGAAAACAAAAGAGCCAATACTAAACGAGTTTACTTTATGCTATTTTCCAAACAGTATTACATTATTCAAATAATTTTCTCTTATAACTTAAAAATTATTCTAATAAATCAAACAAAATTATAAATGACACTACTGTATAATTATCATAAATTATCTTTAATCAGTCAATATTTTTGCATCCTCAAAATTTAATACATGGAAGACCCACAATAACTGTTTGTAGAAAGAACAAATTTAATAAACACGTAAGATTATAAACACTAAGTTTTTCACTTCTAACATTTAATTGAGCAACTATTCTAATTTCCTAAAAAAAATCGATATTTAAGTAATTAATGTATATAAATGCAAACCATATATATGTATGTTAAATTTACTCTCTTGATAAAGGTAAACTAAGAACAGCTTTTAGAACATCTGAAATAGATGTACCGGTACATCTATTAGGCTGTAGGCTGGAATATACTATTTTTAACAAATTTCCCAATCAAGAACTCTTAGAGTGAATTTGTCTTATTTATTTCTAAATCTAAAACAATAGTCCCTCCCCCATTTCTGACCCACACTTCCCTCTTCCCCCTGAGTGGCTACTTTAGTCAGGATTCCTCTACTATTCAGGGACTGAGCAATTAACTAATTTTTTTGCATAGTAAGTACACTAAGTATTTATTTGAGAATGTTTGTCTCCCTGCTGGTGTCTATGCTTCCCACAGACAGAGTATTTCATTTAGCCAAATGATGTATAACTGGGCCTGGGATAGAGGTGGACATATATAAGTGCAGATTTTATGGGATCCACAAATAATTACTTTATATATGTATTCATGAACACTAGCTAATAATACAAATAGCAGCTACAATCTATTGAGTCTGCCAGTTACTATTCTAAGTGCTTTACACATATTAACTCATTTAATCCTCACAACCCTATGAAGAAAGTATTATCATTATCCCCATTTTACAGATGAAACTGAGGTCCAGAGAGGTTAAGTAATTTATAGATACATGATTAGTAAGATGTAGAGTTAGAATTCTAACCCAGACATTTTGGATTTCATACTTATAGTAGGTTCATCATTCAAGGAAGAAAATCAAGAAACTGCTCAAGGAATCAATAATTCTCTAAACTACTACCAGGATCAAAGAGACATACCAAATGACCTATGTGATGGAGAATATTTCAATAAATCCCATTCTAACAAGAATCCTAAACTAGCTTTACTAACAGTTTATATAAATCATTAGTATATTAAATTTTTACTCTGGTTTATCTGTATTTTAGATGATATTCTTCTAATTAAGTCTACTAACTCACCTAAGGCAGAAAACTGGTTCCCTATTAAGATCACAAGGAACTTTATAAGAAACCAAAATATTCTAACTATCATTATTTATATTAAACACTTGTTTCTTATAACTTCAAATTAAGAAGAATAAATATCAAGTATTCTAGTTTCACCATATCAGTAAGAAAAAGTTACAACAAAACTCTACCTCTTCATGTCTCATTCCTTCTATCATTTGCATAATGCTTATAAAATGGTGGCAACGATCTGAATGGTCCACTTGATACGTAGGAAAAGGATGATCCTGCCATACTCTCCAATCAGATAGAGAGAGTTGATGAATTCCAATGGCTGGGTCTTGAGTCTTGAATAATGATTTTAAAAATAGTAAAAATGATAAATATACATACTCAGATTTCATAAACTGATTTAAAAAACAGTATAATCAGCCTACTATACATAATCTGAATTGATTTGGGTATCTTGAACTAAAAACTCAGGAGAATAAAGAAAAAGAAAATAACAGTTCATGAGTTTGAGCCCTGCATCAGGCTCCGACTGACAGCACATAGCCTGCTTGGAATTCTCTCCCTCTCCTCTCTGCCCCCTGCCTCCCCCTCTCTCTCTGTGCCTCCCCCACTCCCATACTATTTCTCTCTCTCTCTCTCTGTCTCAAAATAACTTAAAAAAAAAAGTTTTACATAGTTTCAAAAAAGTGTACAAGGATACTCATGACAGCGTGATTTTGTTAGTAACATGTTAAAAAGAATTCCAAAAACACAACAGGAAAATAAGTAGTGAAGCAAACTATGGTATACTACAGAGTAACATAACAACCATGTAAATTATGCCTATGGAAATGCTCATATAGAAATTGGAAAAATGCAGACATTATGTAAATACACTACAGTGAAATAAAAATATATACACAATAAAGAATATAAAGAAATTAGTTCTACAAACTTAGACTTTAATATTCTTTTTAAACTGTTTATATTCTTAATTTTTTAAGTAAGCTGACATTCTAAACATACACATTCCTCTCCACTCCCAAAGCTATTGCATTATCACTATAAAGAGCATCTGAAAACATGTTCAACTTACTGGTCTGTCTTCCTCATTTTCTAAAGATAAAAACTGAACTTGAGGCAATGTTATTTCCTTAATTTCATCACTGTCTCTTAACCTATAAAGTCTGTTCCATAATTTAAATTCTTCTGCTGATAGGTACCAATCTTTCTTTGAATTACTTTGCTTCATTCCTACAAATTGAAAAAATAATTGAAAAGAAGTTTTTAAAAATCTGCTAGGCAAACACATAATACACAACATTAACTCAAATTCTCTGTTTATATCTATTTATGTTTGCTAAATAACTGATTCTCTTCCTCAAAACCAGTATTCTTCACATAATCATTTGGTTGTCACTTCCTGCTTCTATAGATCTTCTAACTTTCTCTCACCTCTTTGAAAGTACTAGTACAGCCTCCTGTCCAGAAGCTAACCTTCCATAATGACTTTGTTAATATAACAGAGCCACGCAGCTAGGCTCTCAATCTTGGTTCGTTTTGGACTCTCTCCATGTTGTTGTCTAAGATCTGGCACAAAAGAGTCAAAAAACTTACCAATGAAAACTGGTATGATTCTATCATTGTCATCTGAAAGATTATCTGACGTTTGGTTGGGAGTAGGGGAAGATGTCAAGTCTAAAAAGCATTTTTAGCTTTAAGTCTTAAATGAGGGGGGGACGTGGAGGTAAACAGAAAAGACCTGCTTCAGAAAGTGAAATAATACACTTTTTTTAAAAAGTATACCAAATTAGGGCACCTACGTGGCACAGTCGGTTAAGCGTCCAACTCTTGATCTTGGCTCAGGTCATCATCTCAGGGTTCATGAGTTCAAGCTCTGCATGGGGCTCTGCACTGACAGAGCAGAGCCTGCTTGGGATTCTGTCACTCTTTTTGTCTCTGCCCCTCCCCTGCCTGTGCATGGGCTTGCTCGCTGTCTCTCTCAAAATAAACTAAAAAATTATTTTTTTTGAAGGTATACTAAATTAACCCTTTCTGACTTCCATAACCTCTACAAAGGAAAATAATCAGCAAACTGGAAAGCATAAACAGTATAAAGAACAAACTCTGGTCCAGTACCAATGAGGACAGAAAACAATCAGGAAGTCTACTGAATTAGGAATCAGACAACTTCTGTCTTAGCTATTCCCAAATACTGTATAACAAGCTTTTGAAGGCACCTGGGTGGTTCAGTTGGTTAAGCGTCCCACTTTGGCTGGGGTCAGGATCACATGGTTCATGGGTTTGAGCCCGTGTTAGGCTCTGTGCTGGCAGCACAGAACTTACTTGGAATTCTGTCTCTTTCTCTGCCCCTCCCCAATTCATGCTTTCTCTCTCTCTCAAAATAAACAAATTACAAACTTTAAAAAAAAAAAAAAAAGCTTTTGTTAAATAACAGGTTTAAATTTTCAGGTCCCTTTGAGATCTAACAATTTGAGGCTCTCAGACTCTTAAAATTGGAAGGCATTCCTATCTTTTAGTCACTTTAAATAAGTTCGGATCTCTAAGCCCAGATGAATTATATACTAATGTACAGAAGATTACATTTATACATACAATCTTAGCAAGATGAATCACTGACACTTGAAAAATCAGGAAGGGGCGCCTGGGTGGTTCAGTCGGTTGAGCGTCCGACTTCGGCTTGGGTTCATGATCTCACGATTTGTGAGTTCGAGCCCGCATCTGGCTCTGTGCTGACAGCTCAGAGCCTGGAGCCTGCTTCTGATTCTGTGTCTCCCTCGCTCTCTGCCCCTCCCCCACTCATGCTCTGTCTCAGAAATAAATAAACATTAAAAAATCTTTAAAAAAAAAGAAAAATCAGGGAGAATGGGGGAAAAAAGCATAGAAACATGAACATGAGCTAATATTTTTAAAAATAGGTTCTAAAAAAAAGGTTCTAGAATTTTACAAAAGAAATTTGTCATCCATGTCTAGTTACGTTTTAGAACCAATTATTAAAAATATGGTTTATTTTAACATTTACAAAAATACAATTATCACTAAGAATAATTAATGCCAAATTAATCAAGTTTTGATGCTATTATTAGTTAAATAAATTCAAAAGAATCCAAAATACCATTGACTCCTAAATAATTCAGGGGTTAGGTTATGCCCCAGCTAAAAACGGGCACTTAACTTTTGGCTCCCCTAAAACTTAACTACTAATAGCCTACTGTTGTTTGGAAGGCTTACTGATAACATAAATAGTCGATTAACATATATGCTTTCTATGTTTTATGTATTATTTACTATATTCTTATAATAAATGTAGAAAAATATTAAGAAAACCATAAGAGAAAATATTTACAGTATTGACCTATATTTACTAAAAAAAACTACAGTTAGACCAGTGTTGTTCATGGGTCAACTATACATACTATCTTTTTTCTTTAGCCAAAGGTCTGGCAAAGTATTGTGAATGACAGGTATATTCCTATTAAGTAGATTTGTCTGAGGTTTAATAAGCATATCCAATAACAGCTAATTATTAGCTGTTACTAATAATTAGCAATAACAATGGTTAACAGCTCTGAGTTAATGGAAAGAACATTAATAAAGTGAATCCAAAGCAACGGACTAGGAGGGAAAGGGTCTTGAAATTTCATGGTATGAAAATCAGTGGAATTGACAGTTAAACTTGAGAGGTATTGTCTTCAAATATAAAGAACTGCTACTTAAGTACACAAAGGATCAAAACCATTCCTTGTATCTAGAAGATAACACTAAATCAATGAGAAGAAGGTACAAAGACATTTTTCAACATATGAAAGAAACTTCTTCTGTATAGGGCTTCTACATAGGGAAGAACCTTTATAAAGAAATAGAATTTCTAGATTAAAAGATATTCAAGCTGAGACTGAATATGCATTTAACAAGAATACTGAATGCAGATCAAAACCACAAAGAAACATCATCTCCCAGCTGTTAGGATGGCTACTATCAGAAAGTTGAAACATAACAAGTGTTGGTGAGGATATGGAGAAATTTGAATCCCAGTATACTGTTGGTGACGTCATAGCTGTACAGCTGTTAGAGAAAACAGCATGGAGGTTCCTCAAAAAATTAAAAATAGAACTACCATAGGATCCAGCAATTCCACTTCTGGGATACTCAAAAGAACTGAAATCAAAGAGATACATACACCCCATGTACACTGTAGCAGTATTCACTATATGTAAGAGATGTAAGCAATCCAAATGTCCACTGACAGATGAATGGAGAAAATGTGGTATGTACAAACGATGGAATATTATTTAACCTTAAAAAAGAAATCCTAACTGTGGCACCTGGGTGGCTCAGTCAGTTAAGTATCCAACTCTTGATTTCGGCTCAGGTCATATCATGATCATGAGATCAAGCCCCATATTGGGCTCTGAGCTGGGTGTGGAGCTTAAGATTCTCTCCCTCTGCCCCTGTACAACCCTAAAAAAAAAAAAAAAATCCTACCATTTGCTACAACATGAATGAACCTATAGGAAATTATGATAAGGGAAATAAGTCAGTCACCGAAGCACACATACCGCATGATTAGACTATAGATATAATATTATCTAAAATAACACAATCAGAGAACAGAATGGTGTTGCCAGGGGCTGGGTGGAGGGAAAAATTGGGAGTTCTTACTCAAAACATCTAAAGTTCAAGTTGTATAAGATGAATATATTTTATAGATCTGCTATATAACATAGTACCTATAGCTAATATGATCTTCTTAAAATATTTTTTAAAAATAGCTGCAGAAATAACTCCTATCTTGATAGGTAATTTGACCAGATGATCCCCAAGGTTCCTTCCAAATGTTAAAATATAACTATATGATTTTATGATTCTTTAAAAGCTCTAGTTAAAGATTAAGCAAAATTTAAAACAAAAAAATTTCAGTTTCTCTTCTTCATAGTGTTAACATTTCAAGATATTTTCTTGATATCACCAAAATCTCTGCAGTTCTTAAACTACCAACTCTCATTACTAGAGATGCTCCCTGGCACCAAAGTATTTGTTTCTCACTGACTCAGTATCACCAGAGACTTGGTCTAACTTGGCCACTATCTCATATAAGAGTAAATTAAAAAAAAAAAAAAAAAAAAAAAATCTCTTTTGCAGAAAGGAAAAGAAACCATTTCCCTTCCTTATCTTTTATTTTTTATTTTATTTATTTTTTTTACTTTCTTTTTTTAAATAGGTTCCTTGCCCAATGTGGAGCTTGAACTCACAACCCTAAGATGGAGAGTCAGGTGCTCTACCCACTAAGCCAGTCAGGAGCCCCCATTCCCCTTCCTTTTCTTAAAATAATTCCAGAGATCCCTAATGTTTGTAAATCTTTTAACTCTTTGGTATTTTATGTGAATCTCTGTAAAGTCTTAGCAAGCCTCTAGTTAGCATTTCAACCATAGAGGTTTTCCTAAGGAGTAGGAACTCTCTCTGAAATGTAAACATCAAGGAAGATAGTGACTCTCTCTCCTAGTTACCAGGGGAGTTTAGCCCTAGGCACCATTCCCTTCACCATCTATTTGCACAGATAAAAGAAGTCTTATTTCTTTCAATAAAGGCACTAAAGCTACCACAAATGGCTACCTTAATTACCAGGTGAATTGAAGATGAACTATGAAAGAATATATAGAAAAAGGTGCTATCCTCTTATGTGAGGATAAGTTACCATTAATCTTGAGAATATGTATGTAAACCATTGTAACTACCTGAAGGGATGTATAGGGTAGAATTTCTGTTTTGTATTATCTTAGTGGATTGTCTACGAATGCACACTAAAATCTGATTCAATCTCTATTCAATAATAAAACTGTTTCCTTCCTTTTCTGTACTTTGTAAAGATGATTCTCTGAGTTGGTAGGCCATTTTTAATCTTCCCAACACTGAGTTTCTATCACTATTCTGTCACTGTCTCCTTCCCTTTGCCACGTGAATAATCTCTTATCCTCTTCAACACTCATAACATCCTAAAATATACACTGAGTTTCTCAAAAAGGAAATATATCAACATATGGCCTGTTAACTAACAACAGGGAAAAAAAAAATGCATGGTTCAAATGCAAAGTTTTTTACTCACCATTCTTATAGGAAAAGATAGAGGACTTCCGCTGCAAGTTCCGAGAAGGCTTCTCTGGTTCATAGACACCACATGTGATGAACATTTTATGTAATTCTGGATTGATTCCATCAGGCACCATTCGTGGACTTCCTTGGTAAAAATGAAGAACTTGCCTATTACCTGAAATAGCTTTATAAATACTTCTTTTGTTGCACTGACTTTGATTATAAGTCTGCAAAGACAAATGTCAAATTACATTATTTCTATAATAATCATCTAGCCATGACAAGAAGTTTGGATTTATTATAAACAGTAAATTAAACTCTGATCCACTTAAATACTGAGAATATCTATCTTGAATTTGAGGCCGGTTCAATTAACTCTTGAAAATCAGTTCAGGGGCGCCTGGGTGGCTCAGTCGGTTGAGCGTCCAACTTCGGCTCAGGTCATGATTTCACAGTCTGTGAGTTCAAGCCCTGCGTCAGGCTCTGTGCTGACAGCTCAGAGCCTGGAGCCTGCTTTGGATTCTGTGTCTCCCTCTCTCTCTGCCCCTCCCCCACTCATGCTTGTGCTCTCTCTCTCTCTGTCAAAAATAAACATTAAAAAAAATTTTTCAAAAAATCAGTTCAAAACCTAGTATTATAAAAGTCTACCTTTATAACTATATTGCAAAAAGGAAATCTATTATTTAGGATCTTGCCATTTTTGAATAAAGCGAATATTTATATGTAAGTGTAAATTGCTTTTTTAAAAAATACTATTCCCTTATTCCAGCTTGTTACTTCATCTTTCTACACCTCAACTTTCTTTACTGTACACTGTATATCATTTAAATGAGAAAATGTATCTGAAGCACTTCCAGGAGAGCAAGTGCTCATTAAATGAGGGCAATTATGACTAGTTTACAGATAAGAAAACTAACAACTGAACACAGAGGTTAAGTGGTTTGCCTGAGGTAACATAATTATAACCTAATCCATTTATTGATAGTACATAGATTTTATAAGCTGCCAGATATTTCATTTATTGAGATCATTTTATAGATCAAAAGAATGTTACATAACATGTTATAATCACATGAAAAGTATCTGGGGAGAAATTCATTTTTCAGGATGAATTTTAAAGGGTCTATTAAACATTTTAAATCACTTTTTTAAAACTACTATAATTAATGAAAAATCTAATATGAAGCGACATATTGGGCCAAGGAAATAATCCCATTGAGTTACAAAAGTTACTCAAGATTATAGCAAGATACATTCATACTTTGCTATAATCTTGAGTGATGTAATTCAAGTCTCTTATCACTTTAAAAGAAAAAACTAAAAATAAAAAACAAGCCTTAGAAGCACAGGGAAATAGTAAAACAAAATAATACAAAAATAGTGATTTTTTTTTTTTTTTGGTGTCTCTAAGTTGGTACTGAAGTACAAAAAATGTGTTTCTTCAATATGGATAAAAATTAGAGACTGAATCCAGTTAAGAATTCTCCCAATTACGGGGCGCCTGGGTGGCGCAGTCGGTTGAGCGTCCTACTTCAGCCAGGTCACGATCTCGCGGTCCGTGAGTTCGAGCCCCGCGTCAGGCTCTGGGCTGATGGCTCGGAGCCTGGAGCCTGTTTCTGATTCTGTGTCTCCCTCTCTCTCTGCCCCTCCCCCGTTCATGCTCTGTCTCTCTCTGTCCCAAAAATAAATAAACGTTGAAAAAAAAAAAATTTTTTTTTAAAAATAAAAAAAAAAAAGAATTCTCCCAATTACAAGAAAATAAATAGAATCTACTACAAAGTGGGGGGGAAAAATCAACCACAATTTCCTACAGATTGTTTCCACTTTGAATGTTAACATATTGATATTTGTCTTAGGCTTTATTTCTCAAATTTCAAGTATCAAATCTCGTTTCTGAAAGTCTACTTACACGTTCTTCTCGTCCTTCAGCAAGGATAACAACAATTCTGCCTTGACGTTTGCGGCCAGTTCTACCCATTCGTTGTATAAGACGAATTGGGCTCTTCTGGGCATCAAAACATATTATAAGATCAACTTCTCCTATATCCAAACCTTCTTCACCAACACAAGTAGAAACCAATGTATTATAACCACCACTACGAAACTGTTTCACAACCTAAAATAAGAATGATTTAAAAATAACCAGATACAAACATAAGAGACTTGTAGGCCAAAACATACTTTTTCCACTCACCCCAAAATGGTGAAATTGGATTATAAATCAGAATCCAGAATACCATGGAATACGAAGTGGCAAAATGGCAATATAAACCCAAACAGATTGTGGTAAAATGCAAAGAGCAGTCCTAATGCTTTGGTTACATAACGGTTGTGATGGCACATAAATAAGAAATCCCTGATATTATTTAGCATCACTAAAAGAGCCATGGGCAGGTAAATGGCCCAGAGCAATTACTGCTGCTTAATCATATCCTAGACTTAAATTTATTTTTTGGTGTATCTAAAGTAAAAACTTTTATTACTCCTAAAACTCCTATCTTACCTTTTATACTGCCATTCTAATGAAGGGTAGCAGAATACGCCACCCCAAAATATGACTGTGGGAGTCTAGGACATACTGCCCCAAAATATGTTGCTTTGACATATTGACAATATTGAACTGTAGACACTTGAAAAACAGCAAAAGCAGGGAAAGGCTTCCTCTCCCCTTATCTGTCCAAAAACAGATTCTCCAAAAGGAACTCAACTGTCATAAATCCCCTCCCCTGAGATTTTCATCAACCAGAAAAAACTGACTCATCACAAGGAGAGGCAACTAAAAGTTATTCCTGCACTTAGACAAACTTGATTACAAATTATCACACCTCCCATTTTTCTTCTAAGGGCCCATTCATCTTTCCTAAAAATCAATTAATTTCTACTTAGGAGCCTATGTCCCTCCTCTCCTTTCTCTTTTAAGATGGTATTTAAGGGGCAGCTGGGTGGCTCAGTCAGTTGAGCATCTGACTTCCACTCAGGTCATGATCTCCTGGTTCATGGGTTGGAGCCAGCGTCGGGCTCTGTGCTGACAGCTCAGAGCCCGAAGCCTGCTTTGGATTCTGTGTCTCCCTCTCTCTCTGCCACCCCCTCCCCACTTGCACTTGCACCCTCTCTCTTTCAAAAATAAACGAACATTTAAAAAAAAATTTTTTTAAGATGGTATTTAAGTCTGAATTCTAAGCCACCTTAGGGAGTTACTGATTTTTCCCTGAGTATCTCCCATGTATAACATAAGATATATATGTTAATAAACTTATTTTTCTCTTGTTAAGCTGCCTTTTATTACTGGGGGCTCAACTAACAGCCAAAAAGGAATAATTATTTTTCCTCTTCTATACCAAGATTTCTATCACTTTAATAAAACTGCAGTAGCCTAAGAATTAATAAAAAGTCAACGAAACATTTTGAAAAACTTCCTTAAGCCTTAAAAACTTATTCTGAACTGCTCTGAGCATCAGTTTCTCCACATAACACCAAAGTTGCAGTTTTGTATGTGGCAGACAGAGGTAGTAATATAATATTCAACAGATAGATAAAGAATAGAAACAAAAGTAGAATGATAGTATTCCAGAGAAATCAGTCATGCACTTGAGTAAAGCCTCTATAAATGCCTATTAAAATATCAGAATACCCAACACAGGGCTCCATTCCACAATCCTGGGATCATGACCTGAGCCGAAATCAAGACTCAGGACTTCAACCAACTATCCTTAAACTAGCTCTATTGTTGACAACAACAACCTCAAAAGCAGGATTATAAATTTAAACTTATCATGTTAAATCCTCTTGTAAACTTTTCCAGTAGCTTAGTAAGAGAGTTTTCTTTGAATATGAGAAACCTCAGAGTACAGGGATAACCAGTGATCATGATTAAAAGTTAAGATTAATCATTTCTCTCACATTAAGCCAAGGAAAGACTGACCTAATATTATCTGTATATAACTTAAAACACATGTCCTCTTTGCTCCCCCCCCACCAAAAAATGGGTCACAGTCTTAGAAATGTAAAAGAAAAATAATTCTTTAATATAAATAGTTAACAGATGAATAAAGGATAGTTGACATACTTTTTAGGTAACATGTATAAACGAAACTATTATTTATTTGCCTAATACTGACTAATTTGCCAGGACTTTGAAAAATAAATATGAACCAGAGGTTCATAGAATCAATCATAGAAAGGGATACATGATTAATTACACAAATTCTACCAGGATTTGTAATCCACTGATCCTATCATTTTTTCATTGCTTACACTTTACCCTCACTCCACTCTCATATCAGAGTCCTCTGACTAAACTCCACCACTGAATATATCCCACTTTCCAACCAAATCTAAGCCTGTACCCACATAGGTGAATGGAAGAAAATACCAACCATTCTTATTGGTTTCACTTTAAACTCATAATCCCTCACTTGAGAGGGCCTTTAGTGCTATCTGAAAATCATTTCATATTCCCTAATCCATTCAATTTCCCCATTCTTCTAGAAAACTATATCCTCTTTTCTCCTCTTTGATCAAACTTCCATCCAACATTTCCTCCCATTCTCATTCTTGGCTGATGACAGGACAAAAATTGAGCAATCAAAAAAGACCTCCCACAGGATATCACTGTCACATCTACTTACTCACCTGTATCTGTGCCTAAATAGTCCACCTTCCCTCCTGCTGTTTTGGATAAACTGCGTTTTTAACTGAGATCAGCTCCTATAGTTTTGTATACTAGATCCCATCGGTTTCCTCACCTACTCAAAGATCATACTAGCAATACTCTTGTCTCTGCTCTGTTAACAATTTTTCTTTCTCAGTTGATCATTCCTATCAGTATACAAGCATATTGTTATATCTCCTAATTTCAAAGAAACAATACTTCCATCTCTGCTCTCCTTTACAGCAAAAACTCTTGAAAGACTTGTATACTTGCTATCTCTAGGTCTCCTCTTCCTGTTCTGTCTTGAAAATACCTCAATCAGGGGCGCCTGGGTGGCGCAGTCGGTTGAGCGTCCGACTTCAGCCAGGTCACGATCTCGCGGTCCGTGAATTCGAGCCCCGCGTCGGGCTCTGGGCTGATGGCTCAGAGCCTGGAGCCTGTTTCCGATTCTGTGTCTCCCTCTCTCTCTGCCCCTCCCCCGTTCATGCTCTGTCTCTCTCTGTCCCAAAAATAAATAAAAAACGTTGAAAAAAAAAATTAAAAAAAAAAGAAAAAAAAAAGAAAAAAAAAAAAGAAAATACCTCAATCAGTCTTGTCCCCACAATTCCAATGAAACTGTCCTTTTCAAGGTCACCTGCCTTCTGATCTCTTAATCCAAAGGTCAATTCCCATTTTTCATCTCATGACCTACCAGCAGTAGGTCTGCAACTAGCAGCACTTAAACAGTTCCTCCTGCTCATTTAGCCCACAAGTATCACACTCTCCTGGTTTTTCTACTATTACTAGCTACTTACTCTTATTCCCAAGGAAATCATAATCACTGCTTATAGTAATAACAATGAAACGCTTGGCTGGGTCTTTGGACATCTTGTCTATCTCTATTCCATCACTTGGTAATTTCATCCAGTCTCACGTATATGATGATGATGATTCCCAAATATATATTTCCACAAACCTGTGAACTCATGAACTTAAGATTCATATATTCAACTGTTTATTCAACATCTCTATTTGACATTTAAAACAATGCAACTCAAAGTGTAGTTCGTGAACTGTTTATTACTGTTGAGGTTCAGGTGTTTAGAAATTTGACAGAGTAATACTACGTTTGTTGGCTTTAATAATAAAAAATCTGGCCATGAATATTGTTTTCATTAATTTTATTTTTTTAGAAATTCATTTTTATTCAACAGTATCTGTGACATACTAAGAGGAAATAAACTAGTCCTCCATCAACTAGTCCTCCATCAACTTTGATACTCCAAAAAAACACTAATCTCATAGGTATGCCAAAGTTAACTCATCCAGAACCAAGTTACTGATATTTCTCTCCAAAACTTGCTCTTCCTACAGTCTTATCCATCTTCGTTAATAGCAGCTCTTTTCAGTTGCTCAAGCCAAATTCCTGGAATCATCATTGGAGTCACCCTTCACCCTCCTCAATCTCACACCCCACTTTAATTTGTCAATAAATCCCATCAGCTTGACCTTAAAATATATCCAGAATCCAACCAGTTCTCACAACCTTCCATGCTACCACTATAGTCTAAGCTACCATCATCTTTAGCTTGGTATTATAATAAGTCTTCCAATTGGGTTTCCTGTTTCTACCCTTAGTACCCTATACTTTATTCTGAAGATAGCAACCAGTGTGATTCTTTTAAAATATAAACCAGGCTGTAACCCTCACCTATTTCAAACTCTCTAAAAGGGCTTCTTCTTTTCCCATCTCCCTCACAGTAAAAGCCAAAGTTACTGAAATGGATACACTCTACTTACACCACTGCACAGAGCATCTAAATTGACAATAAATAAGCAAACAGTGGCTTTGAATGACACACTGGACCAGATGGACTTAACAAATATATTCAGAATATTCCATCCTGTATCAGAATACCCATTCTTTTCAGGGGCGCCTGGGTGGCGCAGTCGGTTAAGCGTCCGACTTCAGCCAGGTCATGATCTCGCGGTTCGTGAGTTCGAGCCCCGCGTCAGGCTCTGGGCTGATGGCTCGGAGCCTGGAGCCTGTTTCCGACTCTGTGTCTCCCTCTCTCTCTGCCCCTCCCCCGTTCATGCTCTGTCTCTCTCTGTCCCAAAAATAAATTAAAAAATGTTGAAAAAAAAAATTTTAAGAATACCCATTCTTTTCAAGTGCACATAGATATTCTCCAGAATAGATCACATATTAGATCACAAAACAGGCCCCAAGAAATTCACAAAGATTGAGAGCACACCATGTATCTTATCTGACCACAATGCTATGAAACTAAAAGTCAACCACATGAAAAATTTAGAAAGACCACAAATACATAGAGGTTAAAGAACATCCTACCAAAAACATGAATGGGTCAACCAAGAAATCAAAGAAATAAAAACAAAATACAGTAAAACTAATGAAAATTAAACAGCCGAAAATCTTTAGGATGCAGCAAAAGTGGCCATAAGAGGGAAGTATACAGCAATATAGGCCAACTTCAGGAAGCAAGAAAAATCTCAAACAACCTAACCTTACACCTAAAGTGACTAGAAAAAGAAGAAAAAAAAAAAGGAAGCCTAAAGTCAGGAGAAGGAAGGAAACAATAAATATTAGAGCAGAAATAAATGATACGGAAACTAAAAAAAGAAACAAAAACAAAACAATAGAATGGGTCAATGAAACCAGGAGCTGGTTCTTTGGGGAAAAAAAAAAAATCAATAAAGTTGACAAAACTCTAGCCAGATTTATCAAAAAGAAAAGAGGGCCCAAATTTTAAAAAATCGCAAATCATAGAGGAGAAATAAGAACACCATAAAAGTACAATTATAAGAAAACCTGGAAGAAACGGATAAATTCCTAGGAACATATTAACCACCAAATGGAAACAGAAAGAAATAGAAAACTTGAACAGACTGATATCCAGCAAAGAAACTGAATCAGTATTCAAAAATCTCCCAAGACACAAAACTCCACGGCCAGATGGCTTCACAGGCAAATTCTACCAAACATTTAAAGAAGAGTTAATACCGGGGCGCCTGGGTGGCTCAGGTGGTTAAGCTTCCAACTTCGGCTCAGGTCATGATCTCATAGTTCAGGAGTTCAAGCCCCGCATCAGGCTCTCTGCTGACAGCTAAGAGCCAGGAGCCTGCTTCAGATTCTGTGTCTCCCTCTCTTTCTGCCTCTCCCTCCCTCCCTCTCTCTCAAAAATAAATAAAACATTAAAAAAAAAAATTTTTTTTAAAAAGGAGAGCTAAAACCTATTCTTCTCAAAATATTCCCCCAAAAAAAAAAAAAAAAAAAAAAAAAAAAAAACAGAAAAGGAAGGAAAACTTCCTAATTCATTCTATGAGGCCAGCATTATCCTGACACCAAAAGCAGAAAAAGACACCAGTAAAAAAGAGAACTACAGGCCAATATCCCTGATGAACATGAATGCAAAAATTCTCAACAAAATACCAGCAAACCAAATAAAAAAATACATTAAAAGAATCATCAAGTGGGATTTATTCCTGGGCTCCAAGGGTGGTTCAACATTTGCAAATCAATCGATGTAATACACCACAGTAATAAAAGAAAGGATAAGAACCATATGATCTTTTCAATAGATGCAGAGAAGACATTTGAAAAAGTACAACATCCATTCATGATAAAAACCCTCAACAAGGTAAGTTTACAGGGAATATACCACAACATAATAAAGGCCATAGATGCAAAACCCACAGCTAGTATCATCCTCAATGGGGAAAAAGTAAGAGCTTTTCTCTATGTTCAGAAACAAGAGAGGGCTATCTATTCTCACCTGTGTTATTTAACATAGTACTGGAAGTCTAGCTATACCAATCAGACAACACAAAGAAATAAAAGGCATGCAAATCTGCAAGGAAGAAGTCAAACATTCACTATTTGCAAATAACATGATACTGTATGTAGAAAACCCAAAGACTCCACCAAAAACTTTTACAACTGATAAATTCAGTAAAGTTGCAGCATACAAAAACCAATGTACAGGGGCCCCTGGGTGGCTCAGTCGGTTGAGCGTCCAACTTCGGCTCAGGTCATGATCTCGCGGTCCATGGGTGCGAGCCCCGCATCGGGCTCTGTGCTGACAGCTCAGAGCCTGGAGCCTGTTTCAGATTCTGTGTCTCCCTCTTTCTCTGACCCTCCCCTGTTCATGCTCTCTGTCTCAAAAATAAAGAAATGTTAAAAAAAAATTTTTTTTTAAATAAAAAAAAATCAATGTACAGAAATCTGTTGCATTTCTATACACCAATAATGAAGTAGCCCAAAGAGAAATTATGGAATCGATCCCATTTACAATTGCAGCAAAAACCATAAGATACATAGGGATAAACCAAAACAAAGAGGTAAAAGACCTGTACTCTGAAAATTATAAAACACTGATGAAAGAAACTGATGATACAAAGAAATGGAAAAACATTCCATGCTCATGGATTGGAAGAACAAATATTGTTAAACTGTCTATACTACCCAAAGCAATTTACACATTTAATCAATCTCTTTCAAAATACCACCAGCATTTTTCACAAAGCTAGAACAAACAATCCCAATATTTGTATGGAACTCCAAAAGATCCCAAATAGCCAAAGCAACCTTAAAAAAGAAACGTAAAGCTGGAGGCATCACAATTCTGGACTTCAAGTTATATTACAAAGCTACAGTGATCAAAATAATATGGTAGTGGCACAAAAATAGACACATAGATCAACAGAACAGAATAGAAAATCTGAAAATGGATCCACAACTGTATGGTCAATTAATCTTCCACAAAGCAAGAAAGAATATCCAATGGGAAAAGACAGTCTCTTCAAATTAATGGTGTTGGGAAAACTTGACAGCAACGTACAGAAGAATGAAACTGGACCACTTTTTTTACACCATACAAAAAAATAAATTCAAAATGGATTGAAGACCTAAATGTGAGACTTGAAACCATCAAAATTCTAGAGTAGAATAAAGGTAGTAACCTCTTGACATCAGCTGTAGCAACTTATCCTGAGGGAAGGGAAACAAAAGCAAAGATAAACTACTGGGACTACATCAAAATAAAAAACTTGTGCACAATGAGGGAAACAATCAATAAAACTAAAAGGCAACCTATGGAATGGAAGAAGACATTTGCAAATGACATAGCCGACAAAAGGTTAGTATCCAAAATATCTAAAGAATTTCTAAAACTCAACACCTGGGGTGCCTAGGTGGCTCAGTCGGTTAAGCATCCAACTTCAGCTCAGGTCATGATCTCACAGTTCGTGGGTTCGAGCCCCACATGGGACTCTGTGCTGACAGCTCAGAGCCTGGAGCCTGCTTTGGATTCTGTGTCTCCCTCTCTCTCTGCCCCTCACCTTCTCACACTCTGTCTCTCTCTCTCTGTTTCTCTCTCAAAAATTAATAAACATTAAAAAATATTTAAAAAAAAAACTCGACACCCAAAAAAGAAAGAATCCAATTTAAAAATGGACATAAATTGACATTCTTCCAAAGAAGACATCCAGATGGCTAACAGATACATGAAAAGATGCTCAACATCACTATCAAGGAAATACAAATCAAAACTATAATGAGAGATCACCTCACACTAGTCAGAATGGCTGAACTGAACAACACAAGAGACAGCAGGTGTTGACAAGGATGTGGAGACAGGGGAACCCTCTTATGCTGGTGGTGAGAATGCAAACAGGTGCAGCCACTCTGGAAAACTGTATGGAGGTTCCTCAAAAAGTTAAAAATAGAACTACCATATGATGGAGCAATTGCACCGCTAGGTATTTACCCAAAGAAGACAAATATACTAATTCCAAGGGATACGTGATCCCTATGTTTATTGCAGCATTATTTAAAGTAGTCAAATTATGGAAACAGCCCAAGTATCTATCGACTAATGAATGGATAAAGAAGATATAGTATTTGTGTGTGTGTATATATATGTATATGTGTATATATATATATGTGTGTGTGTGTATATATATATATATATATATATATATAATGGAATATTACTCAGCCATAAAAGAGAATGAAATCTTGCCATTTGCAGTGACATGGATGGAGCTAGACAGTATTATGCTAAGTGAAATAAGTCAGTCAAAGAAAGACAAATCACATATGATTTCACTCATATGGAATTTAAGAAACAAAACAAATGAGCAAATGAAAAGAAAAAAGAGAGAGGGAGACAAACCTGGAAACAGAACAAACTGACGGTTATCAGAGGGGAGGTAGGTAGGAAAATGGCTAAAATAAGTGATGGGGATTAAGGAGTACACTTATGTGATGAGCTCCATTTGTTGTATGGAAGTGTGACTCACTGTATCATACATCTGAAACTAATATTATACTGTATGTTAATTAACTGAAATTTAAATACAAACTTAAAACAAAATTGGGGTGCCTGGGTGGCTCAGTTGGTTAAGCATCCGACTTCAGCTCAGGTCATGATCTCACAGTTCACGAGTTTGGGCACCACATCAGGCTCTGTGCTGACAGCTTGGAACCTGGAGCCTGGTTCGGGTTCTATGTCTCCCTCTCTCTGTGCCCCACCCTCTCTCACTCTTTGTCTCTCTCTCTCTCAAAAATAAATAAAAACATTAAAAAAAAATTTTTTAACTTAAAAAAAATGGAAATGACCTAAAAAGTCCTAAAGGATCTGGTCTCCTACTTCCTCCCTCATTTCATCTCCTGTTTTTAAAGAAATGAAAAAATTTACTTACAACTATTTGCACAAAAGCTTATTTTAGAGTAAAACTGCAGGAAAGCAATTATTGCAGGAATAAGAAAAAGGGTTGCTACTCTAGCCTATATAAAAATATTACTGACATAAGTGAGGAAAGGACAAAGCTAATACAAAATCAATAAGGTTGCTTATGGTAACTGACAAACTCAGGAAATAATGATTTTAGGTAATAATAAAACTGGCCAGAGATTAGGTTGGGTACTATTAGTATTTCAAAATGCTTAACTCCTTAGACAAAAATCTACTTCATTTTTCATTCATATATAAATGTAAGAGTAGTAATAATAACCTGCTAGATATCTGAACCTTTTAAAATACATATAATCAGATTTGAGAAAGGTAAAGTTATTCTGTTTCAGACTCAGGGAAACCTCTTAGACTGTCCCCACAGATCCAGTCAGCTTAAACAAACTCTGCTGAGTGCAGTAAGGACTGGTATAAAAGGTATTTAAAGAATAGTATTCCTCTTGTAACTAATGTTTACAAAGTGAAGAAAAGATCTGTCAAAATTAATTAGACATTAAAGACATGCCTAATTGTCAATGACTACTCAAATGAAGACCTATAGTTAATCTACAGAAACCTGTATACAATTTATAAAAATCAATAGTCTAAAACATCCCAAAAAACACATACATAGCACTTAGAAAACTTATGACCTCTTATTCAGAGCATAAATGGTTTCATCTGACTGTATTTTTAAATTAAGATTTTTAAATAATAGGGCACCTGACTGGCTCAGTCTGTTGAGCATGTGACATTTAATCTGGGGGTTGTGAGTTTGAGCCCCATATTGGGTGTAGAAATCACTTAAGAAATAAATAAAAATTGGAGCTCCCAGGTGGCTCAGTCAGTTAAGCGGCCCACTTCAGCTCAGGTCATAATCTCACAGTCTGTGAGTTCCATTCCCGTGTCAGGCTGTGTGCTGACAGCTCAGAGTCTGAAGCCTGCTTCCGATTCTGTGTCTTCCTCTCTCTCTGCCCCTTCTCTGCTTGCTCGCTCTCTCTCTCTCTCAAAAATAATAAACATTAAAAAAAAAATTTTAATAAAAAAAAAAAGAAAAATTAAAATTAAAAAAAAAATGCATCTTTGGGGTGCCTGGCTGGCTCAGTCAGTGCAACATGTGACTCCTGATCTCAGGTTGTGAGTTTAAGCCCCACACTTGGGTGTAGGGATTTCTTAAAAATAAAATCTAAGGGAAAAAAAAGATTTTTAAATAACAGAAAAAAGAAATAAGCTCATTATTTGTTCAGAATATATAACTAAAGTGACTTAAAATAAATAGTAAACATTTACTGAAGGCTCTACAGTATGATTTCATTTAATGCTTGCGACAACTCTACCAACTATGTTTACAGGTAAGGAAAACTGCGGCACAAGAAGTAGAGGAGCTAAGTGGTAGGGCCAGAATTCCAACCTCGGTAATACGGTTTCAGAGCCTTTCTGCTTAAACACTACACATTACCTTACTTGAATAAAGTCTCAAAATCACAAAAAACACTTCTCTGATCTTTCAAAATATGCTTCTGTTTATTTACATGTTTACTATAAAATTATCTTTAAGAAGTAGCTGATTGAGGGGTGCCTGGGTGGCTCAGTCGGTTGAGTGTCCAACTCTTGATTTCGGCTCAGGTCATGACCTCCCAGTTCATGGGATCGAGCTCTGTGCTGGGTTCTGCACTGACAGTGTGGAGCCTGCTTGCGATTCTCTCTCCCCCTCTCTCTCTTTCTCTCTGCCTCTCCCCAATTCACGTGCACTCCCTCTCTCTCTCTTAAATAAACATAAAAACAAAGTAGCTGACCAACAAATTAAAACAAAAGAGGTATAAATACAAGCTAATCAATATTATTTTAATATTCATCACCTCCAAAAGTAATTACCTCCAGTTGTTCCTTCTGGGTAAACCCTTTCATGCTTTTTCCTGAGGCATGGCCAACGAAAGTCATCACTCTAATAATTGGTTGATGCTTTAAAAGCATTTCCGCAATTTCTTGAACACTATCTCGAAATGAAGAGAAGATCATAACTCTGGTCTCAGCACATTTCTTTTCCGAGGCATTTTGAGCTACATAACAAAAAAACACTCTCATTACAATTTTTTTTAAAAGCAATATACAAAAAGTATTTCAAAATACAACCCTGAAACTATATACTAATGAATGATAATTCTTTCAAAAAAGTAATTTAAAATGTCTTAAACCTTTGCTGGTTTCTTCCTACCTTCTCTAGTAATTTTAATGTTCTTGGCTCCCTACCTCTCATTGGCTATCATAATAATCCTAAACAAATCATTGGCTGTCATAATAATCCTAAACAAATCAAATAAAAATCCTAAACAAATCAAATAAACATTACCTGAATCCCTTTTAACCAGTACTTCAATTCATGCATGATGCCTGTTATTCACCTTTACTTTCTAAGTCAGAATCACAGAATTGTAGAGCTCCCACTGATTTCATAAATATTTCCTTTTCTTTTTGTTCACTAAAGGCAGTTTCTTAATGCAGGCCATAGCATTCTGTCCCTGAATCTAAGATACTTGTAAATTCTCCAAGGTTAGGGGCACCTGGGGGCTCAGTCTGTTAGATGTCTGACTTGGGCTCAGGTCAGGATCTCACAGTCTGTGAGTTCAAGCCCTGCATCGGGCTCTCTGCTGTCAGTGCAGAGCCCAATTTGGATCCTCTGTCCCTCTTTCTCTCTCTGCCTTTCCCCTGTTTGTGGTCTCTCCCTAAAATAAATAAATGTTAAAAAAATTTTTTTTTTTAATTCTCCAAGTCTAACTATAGAATATACCCTATAGTCAATCACAAAGCTGATCCCAGTATCTCTGTGCTTGGGAGGTAGTAGAATACACAGAATAATTACATGATCTTTGAGGGTGGGCCACTTAATTTTCTGGGTTATGTGAAACCGTGACAGTTAATCTTTTTAAGCTTTAATTTCTTCATATCTAAAATGAATTGAATATAAAGTATATAGACTTGCACAAAGCAACTGGTTAATAATTGAATGTTGTATGAGGTTTTCTTGTTATTTACTTTTAAGCTTGCTTAGGACTTTGACAATCCTTTTCTTTCTTAGGATTTATGTTAATCTTTATGTGTGTGCCATACACTAAGCATTTTATATATTAACTCATTTAGTCTTCATAAAAACTCTAAGAATTAAATGATTTAATATATATAAAGTTAATTCACAATACCTAAGGAAAAAGCAACAGCTGTTGCAAAGAAATTATTCTAGATAAACCTTCTTTGAATTACCATAGCATCAAGCCTCTACATCTGACCAACTTGTGACCAACTGCTACTTTCAATGCAAAAACCCTATCAGCTTCAACAGGCTTTGCAGCCAAAGTTCTACCTTCTTTCCACTGAAGACCCTCTACAAAAGACATCAATAACTTACATATTGCCAAATTCAATGGCCACTTTTTTTTTTAATTTATTACCTTTATTTATCTTGAGAGAGAGATAGAGTGTGAGCGGGGGAGGGGCAGAGAGAGAGGAAGACACAGAATGCAAAGCAAGCACCAGGCTCAGAGCTATCAGCACAGAGCCCAACGCGGAGCTTGAACCCACAAGCCATGAGATCATGACCTGAACCAAAGTCAGATGTTTAACTGACTGAGCCACCCAGGCGCCCCAATGGTCACTTTTTAGTTCATTTTACCAACCTCTCAGCAGCATCTAACACAGTCCACTACTTCTCACTGAAATAGTCTCTTCCCTCAGCTTCTCTGCCATTCGCTTGTTCAATTTCTTTCTTAACCTCCTTTGTGGTGGTTTTTTGCTCTGATTTTTTTTTTAGGATTTTATCTTAAAGTAATCTCTACACCCAACATGGGGCTTAAACGCACTACCCTGAGATCAAGAGTCACATGATCCACCAACTGAGCCAGCCAGACATCCCCCCCAACTTTAAAAGGACTACATTCTAGGCCTTCTCTTGTCTCTAAACTGTATTCCCGGTAATGTGATCATAACCATTTCTGAAACTTTAAATATTACCTTTATGGTGAAGACTCCAAAATTTATTCATATATATGTAGAGAATATACATATTCTATAAAAATAGCCCAGATCATTCTTCTGAGATCCTGTTTCACTTAGTCAGTACTTACATATCTCTACCAACATATCTCAAAAGCATCTAAAAGTGCATGTTCTTTCTTCTGTATGCTGTTCCTAATTTTTTTTGTTCATACAATTACACACACACACACACACACACACACACACACACACACACAGGATTCCTTTTATTTTTCTTATATCCTATGTCCAATCTACCAGCAAATACTGTTGGCTCCAAATTCAAAGTATATGTAGAATCTATAACCACTCAGCACCTCCACTACTACCATCTTGGCACCAGCCACCATCATCTGGCATCTTCTTAAACATGACAATAGTCTCCTAAGATGCTAATGTTTACACTCTGCAAAAGCTACCACAGTTATCTTTTAAAAATGTAAGTCAGGGGTGCCTGGGTGGCTCAGCTGGTTAAGCATCTGACTTCAGCTCAGGTAATGATCTTGCAGTTCGTGAGTTCGAGCCCCGTGTCAGGCTCTGTGCTGACAGCTCAGAGCCTGGAGCCTGCTTTAGATTCTGTGTCTCCCTCTCTCTGCCATCCCGCACTCATGCTCTGTCTCTCACTCTAATACATAAATATTATAAAAAAAAAAAAAAAAAAATTAAAGGCACCTGGGTGGCTCAGTCAATTAAGTATCAGACTTCGGCTCAGGTCATGATCTTGTGTTCGTGAGTTCAAGCCCGACATCAGGTTCCCTGCTGTCAGCGTGGAGCCTGCTATGAAACCTCTGTCCCTCTCTCTCTGCCCCTCTCACACTTGTGTGCTTTCTCTCAAAATAAACATTAAAAAAGAATGTCTTTAAAAATTAAATACATAAATACATAAATAAAATGTAAGTCAGAACACATCACTCTCCTGCTCTAAAGGTCCCTCTAACAGTTTCACAAAGCACAAACATTTGTAAAATAAAAACCAAAGCCTTGACTTGGCCTATAAGCTACCTCTCCAATCTTTGCCTATACCACTCTTTTTTTTTCTTTAATGTTTATTTATTTTTGAGAGAGAGAGACAGAACATGAACAGGGGAGGGGCAGAGAAAGAGGGGGCACAGAGGATCCAAAGCAAGCTCTGCGCTGACAGCAAAATGCAGGGCTTGAACTCACCAACCTTGAGATCATGACCTGAGTTGAAGTCAGATGCTCAATCAACTGAGCCACCCAGGCACCAGGCCTGTACCACTCTTACACTACTCCAGCACATTGGTTTGTTTACTGATCCTCAATCATACCAAATACCCTATTGATTCAGGGACTTTGAATCTACTATTCTCTCTGCCTGATATGATCATCCCCCAGAAATACACAAGGCTTGCTACCTCACTTCCATCAGGTAATGACTCAAACATCACCCTAGAGATAAGCTTTCTCTAACACTCTATATAAAACAGCACTCCTCCATGACTATTTCCTTACCTGCCTTACTTCTCCCCACTATTATATATTGTTTTACTGTCTGCTTGCCTTCTATTGCCCCAGATTGACTTTTCTTTTTCATATAATACCTTATTCTTAGCATTCCCACCATGTCCCTTGTCCCACCCTCCCAAAATTTCTCAAAATCTTCTTTTTTACATTTATTATCCAGGGTAATTAAAAGCCCATCTTCCCCATAAAGTCAGAGTTTTAGCTCTTTCAGTAACTTTGTCTTGCCTTGAAGCTACTAAACATGACTTACTATTCCATGACTTGAAATGTTCAACTACAACTTCTTCTAACTTCTTTAACTTTGGATGACTATAGACAAAAGTTTTATCTTTATCTCCTGCAAAACAAAAACCAAAAAATCATTCTATATTTTCTATATTCAATTAATGTATTTTAATTATCCTTTTCAAAATAGATTTGTTAAATCTTACTTTTTTTCTGTTCATTTAAATACTAAGTAGCATCTAGGTAGCACATAAGCCCTACTATAAAATAAACTTTGAATTTTTATTATAATTTCATTCTGAAAGAGAATCCAGATGAAATCAGAAGCAAAGTAGATGGGAAAAATAGGTTTTGAATTAAGCTTTAAATCAGTTTTTGGTAGTTCAAAGAATTTTCACTAACAGTAACAACTACTACCATCTATTTAAAGTTTATAACCTTGAATATATACTTATCCTAACTTAAAGAATAAAATCTTTAAGCATTTAACAGATCCACTGCCACAGAAATAAAAGTGATTATAGATAATTTGGATCAATGAAGCCTAATTTCAAAATTAATCTGATAAAGAAATAATATAAAGTTTTAAAAGAAAAACCAGACCTTTTTGGATAGTAGAAGAGCCACTTGCTGAAGTACCACGTGTATGTGCAAACATGCACTCTAGATGATTATAGAGTTTCATGAAGTCTTCATTTCGGCTAAGTTCATTTTTTGCCCGAGTCATTCCTTCAGAAATTAAGTAAAGATTTTCCAAATTAACAAATAAGTTAATCAAATTTATTATTCATTAAAAAGAAATTAGGGGCCCCCGGGGTGGCTCAGTCAGTTGAGCATCAAACTCTTAATTTCGGCTCATGTCATGATCTCATGGTTCGTGAGTTCAAGCCCCGCAGCGGGCTCGACACTCAAGGTGCAGAGCCTGCTTAGGATTCTCTCTCCCTCTCTCTGCCTCTCCCCAGCCCCTCTCTAAAAATAAATAAATACAGCTTTAAAAAATAATAAAATAAAAAATAAAAGAAATTAAACTTTAGCCATGAATACAAATTTTTCTAATTTAAACATAAAAACCAGCAACTGTTTTCAGTTCCACAGTCACATATGTATTAAATGGCTTGCTTTTTACTACCAATTTATCAAAAACAAAAAAACAGTCATTTGTTACATAACTATTACATTGCTTTTTGTTTGTTTTATTTTGTTTTGTTAAATAATCTCTATGCCCAACGTAGGGTTTGAATTCATGACCCCAAGATCAAGAGCTGCATATTCTACTGAGTCAGCCAGGCACCCCTATTTTATTGCTTTTTAAAATAAAGCATTTTGGATGCACCTAGGTGGCTCAGTGGGTTAAGCATCCAACTCCTGACTTTAGCTCAGGTCATGACCTCACAGTTTGTGAGATTGAGACCCATGTTGAGCTCTGCACTGAGCATGAAGCCTGCTTGGGATTCTCTCTCTCCCCTCTTCTGTCCCTCCCCTGCTCATACTCCCTCTCTTTCAAATAAATAAATAAACATTTAAAATAAATAAAGCATTTAAAATTTTTTTTTAATTTTATTTTTGAGAGAGACAGAGCGTGAGTGGGAGAGGGGCAGAGAGAGTGGGAGACACAGAATCCAAAGCTGGCTCCAGGCTGTCAGCACAGAACCCAATGTGGGGCCTCAACTCACGAGATGGGAGATCATGACCTGAGCTAAAGTCAGATGCTCAACCAACTGAGCCACCCAGGCACCCCTAAAATAAAGCATTTTTAAGTAACCCAAGTGTTCAATATATCTTTAACCAAAATAATAACATGTCATTATTCCTTTAAATAATTTAATATATTTTACCTTTAGTTCCATCCATAATTCCACAAAGAAAGAAATATAATGATCTCATTCCCATTTGCTGCAATAATTCATAACCATGATATAAACTAATACAAATAGCAAACTCTCCCTCGATAATGCCTTGTTGTATTCCCTAGAAAAACAAGCACAGACCAAATTTAACCAAAGGAAGAAATAAAGGTACATGTTCTGTGTAGAATTTACTGCTCTATTGAAGGTCTACCTATAGAATATCATAGGACCTTGCTTTGGAAAGGGGCCAGTGTATTTTCCACATAAAATCTGTGCCTTTATTTTTTTTAATTCAATATGAAACTTACACTTTAAAGAGAATAAGTGAAGGAGAGAAATATTTATCATATACTGTTTCTCATTACAGGTAAATTATTAGCAGTATGTATATTCATTTGTTCTTTCAAAACTATTTAACATATCAAGCATGGAGATAGATATTTGGGATATAATGGAAAATAAGTCACATATTGGCCTATCCTCATAAATGTTACTGGCACCAGAACAGAATTTAATCAGACAGTTTAACACTAACATTTAACACCACACATACATACTGTAGTAACATGTGACACTGTCTTAGCACCAGACACTGTTCTAAGCACATCACTTACACAAACTCACTTAATCTCAACACCTGGGAGGTAGGTATTATGGTTATGCCCATTTTATAGATGAGGAAACTGTAGAGCCAGTATTTGAATCCACAAACTCTGGCTCAGGGTACTTGTGCTTTTAACCACTACTCTCAATCTTTTACCTCAGCCACAATGGCTAGTTCACTGACTCCTTCATACCATCATTCAATGCCTCTGTTCTTTTGCACATGCATTACCTCTCAGTTCAAAGAATGACTCAGTGCCTTTTTGTATTTGTGAGCATCTCTTCTAACTTTGGACCTAGCTTGATGGGTATATTCCTATCCATCTAATTTTTTCCTAAGAAGATTAGAAATAAGAAACTTACTATGATGCTCTAGGTCTAAAAGTTAGTTAGAATCTACCCTCTCATAGCACTTTGATTTTGCAACACAGAAATGAACTAAAATACCAAGTCTTTATTAAAAGTTAGAAGATAAAATTAACTTAATTCAAAGCATTAAGGTGCATTCTTGCTAGATTTTTTTCATGCTTTTATGAACTACATAAATCATATCAGAATTCTTGATGAGCTAATATATACCAAGAAAACAACCATTATTTACATTTTATCATAGCACTAAAACTTAATCTCTTCAAAATTAATTTAAAAATACCTACCACAATATTTGGAGATGGGTTTTTCCTAAACTGATCTCTTGCCAAAATTATCTGGTATTTTGTTAGATTAGGGATATCCCTTCTCATCAAAACATTCCTCTGAATCAAAGAACTGGCAAATGCTTCCAAAACCTGAAAATTTCAATGAAATTTAGTTTAAGCTTAATTTAAAGTCCTTTTTCAAGTGGCGCCTGGGTGGCTAAGTTAGTTGCTTAACTAACTTAACTAACCGACTGAGCCACCCATGTGCCCCAATTTATTTTTTTAACTTACTTAACTTACTTAACTAACTTACTTAACTAACATGACTTCAGCTCAAGTCATGAGCTCACAGGTGGGTTCGAGCCCCACATCAGGCTCTGTGTTGACAGCTTGGAGCTTGCTTCGGATTCTGTGTCTCCCATTCTCTCTGCTCCTCCCCTGCTCATGTGCTCTGTCTCTCTCAGAAATAAACATTAAAAAAATAAAGTCTTTTCTCAAATATAATCATTTCCTCACACATTAAAATAGAAGTCATATATTAATTGAAGTTTGTCTTACGTTTTGATGTAAACACAGCAAAATAACAAAACTTGAGTACTTAACATTTATCCCCAGAAAACATCCATATGAAAGTCAGCATAACCAATTACTAGATCCAACTATAATTTAAGAACATATATGTTGGGGTGCCTAGGTGGCTCAGTCGGTTGAGTGTCCGACTTCAGCTCAGGTCATGATGTCACAGTCTGTGAGTTCAAGCCCCATGTCAGGCTCTGTGCTGACAGCTCAGAACCTGGAGCCTGCTTCAGATTCTGTGTCTCCCTCTCTCTCTGCCCCTCTCTTGCTTTCTCCTTCTCTCAAAAATAAACATTAAAACATTTTTTTTTTAAATAACAAGACATACATGTTTATCTGTGTATTTCTTAAGTCCCTTTCCTCCCCAACCCACACACACTATAATCTAAGCACAATTAATGGAGGACTTTTAATTTCTCACTGATGCATCTCAATATGAAGAACAAAGTCTGGCATATAGGTAAATATTTGCAGTCTGGCTGACTAAATCAAAATGCCTTGAGTACATTCAATGTGATTTGTTGATTCATTCTTTCAAGAAATATTTATTAAGCACCTAGTATATGTCAAGCATTGTCCTAACGGCTGAGAATTTGTAGCTGAGACAAATGAAGTCACTACTTTCATAAAAACGTATATCCGATGAAGGGAAGCAAAGAATAAAGAGTGAACAAAGAGATAAACGTACAAGAACCTAAAACACAGTAATACTATAGTTTTTGAGGGAAAGGTAAACAAAGATAGTCTCTCTGAAGAGGTACTATTGGAACCGACATCTGAATGCTGACAGGTTTTGAGGAAAGAGCCAGAGGAAACAGCATTCGAAAGGTCCTGATGCAGGAATGAGTTTGATGGCAGAGGGAAGGAAAACAGAGACTTCCCGATGAAGACCTACTACAACAATACAGTTGTATAACAGTTTAAACTTTTGCCTAATTCATATTTCCTAAAATAGGGCAATTTAGTAGAGTTTTATTTTTCCTCCCTTCCAGTTTTGCTGATCATAATACCTACAGAAGTACTCTAAAAATATCAATGAAATTAAATGCCTACTATATGTGTTTATAAAAATTATAATTTTTAGATCCTTATAAATGCAATGATTTTAATCATGAGAAAATGTATTAGTATTAAGGAAGTGATTATTACATCAAAATAAAAAGCTTCCGGGAGCTCCTGGCTGGCTCAGTTGGTATAGCATGCAACTCTTGATCTTGGGGTCGTGAGTTCAAGCCACATGTTGGGTGAAGAGTTTACTTTAAAAAAATAAATTGGGACACATGGGTGGCTCAGTCGGTTAAGCATCCGACTTCAGCTTAGGTCATGATCTCGCAGTTTCTGAGTTTGAGCCCTGCGTTGGACTCTGTGCTGACAGCTCGGAGCCTGAAGCCTGCTTCAGATTGTGTGCCTCCTTCTCTCTCTGCCCCTCCCCCACTTGTGCTCTGTCTCTATCAAAAATAAATAAATGTAAAAAAAGTAAAAAAAAAAAATTAATAAAGTAATAAATAAATAGGCATTGCAAAGGAAACCATAGTCAATGATATAGTAACATCGCATGGTGACAGATGGTAGTTACAATTGTGATGAGCATAGCAAAACATATAAACTTGACAAATCACTATTTTGTACACCTGAAACTACTGCAACATTTCACGACAACTATATTTAAATAATTTTTTTTTTAATTAAAAAGGAGATGAGCGACACCTGAGTGGCTTAGTCAGTTAAGTACTGGATTCTGAATTTTGGCTCAGGTTGTTAGTTCGAATACCCTGCTTGGTTTTCTGTCTCTCTCTCTGACCTTCCCCCACCCTCAAAAATAAATAAATATTTTTTTTTAAGTTAAAATTTAAAAAAAGAGATGATTACTTGAAATTCTTTGCCATATCTTAAATTAGTAGTGCTTCAAATTTGTTACAATTTAAAAATATTAACCATAATCCTATAGAGCTTTTCTTTAAAAAGACTTATTAAGGGGCGCCTGGGTGGCACAGTCGGTTAAGCGTCCGACTTCAGCCAGGTCACGATCTCGCGGTCTGTGAGTTCGAGCCCCGCGTCGGGCTCTGGGCTGATGGCTCAGAGCCTGGAGCCTGTTTCCGATTCTGTGTCTCCTCTCTCTCTGCCTCTCCCCCGTTCATGCTCTGTCTCTCTCTGTCCCAAAAATAAATAAAAAACATTGAAAAAAAAAATTTTTTTTTAAAGACTTATTAAAGGTTAAATGATAAATGAATATTTTGGTTATCTATTTCTGCATTACAAAGTACTTCAAAACATAATAAATTAAAACAACTGGGGCACATGAGTGGCTCAGTTGGTTAATCATCTGATTTTTGGTTTCAGCTCAAGTCATGACCTCACATTTCATGAGTTCAAGCCTTGTGTTGAGCTCTGTGCTGACAGTGTGGAGCCTGCTTGGGATTCTCTCTCTCCCTCTCTGTCTCTCCTCAGCTTATGTGCATGCATGCTTTCTCTCAAAATAAATAAATTAAAAACTTAAAAAAACAAACTCAATTAAAAAAACATTTACTCACGATTCTAATTCTTCAGATAAGAATTCAAGCAGTAATGCTAAGTTAATGTCAGTTAAGCTTCCAACTCTTGATTTTGGCTCAGGTCATGATCTCACGGTTCATGGGATAGAGCCCCATGTCGGGCTCTATTCTGGTGGTGAGGAGCCTCCTTGGGATTCTCTCCCCCACACCCCCGGCCCTCATCAAATAAATAAATAAAACTTAAAAAAAAAAAAAAAAGAATTCACTAAGTGCTCAGGTCAAGACACCACAGTAACAATGAGCACACCTAACACACAGATCTTGGTTTGAAAATACCAATCTCCCATAAAAGGAACAAGAATTTCCTGGAGAAATGGTCCATTCCATGGCTGGGACACAAGAAAAACTTAATGAGGATGAAACATCTTGTGATGCCAGAAAGTTAAGCATTAAAAAAAACAAAAAGGCACAAGCCCAAAAACCACAAGGAGCTCTAAATGGCCAAAGCTGAAGCAATATGAGCAACAAAATTAATAATGACAGTATTAAATTGTAGTGCATAGAAAAAAATAAATACCTATTAGTCTATATTGATACAAAGAACTGAATTAGTAAATGAAGGAGAAGAAACAGGTCTTCATTATATAAGAATTCAAGTTGACAACATGAAAGAATGAGGAAAAGGAGAAACCATGATTATGCAAACAGAAATAACTGTAGCAGGCAAGAACCATTATTGCATGCTAAAATTGGAGGGCACAGGCAAAAACCTCTTTGATCTTGGCCACGGCAACTTCTTACTCAACATATCTCTGGAGGCAAGGGAAACAAAAGCAAAAATGAACTACTGGGACCTCATCAAAATAAAAAGCTTTTGCACAGCAAAGCAAACAATCAGCAAAACTAAAAGGCAAACGGAAGAATGGGAGAAGATATTTGCAAATGACATATCAAAGGGTTAGTATCCAAAATCTGTAAAGAAATTATCAAACTCAACATCCAAAAAACAAATAATCCAGTGAAGAAATGGGCGAAAGACATGAATAGACACTTCTCCAAGGAAGACATCCAGATGGCCAACCGACACATGAAAAATGCTCAACATCACTCATCATCAGGGAAATACAAATCAAAACCACAATGAGATACCACCTTACACCTGTCAGAACGGCTAACATTAACAACTCAGGCAACAGATGCTGGCAAGGATGCAGAGAAAGAGGATCTCTTTTGCATTGTTGGTGGCAATGCAAGCTGGTGCAGCCACTCTGGAAAACAGTATGGAGGTTCCTCAAAAAACTAAAAATAGAACTACCCCATGACCTAGCAAATGCACTACTAGGCATTCATCCACGGGATACAAGTGTGCTGTTTCAAAGGGACACATGCACCCCCATGTTTATAGCAGCACTATCAACAACAGCCAAAGTATGGAAAGAACCCAAATGCCCCATCAATGGATGAATGGATAAAGAAGATGTGGTATATATATACAATGGAGTATTACTCAGCAATCAAAAAGAATGAAATCTTGCCATTTGCAACTATGTGGATGGTACTGGAGGGTATTATGCTAAATAAAATCAGTCAGAGAAAGACAAAAATCATGACTTCACTCATATGAGGACCTTAAGAGACAAAACAGATGAACATAAGGGAAGGGAAACAAAAATAATATAAAAACAGAGAGGGGGACAAAACAGAAGAGAATCATAAATATGGAGAACAAACTGAGGGTTGCTAGAGGGGTTGTGGGAGGGCGTATGGGCTAAATGGGTAAGGGACATTAAGGAATCTACTTTTGAATTCACTGTTTCACTATATGCTAACTAATTTGGATGCAAATTTTAAAAAATTTAAAAAAAATTATATAAATAAAATAAAATAAAATAGGCCAAAGTATGTTGAGAAATAGGACGTTCAAGTAGTCTCACAGTATCTCCCCAATGGAAATCTCTATACTATTTGTGCATATTTCCTGAAAATCTAAAACTAATGTAAAATAAAATGTCAAAAGTCAAAAATTCTGTCAGGGCACTGCAGGGACAGCTAATCTCTGCTCTTTGATGTCTAGAGCCTCAAATAGCTGGAGGTTAAGGGTTAACATACCTCGACTGGGGCCATATGTCTATGCCTTCGATTCTAGCTATCTACTGTTTCCTCATTTCTCCTGAACATGGCTTAGCTGAGTTTCATCATGGCTTACTTAGGTTTTATCACATTCTGCTGGTGAAAGTGAGTCACAGAGCCAGTCTAGATTGGAGGGAAAAGGAAATGCATCTTCTCTCTCCATGGGATGAGTGTGAAAAATTTGCAGGTATCTTTAATCCATAACAATGAAGATATGAAAACAAAATGTTCTTTTTTTAAAAATTTTTTTTTCAACGTTTATTTATTTTTGGGACAGAGAGAGACAGAGCATGAACGGGGTAGGGGCAGAGAGAGAGAGGGAGACACAGAATCGGAAACAGGCTCCAGGCTCTGAGCCATCAGCCCAGAGCCTGACGCGGGGCTCGAACTCACGGAGCGCGAGATCGTGACCTGGCTGAAGTCGGACGCTTAACCGACTGCGCCACCCAGGCGCCCCACAAAATGTTCTCTTAGCATGACACTAATTATGAACTATAGAAAAAGAATGTGTTACCTCAAATTTTTCCCATTGGATGTGATGACTGTCTAAGCAATTTCTCAATCACTGTAATACTGACAATTGGCCCAGATAATTCTTTGTGGTTGGAGGTCTATCCTGTTCGTTACAGATGTTAAGCAGCATTCTTAGTCTCTACATATTGGGTTCTACTAGCAACTGTACTCTACCCTTTCCAGTTATGACAACCAAAACTGTGTCAAGACTGCCAAATGTCACCAGGTGGGCAAAACTGCCTCCAGCTGAGAATCATTGCTGTATAAGAGACCCAGGAAGAAAATACTGAAAATATATTTTCTTATAAAGAAGCTTCTGTTTACATCTGGACATGTATTCTAAGTGTGTTCACTACATGAAAATTCAGTGAGCTATACACTTAGGTTTTCTATGCTCTGCTATTTATATGCCTGTGTGTGTGTGTGTGTTTTAATAGGTGTATTTTAAAAAATAAGGTTGGGGGTGCCTGGGTGGCTCAGTCGGTTGAGCGTCCAACTTCGGCTCAGGTCATGATCTCACAGCTCGTGAGTTCGAGCCCCGCGTTGGACGCTGTGCTGACAGCTCAGAGCCTGGAGCTTGCTTCTGCTTCTGTGTCTCCCTCTCTCTCTGCCCCTAACCCACTCACATTCTGTCTCTGTCTCTCTCAAAAATAAATAAACAGGGGCGCCTGGGTGGCGCAGTCGGTTAAGCGGCCGACTTCAGCCAGGTCATGATCTCGTGGTCCACGAGTTCGAGCCCCGCGTCAGGCTCTGGGCTGATGGCTCAGAGCCTGGAGCCTGTTTCCGATTCTGTGTCTCCCTCTCTCTCTGCCCCTCCCCCGTTCATGCTCTGTCTCTCTCTGTCCCAAAAATAAATAAATGTTGAAAAAAAATTTTTTAAATAAATAAATAAACATACATTAAAAAAAAACAATTTTTTAAATAAATAAATAAATAAATAATAAAAAATAAGGTTGTTATTGGCTTGTAGAAATGGTCCATCATTTTATATTTCCTCTTTAACTAATAGTAACTAACAAAACAGAGTACTCATTCCAAAAATATTAATTTCAAAGAATATTTCAAATACTAATAATATAAAATGATATAAATATGTAATATGCTCACACCAGATTCTAAAAAATAAAATACATTATCAGTTCATTCATCAAAACCCTGAATTGTGATACAAATGTCTTACCTGGATATATGCCTTTTGGATGGCTACAAGTTCTTCACCAAGGGGAACAACTAGCTTTTCAACTCGTCTTTCATGAGAGTATGGCAAAATATCTGGAGAATCTTCAGAACGAAGTTCTATCTGCCCAATTCGTAGGTTAGTAATAACCTGTTGAACAGCCTACACAAAATCAAGTACGATTATAATTATATTACATGTTAAATTTTTAGTTTAGGCTACCAACAAAAATAAAATAGTGGTAAAATTCATATTAAACCTTTTTTAAACTATAATAGTGGTACAATAGGAGGATAAGGCTTTGAAACATCTTTTATGCAGCCTTTCCAGCCAAGCATCTAAAAAATAAGAATATTAGTAAACATCCAATAAGCTCCTCAAACATATTTTGCACCTTTCAATGGGAGTGATATATTCCTTCATCTACATCTTATGAAGACTCAGACAAAACAGAAGCTTTAGATTAGCAAATAAATCACCAAAACATTATGTAACATAGTCAATTTTAGAGCCAGAACTACAACCCAGATTTCCTTGTTTTCTGTCAAACACTTTTGTCCAATGGTGTGTGTGTGTGTGTGTGTGTGTGTGTGTGTGTGTGTGTGTGTAGAACAGAGAAGTCTTGTTACTATTAAATGACACAAACATATCTTAGAAGTACTTTACAAATTGACTTGTTAAGAAATTGAGGGGATAGGGTATATGCTACACTAAATCAATTATTGATAAATTAGAATATTTTCCAGTATATATAATATGAATATATTTCTGGATATACTGTACTTCTAAATTTTCTTCACTGAAAGCTTATACAAAAGTTGAATTGTAATTTCAGGGAACTGGAGCAAAAACATAAATTCAAATACTGACAGTGTGATCAAAGTTGAAAGAAAGGGGCACCTGTGTGCCTCAGTCGGTTAAGAGAATCTTGATTTCAGCTCAGGTCATGATCTCACAGTTAGTGAGATCGAGCCCTAGCACAGCACAGAGCCTGCCTAGGATTCTCTCTCCCCCTTTCCCTGCCCCTCCCCTGGTAGTGCTCATGCACGCACACTCTCTATCTCCATCGCAAAATAAATAAATAATTTTTTTTTTAAAGTTCAAAGAAACTTAAAGACTCCACCAAAAAAACTTAGAATAAATGAATTCAATAAAGTTGCAGGATACAAAACTATTATACAGAAATCTGTTGCATTTCTATAGACTAGTAACAAAGAAGTAGAGAGAGAAATGAAGAAAACTCAATTTACAACTGCACCCAAAAGAATAAAATACCTAGAAATAAATGTAACCAAAGAGGTGAAAGACCTATTGCAGCATTATGTACAATAGCCAAGATATGAAAGCAATCCAATTGTACCTCAATAAATATGTGAGATACCTCACATGTGATATATATATACATATACATGTGTGTATATGTTACACTCACACACACACACACACACACTGATTATGCAGCCATAAAAAATGAAATCATGCCATTTGTGACAACATAGATGGACATTGATATGCTAAGTGAAATAAGTCAGAAAAAAACAAATGCCATATTATTTCACTTATATGTGGAATCTAAAAATCAAAACAAACAAGACTCTTAAATATAGAAAATAAACTGGTGATTGCCAGAGAAGAGGTGAGTGGGGGAATAGGCAAAATAAGTGAAGTACAAACTTCCAGTCATAAAATAAGTTACAGGGATGAAAAGCACAGCATAGAGAATATAGTCAATAATACTGTAATAATGTTATACAGTGACAAATTGTGACTTTAATTATTGTGGTGAGCACTGAGTAATGTATAGAATTGTCAAGTCACTAATGTGGGACACCTGAAACTAACATAACATGTCAACTATACCTCAATGATAATTTTTTTTCAAAAAAGAATTGAAAGAAAGAATAAATAAACCAATGTGGGGGTGGGAGGCAGTGGGGAGAATCTGAAAGTGTCTAGAAATTAAGAGCTTTATTTTTATTTTAATGTTTATTTATTCTTGAGACAGAGCAAAAGAGACAGTGGGAGAGGGGAGAGAGACAGAGGGAGACAGAAGATCTGAAGTGGACTCCAAGCTGATAGCAGAGAGTTTGATGCGGAGCTTGAATTCATGAACCATGAGATCATGACCTGAGCCAAAGTCAGATGCTTTACTGACTGAGCCACCTGGGCGTCCCAAGAGCTTTTTTTTTAAAGCTAGAAAAGCCTCATAAGTTTTCAAAAAAACAAACAAAATATAATTGCATATATATATTAGTTTTTAAGTAAGGTCTACCCCCAATGTGGGCCTTGCGCTTACAATCCTGAGATCATGAGTCATACGCATTACTGACTGAGCCAGCCAGGTGCCCCAAACTAAATATAATTTCAAATTATATTTTTATAAATGTATTATATAAATTTATATAATATCAATTTAACAAATCATATAAAATCAATTTAACAAATTTATATATTATCAAATTATATAAATATAATTTCAAATAAAAAATACTCTAGAACAAGAATCCTATCTTAATCATCTTTGTATTCGTAACATGTGGTACAATACATAATATAGTACACTACAGTTACTGAGGGTCCACATAATCTGCAGAATTATGACCATTTTATAAAACTGAGTAAGACATTAATATTTTAACATTTATTCATTTTTGAGAGTGAGAGAGACAGAGCATGAGCAGGAGAGGGGCAGAGAGAGAGAGGGAGACACAGAATCCGAAGCAGGCTCTGAGCTGTCAGCACAGAGCCCAATGCGGGGCTCGAACTCATGGACCGCAAGATCATGACCTGAGCCGAAGTCGGACACTCAACCGGCTGAGCCACCCAGGAGCCCCAAGACATTAATATTTTTAATCATTCAATAAATATTTGAATGACTCCCACAGGCCAGGCATTGGGTTGATAATACAGCTATGACCAAGATAGACATAATCTCTATAATCATATAGCTACTATTTTCACGCGGGAAAAAGACAACAAATGAATAAGTAAAAGAATGACATATTATGATTAAGAACAAACACACACACAAGAGGAAATCACAACATAGGGAGAACTAACTTTTGATAGCTTAGTGTGAAACTTTTTGAAGTGTAACATTTCAGCAAAGACTTGAAAGATGACAAAAACCATCAAGCATGGGGGCACCTGGGTGGCTCAGTCAGTTAAGAGTCCAACTTCAGCTCAGGTCATGATTTCTCAGTTCATGAGTTCAAGCCCTGCATCAGGCTCTCTTCTCTGTCAGCAGAGAGCCTGCTTCAGATCCTCTGTTTCCCTCTCTCTCTGCCCGTCCCCCGCCCCCCCCCCGCCCCCACCGGTTCTCTTTTTCTTTCCCAAAATAAATAAATAAACTTAAAAAATAATAAAAAAATAAATAAAAACCATCAAGCATGTTTAAAGAGATTGGGGTAAGATCAGAGACAGTACAGAAATTTCTGAAAAAATATCAAGGCTATGAACAGAAGAAAAAAGTCTTACAACTTGACAGGATTGAAACTTATCATAGAAAGTCTTCAAAACTCAATACAGTAGACTATTCAGAGATACTAAGTTAGAGTGTCATGAGATGGGGTTCAAAATCTGCACTTTTATCCTCCTTTAATAAAGGAAACCAGAGCTCCCTGGAGAAATGATTGATTCCATGGCTGGGACATGAAAAATATTAAATGAGCATAAAATATCCTGTGATGCAAGATGGAAAGTGTTCAAAAGGAAAAAAAAAAGTGCATGTCCAAAAGAACATAGGTGCCATCTTAAAAGAGCTCCCAATGGCCAAAGTTGGAATAATCTGAGCAAAAAATTAATAATGATAACACGGGAATACAGCCCATAGATAAAAATAAATATCTATTAGTCCATATTGATACAAAGAATTGAATAAATTGGAGAGAAGAAATAGCTTTTCACTAAAATAAATATCTATTAGTCCATATTGATACAAAGAATTGAATAAATTGGAGAGAAGAGATAGCTTTTCACTACAAAAGAATTCACATTAACAAATGTAAAAGAAATGAGAGAAAGGAAACAATGATTAGGAAAATACCACAGAAATTGCTATTGCAAGCAAGAACCATCATTGGAAAACAGAGAGGATAACAGTAATTCTAAAACGCAGAAACTGGGAAGACATCACTTTAACCAAGTCAAAATTAACAGCAACAGCCGTAAGACAAATCAACATCATGTATTCTCTGATACCATGCCCTAAGAAAGGTACGGTATCACTTCTGGAGTATTCTTGCCAAAAAGGCATAACCTCACTCCAATGTTTTCATTAGAAAACATCAGACACACCCAAACTGAGGAATATTCTACAAAATAACTGGCAGCTACCTTTTTTTTTTTTTTTTAATGTTTTGGTGTTTTTTTTTTTTTTTTTTTTTTTAGAGAGAGCATGCAAGTGGGGAAGAGGGGGAGGGAGGGAAAGAGAAAGAGAGAGACAGAATCCCAAACAGACTCAATGCTTAGTATGGAGCCCTACGAGGGGTTTGATCCCATGAACCACGAGATTATGACGTAAGTCAGAAATCAAGAGTCAGATGCCTAACCAACTGAGTCACCCAGGTGCCCCTGGCATTTACTCTTAAAAGCATCAAGGTCATGGAAGACAAGAAAATACTGAGGAGCTATCACAGATAGGAAGGACTGACACATGACAACTAAATGCAATATGAGATCCTGGACCAGACAGACCCTGGAACTGAAAAGAACAGTGGGGGGTAAAGTGACAAATTCAAGCCAAGGTCTACAGAGTAGTTACTAGTATTGTACCAATGTTAATTTTCTGGTTTTATCAATTTTATTATGGTTCTATTTTAACATTAAGGGAAGTTGAGCAAAGGATAGAGATTACAATTTTTGCAAATTTCCTGTAAGTCTAAGTTATCTCAGACTTTAAAAAAAAATTTTTTTAATGTTCGTTTATTTCTGAGAAAGAGACAGAGCACAAGCAGGAGAGGATCAGAGGAAGAGAGAAACATAGTATCTGAAGCAGGCTACCAGCTCTGAGCTGTCAGCACAAAGCCCAACATGGGACTCAAACTCATGAAATGTGAGATCATGACCTGAGCCAAAGTCAGATGTTTAACCAACTGAGGCACCCAGGTGCCCCTCAAAATAAAACTTTAAAAGAACCCTGAAAATACAAACAATTTAAAAACCACTTATACTATGTACAAATTTAGTACTTTTAACAAACTACTTTAGGTTTCTTATGCACACTCACATCTGAAAACTACTAATGTAGAAAAAAACTCTTCCAACCAAGGTAGGCATGTTTAAGAAATGTAGTCTTGATGTCAAATTAAATACTAGAATGGCAAACTGATCTGGCCCCATACAAAAGTTCTTATATTCTCAACTGTTAATAAATGAAAAGACATTTTACTTACCTTTATATCACTACCTGGTGTGGCACTAAGAGCCAAGATTCTAAAATGATCTGTGTATTTGACTAGTTCTCTCACAACCTTAAAAAAAAAATTTTTTTTTAATTTCATCTATCCAATACAAAAATATCAGTGATTCTGTTAAACAAGCTATTATATTGTTCCAATGTTCTATTATCATTATTCCTTATTCAGAGTATTGATGGGCTAAGGGATGGAACTATCATTAGTCACATTACCTGAAAAGCAAATAATTCAAGTTCATACTCTACACCAATCAAAAACACTTTAGGGATTCTTATATACATAAAGCTACAATGTCAAGGCCTAATTAGAGGCAAATCGAAATAATGAGAGCTAATTCAAGGGCAAATGAAAGAAGGAGAGTCTACTCTCTGTGGTCTGGGCCACAGTTTAGCTTTACAGCTATATCCGTATACACACTTACCAGATTAAGATAAGTCATAACATAAAAATGGAAAAAAAAAATACCAGTATGAATTTAGATTTGAAATGGAAAAAAAAAAAATGTTTTAGGAAAAGACTTTAAAAACCCACCTCTCCTTTTAAATTCTAACACATTTTCTCAGTGGCACCAAAGCATCATTCTAGACTTTGCAGTATGATTTCAACCCACCCCTTCTGGTATGATTAATATTGGATATTTCACCAGATTCCCATATACCCCTTTACATGTGGTCCTTATATAGGCAAAAGGACCCCTAAGTAAACTCAACTGCAGGAACAGCTCTCAGTACCCCAGATTTCCACATTAGATATAGGAAACAGTTAAACCAGATTATCTAAAAACTGCTCTTATTTCAACCTATGTAAAGGATGAATTCAATGAGATACTGAATTTGGACTAATCTCAAAAAACATTTTTTTTTAATATAATAGAGAATACACAAAGATAAAATATCATACTTAATGTAGAATTGTTCTAAAAACTGATGCAAGACAAAATGTCCCTAATACACTATTCTTATGAAAGCGGGATTCTCAAGCATTTTGTAGAAGAGGAAATGATGCTGTGTTTGTAACCCAGGAAGCTACATTCTTCATGGACTTGGTGTGCCTGTTGGACTATATAATATTCAATACAGCGTAAACACTAAGGGGTATTTGGATATTAATGAAGTCAGTGTATGTCTCTTTGTACTCAATAAAAGCATCAATATTGTAATTAAAAAAATTAACAATGCTAGAAATTTTTTGCAAATAAAATAAATGAGTTAAAGTTGCTGAGTATTAGTAAA
The DNA here is from genome assembly GCF_014898765.1 of Herpailurus yagouaroundi. Taxonomy (NCBI): domain Eukaryota; kingdom Metazoa; phylum Chordata; class Mammalia; order Carnivora; family Felidae; genus Herpailurus; species Herpailurus yagouaroundi. Next base: position 22,599,918 of record NW_024412396.1, on the reverse strand, counting down.
TCTACAAAGTAAATTCACAGACTTAAAATTAAAATTTTTAAATGCCCCTCTCAAGCAGAAACATTAACACATTGGATATTAACTTGGAAAGATATTAATAATATATATATATATACACACACAGATATACATATGTGTATATATATATATACACACACAGATATATATATGTGTGTGTGTGTGTGTATATATATATATCCATTTCCTTCTTAAAATCAACTCTAAGAAAGAGAACTATTCTCTTCAGAAGATAACAAAGAGATATAATACAATAACACATAAAGTCCCCAAGGAAACTACAAATGCACAAACTGGAAGTAAAATTCATCTCTTTGCACTAAATAAAATCAATTTTCACTTGTATTCTTACTCTATACCTTCTCCCTGATATCACCAGCTTATAGTTTTAACTACCTACCACCTATATGCTGGTAATTTCCAAATCTGTATCTCCAGCTCAGAACTCCCCACTGAGATTGAAACTTGTCTCCCACTGCCCACTGGGCCTTGATAGCTAGATTCCTCACAGACACTTCAAACTCAACAATCTAAACTGCACTCATCTTTCCACAGTACTCAAATCTTCTTTGTCTCCAGAACTGTCCATCTCGACTAGAAGCACAATCTTCCAAGTCAGACACTTGGGAGTCATCCTAAATTGCTCCTCTCTCTCATCGTACACTCTACTTTTAGTCTTCTCTCTTCTAATCTCTTTTAAATCTTAAGTATCACCCCAGTAAACACTTTTCAATGAGTCTCCACTACCTACATCCCCAGTGTCCTACAAACAACATTCAAACTGCTAAGCATAAAATACAAATGCCTTCATGACCTGGTCTTCAAGTACCTCTCCAGCCATATCCCACCTCTTCACCTCTGTAATTCATATTCATGTGCCTTAAACAGAAGGCACTGTGTTAGGTATGTCCCATACATTATGTCAATCATTCTTGGTAACAACTCTTGACAGTTAAGTATGATTTCTACCTAGCTGCCAAGGAATGATACTGCATATCCACTACCAATCTTTGGATTATTATCTTACTTCCAAAACTCACCCATAACCTTATTTTGGATCACTGCCTCAATCAGGACTAGGCTTTCATCATCTACACCTGACACTAATGGTCTTGTCAAGAATTAAAAAAAAAAAAAAGACAGCACAGACACTGATTTGAATGAAGCAGTTCCTATCATCATCTATTCGTAAATAAGAGGCTGTTTCATAATGATAATACATCAATAACTTCCATCAACAAGTATTCACCAAAATACTCGTTAACAATATATTCACAGTACAAAATACTTTTAAATAAAATATTACCTGGCAATAAGCATAGTTTCCAAGAGCTTTATGAGCTTCATCAATAACTAGACACTTTATTTCAGCAGCCGGACAAGCTCCTCTAGAAAGATCATTTACCATGACTTGAGGTGTAAGAAAAAGGACTCTCTTACTGCGCCATATTTCCTTCCTGGTTAAAGCTTGAGTAGATCCTGTAAACAAAAGTGACATCCTACATTCTAAACACCAAGGCTATTATCTTTAAAATATTTATAAACAATCTGGCCTAATTTCAGAATGCAGCCCTGCTTGGTAATCTGCCTTCAGACAAGAACAATTTAACAAGTCATGGAAATGTTACGTTTTAAACTCTGCTGTGACCCAAATGTCAACTCTGGCTAAAAACAACAAAACTAGCCTGTCTTTAGAGAATTCCTACCAAAATGGCATATAATAGCTGCAGAGAAGTACCTTCTTCAACTGGGAAATCTTTCTGGGGAAGAAAGTCAGGAAACCTCATGTTCACTTACTAATGGGGTATACACACACAATCGCTTCAAAATGCTCAAACTACGGGGAGTCTCTGAAAATTGAATAAATCAGCCCTTTTCGTTAGGGCCAGACTTGCTACAAGTAGATAATGCCTTAAGGGAGAAGATGTAAAATACGGATATTGTGATCTGGGGCCTATTCCACATGGGTCAGGAATTCCTTTACTTCCATTTCCACCAGAATGCGTGCTCTTAATTTCAAATTAGCCCATTCTTTCTAAAATACCTGTCATTTCGGCCATGTGGGACTGCGGGATACCCATCACTCGGTAGCAAGCCTCTATCTGCTGTGTCACCAAAGGTTTCGTGGGGGCCATGAAGACCACCTTGCCAGAAGGAAACCAGCGGTAGAAATTGTACATGACCACGGCGGCAATAAAGGTCTTTCCCAATCCAGTCGGCAGACACACCAGCGTGTTGCAAAACAGAGAGGTCCGGGCAATGTGCAGCTGGTAGTCCCGCACTGGGCAATTAGTTGGGTAAATCCACAGGGCGCCCGCTGAGGTGCAGAAACCGCCATTCTCTAGACTCAGCTGCCGCTCTGCCTCGTACACTGCAACCAGCAATACATCATCGTCCGACTCCGGCGGAACCTCGGCAACCTCTACCGCTGGAGGACAACGTGCCCTGGAGATGCCAGGGCTCTGAGGCCGCTCAGGTCCAGAGTTGCAAGCCGGAGCCCCTGCGGATCGAGAAAAACTTGAGCCCCACGTCTGGAAAAGCGTTCTTTGCCGTCCGCTCATTAGGCCGACAACCACCAAACGCTTCTCTCGGACACTAGCAGTTGCAGCAGCTCAACCGCCATTCGGCTCCACATCGGTTACCTTCGCACACAACAGTGGAACGTGAAGGCGGGACTGCAGCCGGTTCATCTAGTTGAAAATACCGCCACTGAGTTTGCGTTGGAAATATAATTGGCTGGCTTCCCGGAAACTCTCGCGGCCTCCCGGAGACGCATGCGCATTGTTAAGGAGTTAGTCTAAATGTGGTCCGTAGTTAATTTCTTTACAGACTCTAAATCTAAGTTCCGTTCCCAAGGACTGTGTGTGTCCGGGCCTCATCGCTAAAGTGATACTGCTTAAAAAGATAAAAATAAATAACCTTGAGATACTAGGAACAACAGATACCATATTTTTGTGAATTTAACGTTTTTGAGCGTCTAACATTCCTTATTGGCTATGTTTTTAAATCAGAAGATGAGGTGAAAAGGATTTAGGTAGAATTAAATATCTAGTCTTATTTCTTTATCTAAACTGAGAAAAAAAAATGTCTCTTTTTCACAGTATTTGGAGAGGCAACCCGTTATGTTAATAGTTTTATTAAGAGTGAATGGTTTGGTCCTGTATTCATCGGGAAATCCAAAAGAAAAAAGTTAGGTTTTCCTGATACTCCACCATTACATCTTCATAAATGATACAGAGCAGTAAGCGTCAGTGTGGTATTATCTATTCTAGCAATAGCTTTCTACCTCAGACGTGGATATGATTCCCGACTTCTCCACTCTAAACCTTGGCAACTTGGAGTAACCTCTCTAAATTTGTTTCCTCGTGTATTGAGAAAAAGTACATTCACCTGAGGTTGTTTTGAACATTGATAACGTCACCCTCATCAGCAAGCAGTATCCTGTGTGTAGCTTCTTTACACCGTTTTATTTGCTCAAGTTTCTTGAACTTGCTTTTAGACAAACTTTCTCGTGTGTTTTTATTTCTTGGGCAGGGAAAGTGAAAAGTTGTATTTTAGTTTAATTTGTGTGAGTTTTAAAAGGGAGATGGTGGGGCATATGTTGTTCTGATGGACAAGCCAATTCAGGTGTGAATTTTTAGGTTAAAACTAGATAGAATGAAATTAGATTCTGACTGCTGTTGTTTTCTTGAACCAGGTAATATACAGGCCTTACAGGCATAGAAGCCCTTCGGTAATACACAAATGGGGTAATGGCTAGTAAATAAAAATCACTACCAACTTTGGTCACCTCACAATGGTTCCAATTAAGAGCAGATGACAGTTTTAGGTCATCCGCATAGTCCGCCACAAGGACCCCATCAACTGGTTTATTCCCGGACTCAACAAAGAAGCCCTCAAAGCACAGCCTTGACATCACTCAAGGACCGGCCCCAATCCCGACGGGTAGCGCAGTGACCCCGCCTCCCCGAGCTCTAGGCGGAGCCCACGCCACGCCCCAGGGGCGGGGCGATGCTGAACCAAGGCGGGCTGGCTCAGTAAAGCAGAGGCAGCGGGGGAAGATGGCGGCGCCTGTTCCACAGCGGGCCTGGACCGTGGAGCAGCTGCGCAGCGAGCAGCTCCCCAAGAAGGACATTATCAAGTTTCTACAGGACCACGGTTCAGATTCGGTACCAGAGGCGGCGGGGCGGCCGGGCTGGTGCTGCTGAGGGACGCCTCACCCCCCCGGAGATGCCCGTACATTCCGTATTCCTCCGTGCCCCCGCCCTCGTCCTCCCGCGGCCTGTGGCCTGGAAGGCCGGAGAGGCCTCGCGTGCGCCGCGGAGCCATGCTCCCGCCTTCCCGGGCTACCTCGTTTGGGCGGAGGGAATGGCTGTATTTCTTGGGGCAGGCAGGCAGGCAGCAATTGCATAATTAGAACCTCCTTGGGCGCGTTGAGTGAGGGTGGAAACCATGAAAAAAAGAAAACAAAAACAAACAGGAGATACTGGGGTTTGGGACCAGTGCCTGAGGACTGGGGACCTGGATGAGACCCTTACAGGGGAGTAGGCCATTAGGGAAATGAGAAGGATTGTGAATATTTTTGTGGGAACGGTATGTGCAATTTGCTTTTCTCATCAGTTACTAAATACTGAACGCTAGTGCGTGTAATTTTTAAAAATCTGTAGATTGCGGGTTAACTTTTTAAAATTTCTACTCTTCACATGACCTTTTCACCCTTTATACTTAGGGGAGTTACATGCGCATGTAGGGTAGTGTCTCCCATTGTTATAAACAAACTTAAGAAATGTGTTCGGCATTCTTTATACTGTACGCGCTGCATTTTTCAATATAGTCTCCATCTTAACTGTGGTCATAAGTGTTTGTTTTTTTGCTTTTTGGGTTGTTTTTTTTGTCAGACTTTTCCCTTTGGAAATTAAGACCATGCCTCTCTTAAACTGCTGAACCACTGTATAATTTGTGCTCGCTGCATCCCCCCACTTACAGGAAATAGAAGCAGCAGTATGATTTCTCTACAATTTTTAATTTAAGTTCTAAACTTGGATTTAAAAAAAATTTTTTTGGCTTCTGTGAGGATTGTACTTTATTTTCATTTTGAAGTGTCTTGAAGAGGAGGAGATATAGTTACTCTCTAGCTTCCGGTTCCATACACCCATAATAAGTATCCTGACATCAGCAAATATTTATACATCGATAGCAAGAACTATGCTTAGTGTTTGGGGATACAGGATAAAAAGAAAGACCATGCCATTCTAGTGGAATTATTTTCTCTTAAGTCAGTTCATATTTCAATTGGAACAATAGAATAAACTAGGCATATCATTTGTTAATATTTAATGCCTCAGTACTGTACTTCATCAAATTGTTACAGAACAAATCATCCCAATGTGGAATCTAACCTCAAACTGGCCCACATGGGACAATTTCAAGAGACTGGAATTATCAGAGTATTTTTTAATGCATTAACCTTTTGAGTGCATATTCTCCAGTATTCATTCACATACTTAAACCTATATTTGACAGTCACTGTTCTATTGATCATAAGATATCAAGGAGATGTTTATATTTTGGATTTCTTTTTGGAATCTTGCTAAAGAAATCACAAGAGTGCTAAAGCAACTTATTACTTCCATTTAATCAAAATAGCCTTTCCCCAGCCACCTTTATAATTTAGAACATTTCTCTAAGAGGGGAAGAGGAAAAAGCAGAGGAGAAAAAAATACAATAGTGATAGTATTAGAAAAGCTGCCTTATCAAAAGAAGATGCCAGAAGAACTTTGAGAAAGTAACAAAAATGATGATTCAAGGGCCAGAAGGCAGAAAAGGAAGCAGAATAAAATAAGGAAAACAAAGACATGATTTTGAGATGAAGTTACAATTTGATGACTCAGTATTCAATAGTAGTATTTTGGTGTCCATCTGCCAATTTAGTCTTTTATTTGAGATAAATGGAATTATATTACTTTGAATTATTAAGTACATTATGTTATCAGTCCCAATAGCTAATACTGAGTTCTGACCATGTGACAGGCTGTACATAAAAGGCATTAAGTGGATTGTTGCATTTGTCCTTAGAACAACCTTCTGACATAGATGCTGTTACTAATCTTCCACTCTGATACAGAAACGGAGTCTTTAGGAAAACTTACTCCCTCGTCTAAGATCAGATAGCTAGGATTTTAACCCAGATGATCTGACTCCTCAGCCCATATACTTAACCACCGTATATCCAGCATTAGCTAATAATGCTTCCCGGTCTGCTAAGAATGGGTTACAGATTTGTCAAGACAGCTATGCCCAATGGTTTGAGGCTCCCAGGGCCATGGCCTACCGGTAGCAGCATTGTCCAGTCACCAGAGTGTACTTGCTGTATAAATGTTCTGTGAGTTCCATAATGGGAAGGAAAAGGGTTAGTATGCAACAGTGTGATCTTCTACATATTACAGTTCCACTCCTGTCAATTTTTATAAGTAATATTTTTAATCTTCCATAAATCTTTTTGTTATGAAGTAGGGTATAAATATGTTTATTTCATTTCTTCTGTCATTAGTAGTTCTATTGAAGGCATAATTGCTAACATAAAAGGGAATTTTCTAGCATTTAGACCCTTATTACATGAGGGAGATTATTCTAACCAGCTTTTTTTTTTTTTTTGTAGTTTCTTGCAGAACATAAGTTATTAGGAAACATTAAAAATGTGGCTAAGACAGCTAACAAGGACCATTTGGTTACAGCCTATAACCATCTTTTTGAAAGTAAGGTGAGTATTGTTACATTTTATTACTAAAATATTATTTTAAATATTTTATTTGCAAAAAGAAGGTTTAAACTTATTCCCAAAATATGTTTTTAAGCTTTTCCACCTGCAGTTTTTCTTAACTCTAGTCATAAGTGGACTAGCTGTCAAATCTAGCAAAGCTCATCTGTAGTATGGGAGGATGTTTTGATATTTTAAAAGGAACCAAATTCTTAAAAATAATTCCCTATAGTCTAAGACAAGCACACTGAAAAGTTAAAAATCCAAAGTAAGTTCTATTTCCAGATTAAGCCAATGAATTTAAAATCTCAGACTGAGGCTGAGCCTTTAGAAAAACAAATTTTAAATTCTCCAGTATTTGTTCATTCTGAAATGACAAAGCAAAGAGTCATTATTAAGGAGTTTTGTGAATGGTATTCATATATGAGTCTGAGTTGCCTTTTCTAAAGATTTCATTTCAGAATTTATCTTGTAAAATACTTTGAGGGTCATATTTGTTGATTAAAATGAAGATTTTTCCTAGGCAGTTTCCATTTATTTACATTGAATAATGTAGCCTACATTCATGGTGCAGATGTTCATTCAATTGAAATGTTGAAAATCTAGATGTCCCTTCTAGCTTTTAACCTGTCCTGAATATGGTGAACATTTTCCTTACAGCGTTTCAAGGGTACTGAAAGTATAAGTAAAGTGTCCGAGCAGGTGAAAAATGTGAAGCTTAATGAAGATAAACCCAAAGAAACCAAGTCTGAAGAGACTCTGGATGAGGTTTGTGTAGAATATTATTTTATTTCTAATGTGAATTTGATAAAAGTATTTGCTTACAGCACTGATTTCTCCTAGTAAGGAGTGGTGGAGTATGGGCACTTTTCAGTGAACCAAACACTGATTTGGAGTGTGTTCTCTCCCTTAGGTGTACTAAATCATAAAAAACACCTAAGAACCAGTACTTTACAGTATAAGGTTTCCTGTAAAACCTCTAGCTTTGTATTTTATATTTCCTCTATGTCTGACCAGAACTTCTGAGCTTCCAAAGCCATTTTAAGGTCCTGATTGTATAGCCAAGTTGGACTGAGTGAAAGATACTTCACTGTGACTATTTTTAGCTTTTTCTAATGTACACGCTATCCTTGGCAATAGATATAGTCCAGGCTTGGCTGCAGGGTATGGAGTCATCTGTCTCATCTTTCCCAACATAGATTTTTACATTTTGGTACAAGTGTTTGAAGAGCCATATTAAACCATTTCTGCAAATGGACAGCCTCAGTAGAGCCAAGGACAGCACTTAGAACAGCCACAGTAGAGCTGAATAATTACAGTCATAACACTTCTGATAATACCTTGCTTAACTAAGCTCACTCATTCCTAGCACTTAGTATCAGTGATAATAATCCAATAGTAATAATAATATTCCTCAGGTCTTATAAAGAGGTGTTACCTAATGATGAAGGTGTATAGCATTTGGATATTTGTGGACAGAGTATAAGTTCAGATACAGAATTACAGAAGTTTATACAACTAAAGCTAGTTAATTTACATGGTATTTTCCTGTTGATTGAAAAGCACAAATTAATATTTATGGATATGTATTCACACTAAAGCAGTTTTGAGGTTTATCACATCCAATATGATTTGACAAATTTTTTTTTTAATTTTTTTTTTTTTACATTTATTTATTTTTGAGACAGAGAAAGACAGAGCATGAACAGGGGAGGGTCAGAGAGAGAGGGAGACACAGAATCTGAAACAGGCTCCAGGCTCTGAGCACAGAGCCCGATGCGGGGCTTGAACTCACGGACTGCAAGATCATGACCTGAGCCGAAGTCGGACACCCAACCGACTGAGCCACCCAGGCGCCCCATGATTTGACAAATATTGTACTAGGCAAACACTGAGCAGCTACTAAAGTAAATAAAGGTATAATAATTACTAAAAGGATTACAAAAGCAATTAGCAAAATAGTTTGCCTTCCAGAAAATTAGAATAAAGGAGGGATAAGGCAGCAGTTAGTATATCATTAAGAGCTTAAAGAAAAGAGAGTTACAAATAAAAGGTTGTAAGGGCTGGAGACACTCCAAAGAGATCTTGTGAGGATCCTAAACCATATCCCTTTTTTAAAGACCTCTTTTCATTTTATTTAACTGGCAGGACTGAACCCAGTTATGTACTCTGACTGTCTTTCTAGCACCTGGATTCCATAGCTAATACTCGGCTCATTCCTGCTGTCTACTTTCTGTGTGCTTTGGAGCTGCAGAGTGAACACTGTGAAGAAAAATAATCATAAGCTATTTATTGGGTTTGGCATAAATTCATGCTTCTTATCAGCCAAGCATGATTTCTAATTTCACTGTTACTCAGCAACTTTTATATTATCTCTTGCTGCATTCCCCATCACATTGCCCACATAAACTACTGGACACTTCTCCCACAAGTTCTCAGTCCTCATACTCCTTCACCATTGTATCATTTTATACTCCTATTTTACCAAAATGTTAACATAGTTGTAACCATTTTCTTCTTCGTACCTTAGAATTAAAGATTCCTGAATCTTTAATGTTTTCCTTCTCATGTCTCCCTCAGGACTAATGCTCTCAAACATCTTTTCAAACCTTTTAAATCTTTCAAAATCTTTTTTTCAAATCTTCATTCCTTTTTGATTTTCAGGCATTCCAAGTCCTCAGACCTGAAGTATTGGAAAAATCATTGATCTGCCTTCATTCTCTTTCTTCCTCCATTTAGCCCCAAATATTTATTCTAGTAAAATACGTAAGGTTTACTTAAGTAAAATAGTATTTTGCAAACCATACCCTGCTCAAAAGTCTTCAGTAATTCTGTACTGTCTAGAACTGTGCTGTTCCAATACAGCAGTCCCTAGCCTTATGTGGCTACTGAGCACTTTGTGGCAACTCCAAATTAAAATGTGCTTTCAGTGTAAAATACGCACTCTGTTTCAGAAGCTTGGTATGTTTTTTTTTTACAAAAGAATTTATAATCTATCTTTTATATTGATTAAATACTGACATGTTATTTTGAGTGTGTTGGTTTTATGTGGCAGCCAGACAACGTAAAATCGTATTTGTGGTCCTCATTGTATTTCTGTTGGACAGCATTATTGGCATTCAAAGTTTTCCAGTGTCTGCCCAGCTCCATATTTACTACTTCGGTAGAAACGTTCTTCTTTAACCACAAATGTCTGCTCATTGCCTATTAAACTGCCCTTTCCCACTCTCATACTTTTATTTCTTATTTAATGTTTCTTTCTCTTTAACTCCCTGTCAATTCAATGTCACTTTTAAGAACCAGGTCATGGGCTCATCACTTCCTCTGAAGTTTTCACCATCCCAGACTTTATACTTAACTGCATAAATTCCTGTAGCACATGGTATCTATATTATTTGTCTCTACCTTATTTATTTTAATGTAAAGAACCGTGTCTAATAGCTCTTACTGGACTTTAAATAAATCAGTCCTCGTCAATATATTTTCTTTTATGTGTTTAATATTAAAGTTTTCAAGTAGGAATGAATATTGGATGGGAGAAAATACAAGATGGTGCAGGAATTCAGGCTCAGCAGTCAGAAATGACTAAAAATACTTCAGCTAAAAATTGAGATTCATCCTGTACAGTTCCTCTGCATCTAATCATAACCAAATTCTGTTGATTTTGCAGTACATGTATCTCAAAACTATATCTGGTGTAGATCCAGACTACTATACTAACCTCTTCCTAACAGGTCTCCCCACTTCCACTTTGATTTCATATTCATCCCTTACTAGGTCACAGTGATCTGTTGGGTTGCCTGGGTATCTCAGTTGGTAGAGTGTTGGACTCTTGATTTTGGCTCAGGTCATGATCCCAGGTTCATGGGATTGGGCCCTATGCAAGGAGCCTGCTTGGGATCCTCTGTCGCCCTCTGCGCTTCTCGCTTGCGCGCGCTCTCTCTCTCTCTCTCCCTCTCTAAAATTAAAAAAAAACAAAACAAAAAAAAACCTGATTCTGTAACTTCTGTGTTTAAAATTCTTAATTGGCTGTTCAGTGACCTGAAGATTTAAAACAAAACAGTTTCTTAACTTATGCTACCTATCTTTCCATCCTCATCTCATCCCATTGTCTCCTTCATTACTCCCTTGCAGACTATACTATTTTCATGCTGTTCCCTGCTGTGAAAATGCTCTTCTCTGTTATAAACTTCGCATCTTAGCACCCTGTGCTTCCTCTTTAGGTCTCATAACCCACGTAATTATACACATGACTGTATTCTCGTCTAGAGTGAGGGTTCAGGACCCTGTCTGCACCCTATGTATCTCCAATTTCTAACACATAGAACATGTTCAAATATTTCTTGAAAGGATAATAGTAATAATTATGTAACATACTTTCATGTTTAGAGGCTATGATGCTATCCAGTTAACTGAAATCGTTAATGTTTACTCTCAAAATTCTGAACTAAAGAAATTGCTGCAAAGCTAAGAAATTTTCTTAAATCCAGGTCCATTCAAGCATATAACTCATGTATAGCCTTGGGACTGATCTGACCTCTCACCATAAACCAATCAGGTTCTTGCAGTGAAACGCAAAATCAGATCAAATAACTAGAACAGCATTTCTTAAAGTGTGTTATATAGGTTCCAGAAGGTCCAGGTTGTTTTCTAGTGTCATCAAAACCTGTGCTTTCTGTCTCCTTGAAGATTCACAGTGCATGTTAGCTGATGACAGTTCTGAGAAATCATGCAGAATAGAGGCATATTTAACTTTGTTTAACATAGTGTTTCCAAAACAATTATGGTAGACCCCTTTTTTTCTAACAGTGGTAGCAATACTAAGCAATGAGTGGTCTGTAAAAGACACTTTGTGAAACACAGAAATGGATGCCATCCGTGAAACACAGAAATGGATGCCATCCGTGAGCAGACTGGCACCTTCACCATGAAGTCTGAGCCATAATCACCAATTTAATGGTTTTTTTGCATTGTTCTAGTTCACATAAGTATTTGACGTTAGTAATTATAAGGCAGTAACAAAGCCCCGGCACAAATAATTCTTGCTCCTTTACTGACCATACTTACCATCCATTTACATTTCATTTATCAGTAATAAAAACTTGCTTTTCTCACGTTTGGAATCACTGCTGATTAGGTTAAGCCTTTAACTTTTAAAGAAGACCCAGATAATCCTGTTTTATTCTAGCATAATATGCCTATTGTAATTTTTTTTAATGTTTTATTAATTTTTGAGAGAGCACAAGTAGGGGAAGGGGGAGAGGGGACAGAGGATCCTAAGCAGGCTCTTTGTAGACAGCAGTGAGGCTGATGCAGGGCTCACACTCATGAACTGTGAGTTCATGAACTGAGTTGAAGTCAGACACTCAACTGACTGAGCCACCCAGGTACCCCATGTTATGGTAATTTCTATAGATAATTCTATTCATTGTGTGAATTTATTTTCAAGTTCAGAAACCAATAGAGCATTACTGTATTCATTCTAATTGGATATAATAAAATATTCAGTAATGTTCGTTATTGGTAACAACTCAAATCTTTTTTTAAAAAAGTCACAGTGTTTTATTTAATGCCTTATGATTTTATAGGAATTAAATAGTAATGATATTTCTGACCTTGGAAAATAACAGGATTTATTTTGTGATTTGTTAATTAACAGAATTTTGTCAAAAGAACATTGGTTTCCAGAGAGGCTGGAAGTTATTTGAAATTAGAGGGGCGCCTGGGTGGTGCAGTGGGTTAAGCATCCGACTTCAGCCAGGTCACGATCTCGCGGTCCGTGAGTTCGAGCCCCGCGTCGGGCTCTGGGCTGATGGCTCAGAGCCTGGAGCCTGTTTCCAATTCTGTGTCTCCCTCTCTCTCTGCCCTTCGCCCGTTCATGCTGTCTCTCTCTGTCCCAAAAATAAATAAACGTTGAAAAAAAAAATTAAAAAAAAAAAAAAAAATGAAATTAGAGAGAGGCTATCTACTAACATTGTCATCACAGACTTGCAATGAGTTGGTGGGTTTTTTTTAACTCAGAGGTGAACCAGAAGGAAAATAGTTTGTTGCCAAATGTTTGAAACTCTGTGACCAGAGTTGGGTCTCAGTTGGCAGTATTAGAATTCTCTTGGTCATCCTTCTAAAAAAGAAGGATATGAGTTAATAACTGTGTGTTATTTCTGTTTTTAGGGTCCACCAAAATATGTAAAATCTGTTCTTAAAAAAGGAGATAAAACCAACTTTCCCAAAAAGGGAGATGTTGTTCACTGCTGGTATACAGGAACACTACAGGATGGGACTGTTTTTGATACTAATATTCAAACGAGTAAGTCTAAATGTAATCTTACCTTTTTAGCTATAAGGCATTGCAAAATATTTGTGTGGTACATGAGCAGTTGGCTGTACCTTTCTCTTGGCTGTCAATTTTTCCAGAAGTCTTTGCACCTGTGATTTACTTGGAAGAGGTCTTCAATTCACTATTGGCTGGGTGAATAAATATCTCTTGGTAATTGGGAAGCAAAATATAGGGAAGCTTAGTCTAAACTTGGTTAATGTCCCAAAGTGAGGCTTTCATATTTCAATGTAAAAGGGAGAATAGTGTGCTGTTTTAGTGGTGTAAATATAGGTCCCTCTCCTCTACCTTTTAGACCATAACTTATGTAAAGATAGAATTTTCTTGAGTTTTCTGAATTTTTATTTTCTTTTCAAATGCATAGTAAGTTCTAAAATCAATTTAAAGACTTAAGTCAACTGTTTTTCCAATGAAACTTAATTTCATCATGCATTATAAGGAAAATTTGTTTTACAGGCTCAAAGAAGAAGAAAAACGCCAAGCCTTTAAGTTTTAAGGTTGGAATAGGCAAAGTTATCAGAGGAGTAAGTAAAAAATGGCAATGAATCAACAGATGTTCTGGCACATGCTACTTGTGGTATGGTACCATAAAGAATTAGGATTGGGGCTATGATAAAAAAAAATCTTTGGAGTCTAACAAATCAAGTGCTATCATTGCTAACTCATCTGGCACAATTTTTCTGGGTCTCAGTTATGGACAGTACAACCTTCCTCAAGGTTGCTAAACAAATAAGCTTAACTGCAGCACATAATATATAGTAGAGACTCATGTTATTAAATGCCTGCCCCTTTTAATATTTTTTTTCTTCGTAAAGTAATTCTTTGTCAGAAAGTTTGGCTTTCTAAATTTATCTTTAAGATTCTTGTAGGGGCGCCTGGGTGGCTCAGTTGGTTAAGCATCCAGCTTCAGCTCAGGTCATGATTTCTTGGTTCGTGAGTTCGAACCCCACGTCGGGTTCTGTCCTGAAAGCTGTGAGCCTGGAGCCTGCTTCGGATTCTGTCTCCCTCTCTCTGCCCCTGCCCTGCTTGTGCTCTCAAAAATGAATAAACGTTAAAAAAAAAAATTTTTTTTTAAGATTCTTGCAAAATGTTACATAGTTGTGCTACTTACACATGGTAGAGAAAGGTAAAATACCTGTTTCACTGAATTACTCATAGAAGAGTTTGTTCTGAGTTTTTTCACCTTGCACAATCGAGGTTCAAACACCAGAAAATCTTTCAAACCTAAGGATGCCTTTTTTACCCACCCCTTCTTGTGAGAGGTAACAGAAGGAGACTTTGAGAAAAGGGGAAGATAGGCTTGAGCTGCAGTGACCACTGCAGTGTACCAAAGGTAATGGATAGTAGCACTGATTATCAGCTTCATTGAAGCTGTCATTCTAGGGCCCATTTATTATTAAATGGTCTTTATTCACAACATCAAACGTTGTAACTGACATACCTATTCACATGCATTTATGAGAATCCTCAATGTTATTCTTTGTACTGTGATAAGCCCTAAAATACAACTCAATCGTATCCAGAGCCTAAAATAGCATATAAAACATCTTCAAACTAAAGGTTTAGTTGAAAATAACATTAACTGCTACCTGATTGTACCTAGTTGATACTAACTATATACCAAACTGATCAATTTTTCTATTCCTGTGACTAATTTGCTTGTGTATTTCTTCTAGTGAACCATATTCTTAGTTGCCATTATGTAACAGATCTCTATCCCTTAAGCTTTATGTGACTGAAATTTCAACAGAGTATATGATATTAGTCATATCTTTGCATCCTGTTGATTTAACTGTTTTTGGTAACTGACTTTAAGACCCAAGGTGCCTGGCTGCCTTGGCTGGTAAAGCATGCAACTCTTTATCTTGGAGTTATGAAGATCTCTACCCCCACATTGGGGGTAGAGTTAAAATTAATACATCTTTTTTTTTTTTTTTTTTTTTTTTGCAATGAGGAAATAAAGGACCAAGATTCACCCAAGGACATTACCTTAGAATATAATGAAATTCAGTAGTGGAATGCTTTTTGGTATATACTGTTTTCTAGATTTACATGTAGTTTTTGCAAATTATCATTAGTATTTATTTCATGTTCTTGCCTTTAGTGGGATGAAGCACTCTTGACCATGAGTAAAGGAGAAAAGGCTCGACTAGAGATTGAACCAGAATGGGCTTATGGAAAGAAAGGACAGCCTGATGCCAAGTATCCTTTTCTCCTTTGTGAGTAAAAACAAACAAAAACATGAAGACCACCTGAAGGTATAAAAGACGCTATCTAGGTTAATTTCCAGATCAGGAATCATGTCCAGACCAGTATTCCTAATACTTAGATGCTTCTGTGTAGACACCTCCAATAGAGACAGGAGTTAACATGTCTTAGTAGTACAAAGTATCCAAACCTGAGCTAGAATAGAATTTACATTTTTGTCCTCTTGAAATCAGTTCTTGATTTTTAAGAGCTAAATTGTGAGGTTTACGTTTTCATCTTTGAAAGGCAGTTGTTACTATTTGAAGGATTTCCTTAAAGGAGTTAAGATGTCCAGTACAAACAACTATAGCAAATTATAGGATATAAGTATGGCTCATGGTAATTTTATGCTGCAGTATAATTTCAGGCATTTAAATGGGTACTCAAAGCTTAGAAATGGAACATATGTTGGGGATTACTGGTTGTGAAATTTAAGGGGACCATGGGTCCACCATAGTGTAAGCATCTGTGATTACTACTAATGACAGTACTTTTCTGATAGGCCCAGTTTGTGAAAATTAAAAAAAAACAAAAAACAAAAAAATAAACATGGCTCCTGACCATTGTGATCAGAACAATCCAATAACTGAGAAGTTGTTTTTTCTTTTGTTGGTTCCATTCCCATTGTACTAGTTGGATTAGTTAAAGTAACTTTTAAAAAACTTGGAAGTTCTCTCCACTTGTATCAGTTAAAATTATTTAGGAATATAGCCCTCTTCTAAGCCTATCAAAATTAGATGGCCCAACGACAGCTGCCTCTCTCTCATGGGAAGCATCTCAAAACCAATCAGATAAAAATAACACTTTTCTGAACTTGGCATCTTAAAAAATCACAGCAAATATAAGGCATTACCTCATACGAAATTTGATTTAACATAACCTATACACCCAGCTAGACTGAAATCACGTCCTTGTTTTTGTTTTGTTTTTTTTAAAGCACTGAGTAACCATCTTCATTAGGTGGTGGCTAATTTGGGAGTACTGGTGAGGCATCCAGGTAAGGAAGATCCTAGTCCAAACTCAACTTGTCTTGTCAGCCTATACTAGTAGGTTATGATCACCATTCACAAAGATACTTTGGGGAACCACTAGGCTAGTATGTGTTAGCCTCTCAGTCATTCATAAAGCCCTTCTCTTTGAGGTTAATACCAAATATCCATTAGATATAATGCTAATTTTAGACTGAGGATATTGGGAGTGAAGGAAGAAGCAATTTTTATCAAGTTTACCTTGACTTCTGCAACAGAATTCCACCAAATGCAAAACTCATTTTTGAAGTGGAATTAGTGGATATTGACTGAAATAGCAATGCTTCAGATGTAAAGACATCAGCAACAATAAAACATGGCCTTGAAGAAATTTATGTAACTAATTAGAGCTGGTTACTATTGTAACGGAAGAGTCAACTGGAAAATTCAAGAATGCAGATACTGTTTACCCGATCCGCAACTTTTAATATATGTAATCCATTATAATTCCCTAAAGTTTGAAATATTTTACTACAGCTGTGTAAAATATTGGTTAAAGAGAACTGACTTTCCTTTTACCTCATGTTGTAAACTGAAAGGCTCAATAAAATGTATTCAGTGTCTTGATTTATTTGTTGTTAATAGATAATTGTTCTGATTAGGTTAACCAGGACTAACATTTAATCAAAACAGGGAGTTGTAGTAAAACTGTCCAGACAGCTTTTCCAGAGGGACACTCCTCTTTAAATAAATATTCCTGTATAGTGAGAAGACAAGCAGAGAAACAGAGGGAGCAAAAAGCTATAAATGGTGTGATTTTAGCTAAATTCAAGAAAAGTATACTTCAAAACCAATGGTCCACTAATAATGATAAAGTTAATATTAGGTGAACCTGCCCCCAAATAAACTCGTAACAATTAGTTAAGGAGTCTTAAGTTTTATTACAAAAATGAAGATGATCAGTTTGATCAAAATGAAAGCTTGCTCACAAGTTTTACATGAATATTCTAAATACAAAGTCTCCTGAAACAACATACTTTTGATATGATTTTCATTTTTTAAAAGGGATGCAAACACTCCATTTTTTCATTTATAATCTCTATCCCAAGACATAGTATTTAATAGTGTATCTTTTCTGCAGTTAAATCCAAATTCACAAGGATAATTGAAACAGACAAAACCTTGTCATTAAAGGTTAAAAATCCATTTTTTTTTTTTACAGAGGAGGTAAATCCTTAATAACCAGCCCTTATATATTTTCAGTATCTTGAACTACACTGACATGATTTCCAGTCAGTTTTTTTCCTACCCCTTAAGGCTACAAAGGATTTCTGTTGCAAATCCATTGCAAAAGAATTCTAGAACACTTAATGCAAAAAATCAAAAAAATAGTTCTCCAATAAAAAGTAAATTTTATAAATGGTAGGAAATAGTATCTGTGGTAAGCTACTAAGTGACATTTTCCCCTATTACTAAACAAATCATGTTACACAGAAAACAGGAAGACAAGTTATCAAATACAACAAGCTTATGCTATGTTTACATCCCTCATTAAAAAAAAATAATTTCATACTTTTAATACATTCCATCTGATATATTTTCCCATCAGGTTGGAGGGGGAGGGTAATACTGTCCATAATTCCACGGATTCTGATAATTGTACTGAAAGGAAAAAGCACATGTTAGCATGCTAAAACTGGCTCGGTTCCATTTATGAAAGTATAATTAAAGCATATACATTTAAGAAGCCAGGCATGTGTTCAGTGCTAAAATTCCAAGACTTAACCACAAAAGACAATTTATTATACAGTCTGGAATAGAAGTAGTTGTTACAAAAAAAAAAAAAAAGACTATCCTAATTTATTTTTAATTTTATTATTAAATTATTCTAATTATTAAATAAAAAACTTAAATTATTTTTATTTTCATTTTTGAATAACATCTACAAGCAAAAAATTCAATTAGGTGAACTCACTTGATACCAGGCACTATAATTATATGCCGCTTGATTTGCCTGTAAATCACCATCAATCATCTGTGTAGATGATGAAGTTGTGTCTTCTGTGTGAGCTTTCTTTTCCTCTGGTTCTTCTGACCTAAATACAAGGGAAAAAACTTTAAATTCCCACAGGTAAGTACTTTTAAAACAAATGTATGCATGTTTACATTTGTACCTGTGTACATTTGTTTTAGTAAAGTTCTCAACTACTCAAGTTTTGTACAGTTTTTTTCAAATCATGAATGTAAAGTATCTAAATTACCACACCTTGAAGGCAACATTTAAAAGTACATATCTTTAGGGGTGCTGAGCGTCCGACTTCAACTCAGGTCATGATTTACAGTTCAGTTTGTGTGTTTGAACCCTGGGTTCAGCTCTGTGCTAACAGAGCAGAGCCTGGAGCCTGCTTCAGATTCTGTGTTTCCCTCCTTCTCTCTCTGCCCCTCCCCTACTCACGCACGCTCTCCCCGGCCCCCCACCTGCCCCCTAAACAATAAACATTAAAAAAAACTTTTTTAATATTTATTTTTAAAGGCATTTTAGCAATGAAATGTCTTTTTTTTTAAGCATCATGAATCATTCTGAGCAAGAAGTTACATACCCATTTTCTGCTTTCCTTTTTAAAGAATCCTGTTCTTTTAGGAGTGTTTGATGTTCATCATAAGCATTCAGAAGCCTGAGAGGGAAGGAAAAATAACATCCTATGGAATATACAAAAGCCAAACTGTTAAAGTTTTAAAGTTTGGACTTACTTTCACTTGGTAACAAAAATATGTTGCAATGAACATAATTATTATTATTTTTTTTAATGAACCTGCAAGCAAACCTCCTCCCAGCCACCTTTTCCAATTTATTTCCTCTTGGGAAACCACTGCTCTACACTTTCCTTCTCAGTCCATGTGATTCAAATGGGGCTTCAGGGATTCAGAACTGGCCAACCACAGCACTATATACCCCTGACCAATAATTGGTTTAGAGTGAACATTTGACCCAAACCAAGACGTTTAATAACTCCCAGGATTTTTGAGCTACTAGAAAAGTGCCTGTTCTCACTACTACAGTTGACTGAGCTGATGGGATATTGGTCAAGAGCTACCTTTTATTATCATTTCTAACACATGGGGAGAGGCTGCCTAAGAAGTTATTGTACAACTGAGACAGTGGCCTTGAGGATGTGTTTTTGTCCAGTGCAAAGAAGTCCTGAACGTTCTGTAATTTCTACCTTTTTGAAACCTAACCATGCTTATTAAAGACACTTGACACCAGTTAGGATCAAGTGTATTTAAACTTTGACCATGTGATAAACTGAATTAGAACTAATATAAAAGTACAATATAATTTTTATCACTGATGAAGATTTTTTTTAATAAAAAAATTCCGACATAATACGCGTATTAAGTCTCACCTGGAACTCAGAACTTCAAAAACAATGTCACTTGAAGCCAAACTGACAGAAAAATCCTAAAGATTCTGTTTTCCTTTTACCATTTTCTGAAATATTTTTTTAAAAACAAAGATGGCCTTATTTTTTAAAGTAATCATTAACCCTAACACAGATAGTTAATATTTCTGTAGAAATGACCTTGATAATTTACATGCATATACAACATCCCTGAGCAATCTGCATATATACACATCCAATGATAACAACAAATAACTCTGGCCCCAAAAGGTTCAAGAGGCTATGAAATTGTTAATCCCAGTGCTCTGGTTGTTCCTCAACACCAAGCACTTTAAATGGACTAATTTCCTTAAGGCTTAAGGAATCCACTTATGGATTAGGTGGTAAGAGACTCAATCTATACATGAGAAAATCTGAAAAGTGAGGAATACACAAATAGTAAGTGACACAGCTAGGATTTAAGCATATATTTAGCTGAATTAAACATCAATTCATGAGTACTAAGGGGGGGCACTTGTGGTGGCACTGGGTGTTGTATGTAAGTGATGAATCACTGAATTCCACTCCTGAAACCAATACTGCACTGTATGTTGGCTAACTAAAATTAAAAAGAAATAAAAAATCAGTTCTTACCAATACATACTACCTAAATTCCTAAATTTCTAATTTCTAAGCTCATCTATTTTTCAGTCAAACCCTTTTTAAATTTCAACTACAAAAATCTTAGACCTGATATCCAGACCCTCTATAATTTTATTTGCAAGGACCTGTTATCTTTGTGTTAAGCCTCAGATTTGTCCACATATTACTGCCAATTTCAAATATGTCATTTAATCCCAGTCAAAATTCTTAATAGCTTCCTACTGTCAATCATGGCACTGCGTGTGCTCTGAACCAAGCACAGCACAATCAACATCACACCTTCTACTTCAAAAATCCTCCCATCAAGCAGATGTTACTTTCACGTGAACTTTAACTTTCTTCCACAATTTTATTCTTTCCTTACCAGAATCCCATAGTACCCAAATGAAGCCCCATCTCCTCTGTGAAGGATGACAAATCCATTCTGATCCATAGAAAGCACAGCCTTAACAGTTCTGTGCCACCTCATATACTTACCTATTTCCTCTGATTAAACCATCCAACTAGACTAGAAGCTAGAATTACATATCCCATTTCTTTTGTGCACTTTCTTCAGTGCAAAACAAACAGAAGACACTAAATATACAGCACAGGTGGTTAGCAGCATAGACTTTGAAGCAAGTTCTAATCCCAGTTGCACAATGTAATAATAGCTAACTGACCTTGGAAAAACTTCCTAATCTCTTTAAGCCTCTCTTCATCTATTAAAAGAACAACAGTAGCAACAAAAAAATAAGAACAGTACCTACAACCTCATTAGACTGTTAGGTATTTTACAGTAGACAATTCATGGAAAACATTTACTATGATGTAAAGCACATATATACAACTGTATTAAAATTTAACTTCTGTTAAATGTTTTTTAATTTTACTCAACCATCAAAAATGTATACACACATACATAAACAGAGACAAATAATCCTCATTTTATCAACAGCTGTTTCAATAGAAATCACTCTAAATTAGGGTAATTAGAGAAGGGACATGCCTTATAAGAACTGTGAAAGTTCCCTACTACAATCAGTTAAGAATGGAACAGCAGCAATGCTCTAATCAATACTTCTGCTCTTCTATTTTGTAAATATAAGTTGCAAACTTGTCCTTTTCCCAAATCCCCTAGAGTAAACCCTTCCACCACCCTCAACTTTCAGCTTTTTACAATGCATGAAATAAGGCCCCTAGGCATCATCTGTGCAACCATACTGTTTCCTCCAATCAGAGATAAAATGGCATCCCTATTCTAGATTAACCACATCCACCTTTTGTGGTGTATATACTGTTTGTGTTTCAAGGTTCAATCCTTGACCCATTTACTTTTTCAAAGGATTTGCTGTTTCTTGCCTTCTCATTGTTTACATTACAATGCCAAAATTTTGAAAACAATTTGAAGGAAAGACAAACCATATATCCTGTTACACATACACATTTGCAAAACTGAATTTACCCCCATATATGAGGAAAAAGAAATATGTTAACTTCTACTAATCATTAAACTCATACAAAATTATTAATGCTCATTTATTATTCAAATAATATATAATTAAGATCTTACTTATTAACATCTGAACCAAAATCTTCAAGAAACTCCACTTTTCTCTGAGAAAATGTAATTCTCATTTTAATAGGTAATGAACCATGTATAGCTTTGTCAAAACAATTTAGGATATTTTCTTCATTTTGTTTGAGGTCACCACTATATTCCATTTCAAGTAAATTGAGGTATAACTTTGTATTCTCCTGTGTAAAAAGCAGTATCAATTAATAATATTTCTAAAATGTTTTGATTAGAACACAGATATTTAAAATGTCTTAATTTTTATGCCTAAATTTGAAAAATATTGAAAGCCATTAAAATGTAACTCAAGTTAAATATTTTCAGCATACACATAACAGGTGAAAAAAATAATTAGCATACTGATAAGTAATGACATCATCCTGGTATTAAAACTA
>NW_024412396.1:22567937-22577591 GCF_014898765.1 Herpailurus yagouaroundi | reverse complement strand
GCTTGACCTACCATGACAAATATAAAACATTAAAAAATGGTTTCCACAGTTCCACAGACCTGTCATTAGCTTAAAATCTAAAAAGTAGGAAATTTCCTATACACTGCCTTTTGCCAACTGATATGTAAAACGAAATACTTTAAAAAAGAATCTCACTGTTACAGTTGCTAAAACGTAGACATCTGCCATGTTTTTGTTTATAAAGTACTCTCCCAGGTCCTCTACTTAAAACTATCAGTAAATTTGTTGTGAAATTTCTAAATGTGAGGGAAATACAAAGTGTCACAATGTCTGCAACACTTTTTAACCCAATAATCTTAATTTTCTCAACCTTTTAATACATAATAATTTAAACAATTGTTAAAGATGGCAACATCAGTTTAGAGGGACTGTTGTCTTCATTTAGTAATAAAATATATTACATACAGACCAAATCTTTCATCATAGTTGCCAAAATGGGAAAGAAAAAAAACAAAAACGACCATTTATTTTTTTTTTATGGAAGTTATTCTAAAATACAAATACATACTTTGTCTCTTTCGATTGCTTCCAAAAGCACCTTTCTTGATTTTGGAAGGTTTTTTTGTATTTTGAAAAGATGTCGGGCTAGTTTGATAGCATAAAACGATGATTCATTATTTGATTTAGCATTCTTAATGGCATCCTGAAGCAAATGTTCAGCTTCTTCCATATTTCCATGCCGTCGTTCTAAACTTACTCTTCTCAATCGAACCATTGCCAATCCTAGAACACATTCTTCAAATGTTCTCAAGATATTCCTGGCTTCATTAATATTACCTAGAAATGTTAATTAAATGTTTATGCTTTGATTTAAACTTCTGAAATATCCTTTATGCCAGGTATTGGCAAATAACAGTCCATAGGCTAAATCTAGCCCTCTGCCTGGTTGTTTTTTTTAATTGAAAATAACCGTGCTCATTTGTTTATCTATGGTCTACAGATGCTTTTGGGTGGGCTACAATGGCAGGGTTGTCAGGAAAGAGACCATATGGCCTTCAAAGCCTAAAATATTCACTTTCTGGCCTTTAATAGAAAAAAAGTTTACCCCCTGAAGGAAGAAAAGCAAAAACAAAAAACAAGACTGACCTCTGCTCTATACCATCCCTCAAGACTCAATTCCTAGAACTTTATCTTGAAGTTAACTTAAAATCCCAAAAATATCAACTGAATTTCCTCATTCTTACCCTGCTGTTCCTCAAAAGCTGCCCAAAGCATATGCACCATGGGTTTCTTTGGGAGATGAATAGTGCAAGCTCTGCTGAAGACATGCCTCACTCCTTCAATGCTATGGTTTTCCATGTACTTGGCATACTACATACAGAAACAGAGGAAATACTGAATAATTTACAGTTGAACAAGCCATTAAATATGTGACAGAACGATAAAATTCTATTTTTAAACCCATTCAGCACCTTTATTGAACCACTAGACTAGTTTCTGTAAGGAAGGACGAAGAGAGGCAACGAGGTTGGCATATGCAGCAGTCAAATCTGGTTGCAAGCAGACCATCTCCTAATGCAACAGATATAGTTATATGAACAACATTCAACAGAAGTACAAAAAAGGTTAGTCACTAGATCAATGTTTATAATATGTTCAAGTTTCAGAGCATATAATTTTCTTACCTTAATCCAAAACTCCTCATAGAGGGCACATGATATGACACATCTTTCAAAGAGAACCACAACTCGTTCATGAGTCCCATTTTCTATTTCAAATTCTAAGTATTCTTTCCAGTTTTTTAGTTGTGCCTTCTCCAATGGTTTCACATGAAAATAAGGTCTTTTAATCTGTAACAAAAGTATAACAGGAAAAAAAAGTAGGACATTGCAACGAAAGTAAACCAATACCAACACCAGAAAACACTAGACTATAGGAACAATACAAACTATCTAAACTATGTACATAATTAATGATGGTGAACCAAGAAAATTTTCATCACCATATTTCATGATAAAAAAATACAACTAAAACCCCTTAAATTTCTTAGGCTTTAAAAATTGAAGAAACAGAATGTATTCTCTATTTAGTCATTTTAATGGCACTACATAATTTTTTTTATTTTCAGCAAATTTATTTCTTTATTGAATAATTTAAAATTGAACAATTATGCTACATAACAGAAAGCAGATCAGTAGGTAACTGGGGCTAGGAGTGGGATACAGGTTACTGAATGAAATGGGGCAAGGGAACTTTCTGGGATGACAGACTAGTTCTATGTCTTAATTGCTGTAGTGTGCCATACTATAATGTACATATACATGCCAAAACTGAATTTACTAGCCAGTCACAAAAAACCAAATACTGTATGATTCCACTCTCATATGAAAGGCCAGAATAGGGAAATCTATAGAAACATCGAGGAGATTAGTGGTACCTTAGGGCTAGAGCAGGCAGGTGAGGTAGTAGAGGGGTGAGAGCTAAAAAGCAAGGTTTGTTTTGTTTTTTTAATGTGCATGTGCACACGAGCAGGAGAGGGGCAGAGAGAGGAAGAGAGAATCCCAAGCAGACTCCACGCTGTTAGCACAGAGCCCGATGTGATGCTCTCTCTCACAAACCAGGGGATCATGACCTGAGCCAAAATCAAGAGTTGGATGCTGGGGCACCTGGATGGCTCAGTTGGTTGAGCGACCAACTTCGGCTCAGGTCATGATCTCGCAGTTTGTGAGTTCGAGCCCCGCGTCGGGCTCTATGCTGACAGCTCAGAGCCTGGAGCCTGCTTCGGATTCTGTCTTCCCCTCTCTCTGCCCTCCCCTGCTCAAGCTCTGTGTGTGTCTCTGTCTCCCTCAATAATAAATAAACGTCTTAAAAAAAAAAAAAAAAAAGTCGGATGCTTAAGCAACTCAGTGACCCAGGCGCCCCAAGGGTAAGGAATTTGTGAGGTGATGAAAATGTTCCAAAATGCACTATGGTGATTGCTGCATGTATCTGTGAATACACTAAGAACTACTGAATTATACACTTTAAATGGGTAAACTATATGGTAAGTGAATTATATCTCGATAAAGCTATTTCAAAAACAAAAATAATTAGAATCTGTGGGGGGAAAACCTTCATTTTACTACACATCTAAAATGGGTGTATTTTGTAATACGTAAAGTATGAACTCAAACTTGATTCTAAAAACAGAACTATAATAAAATGGTTCAGAGTAAACATATCTTGCAAATCAAATAAATCTAAATTCATTCTATAAGATTCTAAAATTAATAACAGAAAACTGATAATGGTAGAGATAAGTGGGACAAATGTCTTATTACTTAAATAAACAAAATAGTAAAGACATTAATCAAAACGGAAAAATACATTATTCCTATTTTTATATTTTGAAGCCTATTACAAAACAAAAACACTTACACCTTCTTCAAATGTCCACCTTTTACTAACTTCATGCTCATTATAATTAAACATTTCTTGATGAATTTCAATGATTCTATGTCTCATGTTTTCTATTTCTGTAATTAGCTTGGGAAGAAAAAGAAAAAATTTAAATCACACAAGTTAGATAATGAAATTTTTTAATATTACTGCTTACATTTAAGTATTATTCACACCTACTTTAATCTTATAATTGTGATAAGTTTTAAGCTGTTATCAATTATGTGTAAAGTACAATTAACAATACTAAAAGTTAGTTAAAAATCTCCTTAAAAAAAACCCACTTTCTCATGTGTATGTATTTAAAAGAGGCTAGTAGATCACAACACAGGCAAAATGCCCCTTCTAAGCTATTTCCAGGTGTCTCATAGTAAAATAGATTCTCTACGTTAAATCTGTATTTAAACTACACCACAGCTAAAGAATTCCCACTTGCCTCAATCAGAAATTAATTTTATATGAGCTACAAGTGACACAACACATGAAGTAAAGGGATATAAAGTCTAGTTTCTCATGCATTAAAGGATTTTTTCCCTAAGTTTAGTTACCTTTGCTGGATCTGTTATGTCTTCAATTCCCGATGGTAGATCATCACCAGGAGGACCATCATCACCACTGTGTCCATTTACAGAAGCTAATTCCCTTCGCAGCTGAATAAACTGTTCACCAGTTAACAGATCTCTAGGCAAGTTATTCTGTACATGTTCTTTAAATCTAAAAGAAGCCAATGAAAATAAATGCTCTATATACGAAGCGTAATTTTAGATCCCATTTTCAATTACTACTACACATTACTCTTCCAAAAAAATTGATTTAAAACCAAGCCCTTTCCTTGTCTATAGTGAAAGCTACCACTTGATTAAATGGTCTACAGACAACTTAATTTTCTTCATGCCTTGGCAATGGAATGGACAAAGCATGGAGAGGCATAAATCCAAATCCTAGTTCTGTCCATTATTAGTTATTTGACTTATGGGAAGTTTTCCCTTCTTTATGTCTTGGCTTTCTCATCTGTAAAATGGCACAATGCTATTTTGCAAAGTTTTCTTTCTTTCTTTCTGCAAAATTACTTTAAAATAATAGTAATCCCTATTTAAATTATAAATGATCATTTATAAATGATCAACAAACATTTGTAGCTCCTTCCCACTTCTCAATTACTCCTGAATCTGTGTCTGTGCCAAAAACTTCAATGAAATTGCCCTAATTAAAGCCACCAAGTGCCTTTTACATGCAAAATTAAATGGACACTTGTTTCACAGTACAGCCTCTATCCTAAACGTTATCACTATCACTTAAGTCTTCACTACTTAAGCCCTTTAACCACACTTTCCTTTTAGAACCTTCTTTGCCCTTGGCTCAGAGTTACTGCGTTCTTGGTTTTCTTCCAAGTCTCTGACTGATCCTTGATCTCCTCTGAGGGTTGCCCCTTCCTATCAGTCCCTAAATGTTAGGATTGCCAAGGACTCCATCTGACATTTTGTTCTCATCTATTTTCATTTAATTCATGCCCAATCTTATTAATAACAGAAATAATAAGCATCCTATGGTGACTCTAAAACCTATAACTCAAGCCCATACTTTTCTATCCAATTGCCAAAACTCTGCACAAAGAAATAGGTTAATTTTAAGCAAAAAGTGTTTTGGAAAAAAAGTCATTTCATTTTATCCATGCACACTAGTTTATATATATGCAAATTTTAATAAAAAAACACCAAGCTAAAGACCTAAAATAGCTACACTATCTAAATTTGGAAATTTTACGCAACATCTTAAACTAATTGTGTCATTTCATCCACAATCAACACCCTCAGCATTTCTAATTTTGATTAATGGTACTGCCAACCACTCAGTTTCTACATCTCTTCTATTTTGCTTTTATCATTTACATTCCACTGGGTACCAGGTCCTATTGATTTCACCTTCTAAATATAAACTGCTCTTCCAGCCTCTAGTCTCACTATTCCCATCTCAACCCCAATATTGCTATAAAAATATTAAAAAGTAAACATGAAAAACAAAATAGTAAACATGATCATATCCTCCCCGCCCCCCAGCCCATGTCAAAATAACTTCAGTACATTTACCCTGCATTCAGGCTAAAATCCAATCTCCTTAGATAAAGTCTTTATGCTGATCCAAACCAACCTCTCCAATCAAATTATTACACATAGTTGTATATTTATCTTATGTTCCAATCTTATGGATATTTTCCCAAGTTTCTTAAAACTGATTTAGGCTACTGACACCTGAATTTTTATGGATTTTAAGGCTGTCACTCATGTATGTAAATAACATTGGAAACTAATCTAAATTTTGCATAGTCAATGGATACAGAGGCTTAACTTGGATCCGTTTCACCACTGGGAGACAAAAAATACAGACTTCCTTCTTAAAAAAAATTTTTTAATGAAGAACTCAAAAGTATAGTAAGAAAATGAACAGATTTAATATTCATATAAATACTAAAATTGTTAGGATACAAATAAAAAACTTTTAACTACTTACAGAGCACAAACTTAAAATAACTGCTATGTTATATAGGAAATTCTTTCAAATGGTGAAAAAATAGAAATACTAAGCAGTAATTTTTCATCAGCCTTTTTTCTACTGAAAACTAATTTATTCAATAAAGAATGGCTGAGTATCTAATATACTGAGCCCTATTCCTAGGTATTAAGGATAAAAAGTATTAGTAAGTCTCAGAAACTGACCAATGTGCAAGAACTATATACAAGAGACATAAATTTAAAGTGGTGTTATTAGCGTTAAGACAAATGTAAATAAATAGGCAGAGTGCTGGCACAAATGACAGAAATACTTTCTATTTTGCTAAACTAGAGAAAGTTTCATATAGAAAACATTAAGCTATCTGGTTTTGAGTAATATGAGCAACCAGACAAATGGGGAAGCAAAAAAGGTATCACAGCCATAGAAGTAAAAAATACTGCCCTTTGGGAAATTATCAGTATTTAGATATTATTTCTGGAGCTTAGGAACTACGAGGGCATGGGTCTGAGAAGTTAGATCACATCAACAAAGTCCACATGCTAACAATATTTTAAATTAGATACTTTTCTTAGAGATGTCATCAGTGTATATCCAGTATACAAACCTACACAACAGAAAAACTATTACAGCACTTAGAACACTTTTTAAAAAAAATATGCGCATCCTCTTCTACATTTTCAACAAGCTTGACGGCCAACACCATTCACACATAACTTGTTTGAGCCTTTATTTCTACAACTTAAATGGTATATAATCTTTTACATAGCTAGTGCTAAATAAACAACTAAGTAGGAGGAGTGTATTAGGCAAAAGAAAACATTCCCCTAGTTCACAAAGCAGTTAGTCATGTCATAAGATTTACTTACACAAACACTACTTGTGAGTTTGCTATATACACTGATAAGGAAAATGTCAAAATATTAAAAGAACAAGAGCAGATTAAAGAGCAATATTTGGAATGCAATCTACTAATGTCTATTATAAACATCTATACATTTTTAAAAATCTAGTGGGATATTCATTTAATAACAAAAAAAAAAAGATGTGGAGGAAACTATACCAAGAACTTTGGAGCCACACTGTCTGGGTTCCAAACAGCTTCCAACTAACTAACTCTGTGACATCATGCAAGTATTTTAATCTTTCTGTGCCTCTACTTCCATAAAATGGGGATAATAATAGTACCTATACCTCACTGGCTTCATGTGAGGATTAAATTAACTATATGGGATTCAGAACAGCATCTCGTACATGGCAAATGGTATATAACAAGTGTTTCCTAATTTATCTTTCTTACCAACAATAAAGTTCTTATTGTCACAGACTTTGTATCTATACTATAGATCCTAGAAAAATTGGCATGTGAAAAGGCACCCTCTTGTTCTCATAAGGATTTTTAAAAACTTTGTGTTCACTCATTCTTTCAAACATTCACCAAGCATTTGCATATGGGAAGTCTTGTGTTAATAATGTCTTTTAGCAAGTTTCTGCCTAGAAACCTGTGCATCTCCTATACTCCATAAAAAAACAAAGACAGTATATTCAGATCTACATCATTCCTATTCTTAAACTGGATCAGCATAACTTCTGTCTTTAGCAAACTGATCCATGGTACTTTTCAGATGCTTAAGTATTCTACTTTTTCAGTAAAGAAAAATTTAGAAAATCCTTCAAAAAGTGCCTAAATTACAGGCTTTAACACAATACTACTTATAAAAATTGTAACAAACTATAGAAAATATGGTAGCTAAAAAAGCAAGTATTTATCAACATAGTAAATACTTACAACACATACTTTCTTGTTCAGAAAGACTTTGAGTCCATATCAGTGGGACACTTTGAGTACATCAGAAAACAGAATGTGGAAATCGTATCACACAGAATTAGTTGTTTTAACAGTACTCATAAAAATGAAATGATACCAGTCAGGACAAATTCATAGTGGAAAATTTAAACGAAATTATTTTTTATTTTGATTTTGATTTTTGATTTTGATTTTGATATAAACAGATCTAGATTTACTACATAAATAATAGATCTTTCACAGTTTTGAACATAAGGTATCTTTCACAGTTTTGAACATAAGGTATTATATGAATCACAAAAATGTACCTTTAGTACATCATTGTTTTTTTTTAACTTTTTTTTTTCTTAAGTAATCTCTACACCCAAAGTGGGGCTCAAACTTAAAACCCTGAGATCGAGTCATAAGCTCCACTGACTAAGCCAACCAAGGCATCCTAAGTAAATCATTAAGTTCTAAATGAGCATCTTTATGTGCCATGTACACTGTTAATTTAGTACCACAAAAAATAATTAAAATTTGATTCTATTTTCTCATTCTTCACCACTCTGAAATATCTTAGGAGTCCCATTATTCTTCATCTATAAAAGGGGTATAGAGAAACTTCTGTTTAAAAATGGTTAAAATTCCTGGGGCGCCTGGGTGGCGCAGTCGGTTGAGCATCCGACTTCAGCCAGGTCACGATCTCGCGGTCCGTGAGTTCGAGCCCCGCGTCAGGCTCTGGGCTGATGGCTCAGAGCCTGGAGCCTGTTTCCGATTCTGTGTCTCCCTCTCTCTCTGCCCCTCCCCCGTTCATGCTCTGTCTCTCTCTGTCCCAAAAATAAATAAACATTGAAAAAAAAATTAAAATAAAAATGGTTAAAATTCCTAAACATTTCATAAGGTATGTGGAAAAATATCAAAATTCAAAAGTGTGTAAATTGTGATTATCAAGCAAGAAACTTTATTCCTTTTGTATCTAAAAGAATCTTACATGACATTT
The DNA here is from genome assembly GCF_014898765.1 of Herpailurus yagouaroundi. Classification (NCBI taxonomy): domain Eukaryota; kingdom Metazoa; phylum Chordata; class Mammalia; order Carnivora; family Felidae; genus Herpailurus; species Herpailurus yagouaroundi. Next base: position 22,568,895 of record NW_024412396.1, on the reverse strand, counting down.
CAAGAGAATTACAATCCTCAATATTAAGAATTATCTGATTAATCATAATATATCTTAATGATCGGACTTTTCCACCCACCTCTGAAAATGATGACTGTACAGCTGTGTTGGAATACCAAGAATGCGATCATATATAGCTGTAACTTCTCTCAGGTTTCCCTGTTCATTTTCCCAGTTTATATACATTTCCCATAGTCTGTCAGATCGGAAATCTGTTCCTGCAGCTAAAACAGCATGCTCGAAAGTTCTGAAAAATTAAATTACTTCTAAGTTATCTTTCCAAGATAAAATCACTTTTAAAATATTATTTCTACACCCTGCAATATATACAGATATCAAATCCTTAAGTTGTACGCCTAAAACTATTATGTCAATTATACCTCAATTTCAAAAAATTTTTAAAAATTAAAACATTATTTCTAAATTTCAGAAGATTATGCTAAATTCAAAATTATATTCAACTGCTTCTCATATAAGCAGGGAGCAAAAAGCAGAAGGAATAACGCAAGTATACAATAACTAATTATTAAAAAAGAGTAAGGAAACAAAAAGGGAATATATATATGTTTATAGAATTTTATCTTATACAGAATTATAATGCAAACATACACACTGCAAACATATAGAGTGTCAATGCAGACACTTAAATATTTGTTAAACTTGAAATGTTGAATAGATACATTCTGCAGAAGACAGAAACTAATTGTATCTCAATTTAAGGAATAATTTTCTGGAAAAATAACTCCAAGAAGGGACCCAGCTGCCTTCTAACGGAATGAGAAGTAGACATATATTTTAAAACTTTCAAAAGTCTCTCCTGCTACGTCTCCAGCTAACTAAAAAATAACTAAAAAACAAACAAACAAAAAAAAACACACGTATTTTTAAACTACCTAACTCATTTCAAAGAGATTTTTGTAAGCAATTTTAATCACTGGATTTGACATCCCGATGGGAT